>NC_088885.1:94169095-94478641 GCF_037157495.1 Lathamus discolor | reverse complement strand
ATTGCTATATCTGAGTCCAAGACTGGTTTTAGGAGCTTTATTTTCTACTTTGGAGTGAACAGCTTAAGTCCTTGCACCTCACACCACTGTGCTGCACTAGTCAATGGTGTACATGACGTACGGGGCATGTGGGAACAGTCCTGGTGCAGGTAAGAGTCAGGTACCTTAAACTAAAAGAACAAAAAAAAAAAAATAAAGAAATACAGAACAGAATGCTGGCTTAAGTCAAATTAATTTTAAGGTCTTACAGTCGCATTTTAGACTATATTATACCATGCCCTCTGAAAACACCCTTTAAGGGATACGCATTGCTTTGGGGGGGGGGGTGGCTTTTTGAATTGCTTCATGTCATGTTATAGCCCTGAAAATGCATGCCTTCCATCTACAAAAAATGACTGTGGGAAGCAGCATTGCAAATGTTCCTTACTGGCTAATGGTAGAGGCTCCTTAAGGATGAGTATTGGCTCTGGAGGCAGAGCTTACAGTACAGCATCACTCCCCTCTCCATGGCATGCTGCAGTGTGTGTCCAGAGCCCATCCTGAGGTCTGACCAGTTTGTCACCTGGCATCCCATATTCTAAGCAGATCTGAGCAGCCCTGCAGTAAGCAAAAAAGCCCTCTGCAACTGCAACAGTACTGCACTGGGACCTCAGCTAGTAAGTCCACGCAGCTCTGAGGCAGGTCTTGGGAATGACTTCTATTTACCTGGGGGATGTGTAACCTATGTTTTATGCCTTCTAGACAAAAAGATAGCATTTGCTCACGAAAGCTAATGCACCTCCAAGCTGCTGTTGAACATATCAGGAAGCGTGCAAAGGGCCTGAGGCACAATGTTAAATGCCACCTCTAATCTCTGAAGTGACACACTGAAGGATCTCTGTCCTTCCGCTGGCTAGTGCACAAGGGACTGTGCAACCACATTTACTTGACCGCTCTAGGGTTTCCACCGCCAGAACTGTCACTGCAGACTGGCTTTTCTATACTGTGAAAACAAAGGGACAGATACCTGCCTAGGCACCCTGCTGCGCTGGAAAGTAATGTCCAGGGCTTTCTGCAGCATGTTATGCAATTGCAATCTCCAACCCCATCATGAGACAACTTGTGACCTCCAGTGTGATAAAAATGATAACTACCTACATCCGCAGAGGTGAAGTTAAAGACAGAAAACTACAAATCAAAATTTGTGGAGTGCATTTACAGGATCACATACCTGGTAGCAGAAGGTTGTTGTTAAAAGATACTCAGTGGAATATGAACTGGCAGCAAAAATGTTCACAGTGATTTTGATCTGCCTACACAGATGTTGACAGACCCCAGAGTGGGAAAATCCACACAAGTGGAATTATTGTGTTCAGGACATCTCATTGACAAACCAGAGTGAGACCACAGAAGTGCAACAGTGAGCATTGCTTTGGAGCAAGTAATGTACAGGGGAAGATGTCTGGTCTGCCTGCATAAGACAAGCTGCAGCTTGGCACAAAACTAAATATTTATTTGAACCTGGAGATGGATTTCAAGTTAAAGATTATTACAAACTTGTCTTTGAAATTTTATGTAGATTCTCTCCACACCAACATATGAACTGTTGTCCTAGAAAATAATCCCTACCTCACCGAAAACAAAGCTTGAGTTTCATAGAATCATAGAATGGTTTGGGCTGGAAGGGACTTTAGACATCATATGGTTACAATCTGCCTTCCACTGGCAGGGACACCTTCTATTAGACCAGGTTCCTCAAAGCCTCATTCAACTTTAAACTTTTCAGGGACAACTTTCAGTTGTTCTAGCTTCAATTTAAATTTATTAAATCGTATTAAACATCTGTGAGCAAACGGAAGAGCCCATTACCAACATTGCCCTTAAATACTCATAGGCTTAAACGTGATACCTCTTAACTAACTAACTCTCTGACAGAATAAGCTTCTAAATTGTGGCTGGGGCTTCTCTGTGGGCATTTGCAAGGTTAGCAGCTAGTCTGAACTCTGGACACTGAAGTGGGGACAGTTTTCCAGCAGCATCAATGCTACATGCAGCAATAATATGAACTTTTAGTTTAAATTTAGTATTTTCTCCAATATACCTCAATGGATTGTGTTTAGTCCCTTTAGTCAAAAGAAGAAAATGTAGACAGTAGTAAATGAAAACTGGTCTGAGGGAAAAAGTGAATCCTCTAAACTATTAATCATGAAAGAGAATAAGATTTTTACAGAAAGGCAAACAATTATTAGCAGAAAACCCAGTAGATAGAAAAAAAAGTGAAATTGAAATATTAAAAATACAGCTGGCCACATCTTCATAAGTGGAAGCATTCTGAAAAATGTCCACAGATTCCCACATCGAGAAATTACTATTTCTCTTTTATTTAGCTTTTCACTATGAAAATAGAGTCATCCTTTGTTGGAGAGTTTGTCATTCTATATCGTATCAAACTGCCATGATGTCCTAACAGCTGTTTAAGCTTCTGTATTTGATGAATTTTAAGAAGGGCTAGCAAAAAAGTGTATAGCAGGTGGTATTACGCTGCTTTATTCTTTAGCATTAACTGAATTTTCATGTCCAGAGTGTTCCGTTATATTTTGAATAACAACGTACTTTATAAAATGACAACACATACAACATTCTATAAGTAGCATACATTTTAAGAGGATCTGAAGTCAAAAGGGAAACTTTCTTGGTAATTCCAAAGAACAAGTTGAAAAACTTTCCTAACTTTCAGAAGGAAGATTTATTCTGTGATTTTAATAAAACTTGTTCTCTTCTAACTAGCTTGAAAACATTTGTGCTATGCAGGTTTAAACTGCTTTAAATGAACGTTCTTCTGCTCAAACAGGTTTTACATGGTGGTGTTGCAACATCACGAAACTTGTAAGGGTTTTTTTTTGTGGGAAGAGGAGATTAGTGATTAGCAGAATTTTCAAAGGCAAGCAAATTGAGAAAATTGTTAAACAAAGAAGTAGAAAAGCTCCATTCCATAAGATTAAAAAATAGTCTATTCATTCTGCATTTTTTATTACATTTCCTGCATTTTCATCAGAATCAGCTTAGATCCATCCACTTTTAGAAATGACAGGCCAATGATGGCTGACTATCTGATGAATTCATTATAATTTTTATTTTCTGTTTTCTCAGAATAAAGAAATGGTGTTGAAAACTTTCAGATACTCTATAATTTTCATGAATGGAGGAAATGGGTGTTATTTGCTGAAAATAACCAGTGTGATTATTTGTCTGCAAATTGGTGTATTTGTTTTGTTAGTTCAAATATTCCTCACACACTCCCTCTGGAAATGCCTTCTGTTGGGAGAAACTGATTGGAGACTGAGGCACCAATTTCAGAAAGCATCCTTAATGCCAACCAGCAGTGCAAGACCCCATCAAAATGTAAATTTGATACTGAACTTGGATAGCCTTCTGTTCCTTCTTTTAGAATGAGGGACACAGCGGTGAACTTCTACAGAAAGTGCTTCTTTACAAACTGACCAGCTAATTATATATTTTAGTTCTGTCACAAGGCTGAAGTAAAGGAATAGCATTTCTGTCACTTTCTACACCATACAAATTATTTTCAGGAGGAAAAAGGGAAACAAAAAGCAATACACGCAAATGAATACACTTCATGTCTAGCTATTAATGGAACTCCTCTAATTTCATAAATAATATTAATCTTCAATTAAAGCATTGTATTTGCAATATTGTAAGCATTTTTATGTAATCCAAACATTTTGCCAACAAGTATGTTAGCTATTTTTCTCTTGCTTGTATTCAGATGACCTTCAACTAAGACACAAGCAGAAAACTGATTTTTTCGTATATAGAAGCTCATGAACAAAAGGTCTTTTCTTGGTATCCTTTTTCACAGGACCCATGCATTTAAAATACTGTAGGCTTCCTTTCATTTTATGCTGACTGGGGTGTTTACTATTGTTATGTTATTAACCTTGTTTTAAGAAGGCTTTTATAACATCAGTATTAGAGTTTATTACTAGTCTTAGCTGTGATATACAGTTCATGGCCTTATTAAAGGATGTGTCCTGCCCTTGAAATTCCCTGGAATCAGTGTTGCAGAAAAACAAGGCACACTTTTCTATCTTTAAACAGTCAAATAAAACCATGGGCATATGTATTTTCTTTAGTCTTCTTTGCAGAAGAGAAGTTTGAAGAGGATTTGACTTCCAGGAAAATTAATATTGGGATACAAACTTTATAATTAAAATCTGTCCCATGGAGCAAATAAATGGCAAGCATTACCTGTTGTTTGTCCATTTAACATGAATTTGTTGGTGTCAGATCAGTTTCCAATGGATCAATTGCCACCTAATACCTCAGAGTTGCCACATGTTTCTAACCTCCTTTGAACCAGATAAGCCAAGAAACGCAGCAAGCATGGGGAATGTATCACTTTTTGACTGTATAGTATTCATTAAGGACGAAAGAGAATATACTTTCTGGATGGCCAGATTCACAATTTTTGAGCTCAATTTATTTTTTTTTACTGGTGTAAAATAGTCACAAGACCTGAAAAAAATTGTCCAACTTGAACCTTCAAAAGCACACTGAGTAACAAGTCTGACATGTTTCAAGATTTCTGTGAGCTCTATAGGTGACTTTTGCTTCTTCTGCAACAGCAGGTTTAGTACTCACAGCCATCTACAGAGTTACCTCTAAGAGCAGGGTTTAATCCCCTCACCACAGAGTCCATCAGCTGTCTACATTCTTCATTTTACGTACCACCTTCCACTGCAGATGCCAATCTCTATAATGTTCTACATTGAAAAGAACTGGCAGAAGAGCTTTAAGACTGCCTTCTGCCTTCCTGTCTTTGGCCCTGCATAGATAAGTAGTTTGCCTGCAGTCTTCTTCAGGAAACATTCTTATTTTCAATGTGGAAAAAATTTACTTTTGCAAACTGCTGAGATTGGCCTCTTCAATGTTATCTAGCCTCACATTTTATCAAAATGGCCATCATGCATGAAAACTTTCCTATATATTTTTAATACTGTCCCTTTAGTCTTTGGGTTTAATCCACTGCCTTTAATCTTCCTACAAAGCTATAAGGATATTATTTAAAGGTCACATATGAATCTAGCTTACTCTAAAGAATCATATTCCTTAAGGCTTGTTGTCTAGTTGAAATCAAACATATCACTTACAGAGCAGAACTGTTGGGTTAGTGCTTATTTAAGTGCTTTTCAGCCTTCAGCATCTGAACTTTATATATGTTAGTGCTCTGATTGAGAAGCATGAAATAGATATCCTCTCCATTACCATGTTCAGCTCTGATATTGCCTGTACCTCATCCAGCTCTGATGCAATCCCTCCAGCCCACATGTTGAGTACATTGAGCTTTTGGGTAATTGTATTTGGTGTACATAGCAGTAAGCTACCGCAGATGCACTGTGAGACATACATAAATTAGACAACTTGTGTTATAAAATGGCACTTAAGACATGCTTTTTTGGAACATTTGCCAGGATGGAGGAGACCTCTTGACCATCAAGATCTGCCAAACCACTGAGGAAGGAGGCATGTAGAAGTAATGAAATAACAAGAAAAGTTTGCTTTGTAACTTAAGCAACTTAAACTTTGGAACTTTTGTACAAAAGTTTGCTCTTGTAACTTAATGTCTCTTTCAATCAAAGACAGCAACTTGTACCCTTTGTTTTCTCCTAGTGCACTCCCCACGACAAATTTATTATGACCAGTCAGAAATGAACCAGCAAAATTAGCAAGTGCTAATGTATCTCACCTCGTTCATTTCATATGATACTCAACAATGACCTCCGTACTTGCATACATCCCAAACCTTGGTTCACGTTAACCAATTCCTTGCAGTACCATAGGGGAACAGGAAAATATTCTGTTTAAAATAAAGGAAATCAGACTTCTGAATATTACCAATAGAAGACCTGTAGTTTTATATTTGAGACTAAACCCCAAAATTTAGTCAGGATCTGAAATGCTCAAATTAAAAGAGAAATTGTGCTAGTAATACCTTGAGTGCTAGCATGTGTTGTCTTCTGAAGAGTCCCTATAAGAATGGTAATGGATTCATAATACAACAGTAATGTTTTCTAAACATGTGAGATATATATACATGATCTCCAGTGAATAATCCAGAAATGTACCAGCTGCAATTCAGATCTCGGCTGATATCTGAGAAATACACATGACTGGAATGTGGTCATGGATGGCTATGTCCTTTTTAGGAAAGATAGGTCAGCAACGCGAGGTGGTGGAGTGGCTCTTTACGTGAGAGAGCAACTAGAATGTATTGAGTTCTGTCCGGGGTCGGATGAGGAGCAAGTGGAATGTCTGTGGGTACGAATCAAGGGGCTGACTGGCACGGGTGATACAGTTGTGGGGGTCTATTACAGACCTCCTGATCAGGACGAAGGAGTTGATGAGGCTTTCTACAGGCAACTGGAAGTAGCCTCGCGACTACATGCCTTAGTCGTCGTGGGGGACTTTAATTACCCCGATATTTGCTGGAAGACTCACACAGCCAGTCATTCACAGTCTAGGAGGTTCCTCGAGTGCATTGATGATAATTTCTTAATGCAAATGGTGGACGTACCAACTAGGGGAGCAGCGCTGCTAGATTTAGTACTCGCCAACAAGGAGGGTTTGGTCGAAGTGGTGACGGTCAATGGCAGCCTTGGCTGCAGTGACCATGAGATGGTGGAGTTTAGGATCCTGTGTGGGAGGAATAGAATACCTAGCAAAGCCACAGTTCTGGATTTCCGAAGGGCCAACTTTGGCCTCTTCAGTCAACTGCTAAGGGAAGTCTCATGGGAAAGTGTACTAGGCGGTAAAGGGGCTCAAGATAGTTGGTTAGCATTCAAGGACCGCTTCTTCCAAGCTCAGGATCGGAGCGTCCCAATAAGTAGGAAGTCAAGTAAGGGATCTAGGAGACTGGCGTGGTTAAACAAGGAGCTGCTGGGCAAACTCAAGTGGAAAAGGAGAATCTATGGATTATGGAAGGAGGGGCTGGCCGCTTGGGAGGAATATAGGACAGTTGTTAGAGGATGTAGGGAGGCAATTAGGACAGCTAAGGCCTCCTTGGAACTCAATCTTGCTAGTCGGGTTAAAGACAATAGAAAGGGCTTCTTCAAATACATAGCAAATAAAACTAACACAAGAGGCAATATAGGCCCACTGCTGAACGAAGTGGGTACCCTGGAGACAGAGGATATAAAGAAGGCAGAGGTGCTGAATGCCTTCTTTGCCTCTGTCTTTACTCCTGCAGACTCTCCCCGAGGGCCCCGGATTTCTATAGCCCCAGAAGGAGTCAGGACAAAGGAGGAGTTTGCTTTGGTAGATGAGGATTGGGTTAGGGATCAGCTATGCAAACTGGACATCTGTAAATCGATGGGTCCGGATGGAATGCACCCACGGGTGCTGAGGGAGCTGGCGGAGGTCATTGCTAGGCCACTTTCCATCATCTTTGGTAAGTCGTGGGAAACGGGCGAGGTGCCTGAGGATTGGCGGATGGCAAAGGTCACACCAATCTATAAGAAGGGCAAGAAGGAGGACCCGGGTAATTATAGACCGGTCAGCCTTACCTCCATCCCTGGAAAGGTGATGGAACAACTTATTCTTGACTCCATCACTAGGCATATCAAGGATGAGGGGGTCATTAAGAACAGCCAACATGGTTTTATGAGGGGGAAGTCATGTATGACCAACCTTATAGCCTTCTATGAGGAAGTGACTAGGTGGAGGGATGATGGTAGAGCGGTAGATGTAGTTTTTCTTGATTTCAGTAAGGCATTTGATACTGTCTCCCACAGCATCCTCATAGATAAGCTAAGGAAGTGTGGGCTTGACGATCAAGTAGTGAGGTGGATCGAGAACTGGTTGAAAGGAAGAAGGCAGAGAGTTGTGGTCAATGGCGCAGAATCTAGCTGGAGGTCTGTGACTAGTGGAGTTCCTCAGGGGTCGGTGCTGGGACCGGTGCTGTTTAATATTTTCATCAATGACCTGGATGAGGGAACTGAGTGCACCCTCAGCAAGTTTGCTGATGACACAAAACTGGGAGGAGTGGCTGACACACCAGAGGACTGTGCTGCCATTCAGCGAGACCTGGACAGGCTGGAGAGTTGGGCGGGGAGAAACTTGATGAAATTTAACAAGGGCAAGTGTAGAGTCTTGCATCTGGGGAAGAACAACCCCATGTACCAGTACAGGTTGGGGGTTGACCTGCTGGAAAGTAGTGAACGAGAAAGGGACCTGGGGGTCCTGGTGGATAGGAGGATGACCATGAGCCAGCAATGTGCTCTTGTGGCCAAGAAGGCAAATGGCATCTTAGGGTGCATTAGAAAGGGAGTGGTTAGTAGGTCAAGAGAGGTTCTCCTCCCCCTCTACTCAGCCTTGGTGAGGCCGCATCTGGAATATTGCGTCCAGTTCTGGGCCCCTCAATTCAAGAAGGACAGGGAATTGCTTGAAGGAGTCCAGCGCAGAGCCACAAAGATGATTAAGGGAGTGGAACATCTCCCTTATGAGGAGAGGCTGAGGGAGCTGGGTCTCTTTAGCTTGGAGAAGAGGAGACTGAGGGGTGACCTCATCAATGTTTACAAATATGTAAAGGGTAGGTGTCAGGATGATGGAGCTAGGCTTTTTTCAGTGATATCCAGTGATAGGACAAGGGGCAGTGGGTGTAAACTGGAGCATAGGAAGTTCCACGTTAACATCAGGAAGAACTTCTTTACTGTAAGAGTGACAGAGCACTGGAACAGGTTGCCCAGGGGGGTTGTGGAGTCTCCTACACTGGAGATATTCAAGGCCCGCCTGGACAAGTTCTTGTGTGATGTACTGTAGGTTACCCTGCTCTTGCAGGGGGGTTGGACTAGATGATCTTTTTAGGTCCCTTCCAACCCTTGGGATTCTGTGATTCTGTGATTCTGTGAAATATCCATTTCACTGAAAAATATGTATATTTCACATGCCTTTCTATAAAATATAATAATCTCATTTTTAACTTGATTATCCATTTAAGGTACTTAGAAGACTTCAATGAAAAAAAGAAGAGGCTCATATTATTTTGTCTGAACATAACTACATTTTGTGATGTACTCAAGGCTTAGCACATTCTCCTGGAAGGCATGCTAAGGCACATGAAAAACAACAAGGTGCTTGGTGGCAGCCAGCATGGCTTCACTAAGGGGAAATCCTGCCTGACCAATTTGGTGGCCTTCTATGATGGGGCTACAGAATTGATGGACAAGGGTAGAGCAGTTGATGTCATCTACCTGCACTTGTGCAAAGCGTTCGACACTGTCCCACACAACATCCTTGTCTCTAAAATGGAGAGATATCAATTTGACGGATGGACCACTCAATGGATAAAGAACTGGCTGGATGACCGCACACAAAGAGTTGTGGTCAATGGCTCAATGCCAGCCTGGAGACCAGTAACGAGTGGTGTCCCTCAGGGATCGGTGTTGGGACCGGTCTTGTTTAACATCTTTGTCAATGACATTGACAGTGGGATTGAGTGCGCCCTCAGCAGGTTTGCTGATGACACCAAGCTGTGTGGTTCGGTTGATACGCTGGAGGGAAAGAATGCCATCCAGAGAGACCTCAACACGCTTGTGAGGTGGGCTGATGCCAACCATATGAGGTTTAACCGTCCCAAGTGCAAGGTCCTACACCTGGGTCGGAGCAATTCCAGGCACAGCTACAGGTTGGGCAGAGAAGAGATTCAGAGCAGCCCTGCAGAGAAGGACTTGGGGGTGTTGGTCGATGAGAAAATGAGAGAACATGAGCCGGCTTCAGTGTGCGCTTGAAGCCCAGAAAGCCAACCGTATCCTGGGCTGCATCAAAAGGAGCGTGACCAGCAGGTCGAAGGAGGTGATCCTACCCCTCTACTCTGCTCTTGTGAGACCTCACCTGGAGTATTGTGTGCTGTTCTGGTGTCCTTAACATAAAAAGGACATGGAACTGTTGGAACAAATCCAGAGAAGGGCCACGAGAATGGTAAGGGGACCGGAGCACCTCCTGTATGAAGATGATAGGCTGAGAAAGTTGGGGCTGTTCAGCCTTGAGAAGAGAAGGCTGCGTGGAGACCTCATAGCAGCCTTCCAGTACCTGAAGGGGGCCTATAGGAATGCTGGAGAGGGACTCTTTGTCAGGGACTGTAGTGACAGGACAAGGGGCAATGGGTTAAAACTTAAACAAGGGAAGTTTAGATTGGATATAAGGAGCAAGTTCTTTCCTGTTAGGGTGGTGAGGCACTGGAATGGGTTGCCCAGGGAGGTTGTGAGTGCTCCATCCCTGGCAGTGTTCAAGGCCAGGTTGGACGAAGCCTTGGGTGAGACGGTTTAGTGTGAGGTGTCCCTGCCCATGGTAGGGGGGTTGGAACTAGATGATCTTAAGGTCCTTTCCAACCCTAACTATTCTATGATTCTAACTTAACTATCTACAAAAACATTCAATTAAACCAATTTTTTGTTTGTGTATCTTAACTATCTAACAAAAATCTCAGTTGAGAGGATATTATGAATTGAATATAGGTGAGAAGTGATTTCCAGTTAAACATATACAAATATATGGTATTTGCATCTGTTTATTGTATCAAAACATAAAATAGAACTCATAGTTTGTAGAATTACCTCAATTGTGGTAAAGATAAGATCATCAAAACCCCAAATACTTCATTTTATATGAAATATTATAAAAGGAGGAAGATATTTCTTTTTCCGTAGTACTAAATGGTACCAAATCTCTACCATAATCTTGAAAATCAATGCTTAAATTATAGGAAAATAATGATTTTTTTTTTTTCATATTTTCACTTTACCCAGTTAAACACGGTGGGCCAGACAGATTTGATTTGCTCAAGAAACTGAGTACAGAGACAGTAAAAAACTAGAAAGGATACTTCAAAGCTGAAAATTGTCCTGCAGTGGGAACACACCACAGTCAAGCTGAAGAGACTTAAGTTCTTAGCTGTTGTATGCTCTCACCATCAACAAATTTGTATAATTTGAGGTGCAACAAGATAGGACATGCCTCCCTGTCTTAAAGTACATTTCCAATTTGCTGGAGTTCCACTAATGCTCTGTGATGAACCTTTTTCAACCAGGTAAGAGCTAGAATTGCAGCAAATAAAGCAAGTATTTTTTGTCTTTTTCAGTGTATGGAAATATTTTGCCTTTCAAAACTACTAAGAAACCATATATTACTTTCCCAGTATTTGAAACCATATTGTAACAATATTCACTGGTTGTTCTGCTGCTTTAATCTTTGCCCTGCAGTCTCATTTCACACACTACTGCCACTTTCAAGATGGGACTTCCTACGAATTCAGTTTGAAAAATCAGTCAAATTCCTTCAATATAAAATATTCCATAGTGGAAGTTATGGATGAAACACAAAATGTGTATGTACAATAACAAAATAATTAACAAACACATTGTTAGTCAACACCACACACATAAGGAATGAAGCTTTGTTATGAAGTCAGAGGCACTACTCCTTCCCTTTCAAATACCACTGCACTGCACAAATCTGAATGCATTTTTGTTGCTCCATATTCTCTCTTTCACCCATCCCATCTCACTAGTTCTGCACAACAAAAACTGTCACAAGAAGCTTGTGTTAGTAAGTCTTGACATGCTAATGCAATGACTTGCCAGGATTTTTTACTATATTCTGTCCCAGTGTTGAAAAAATACATTATAATTTCATTAGCTGTATGACTTACTACTTATTTTTTACTACTCTTGCTTTAATTAATGCTAATTTGACTACAGTGTCGAATGAATTATGTGTGCATAGTTTAGAGCTCTTCAAAATCTCTCTCTGAAAGCAGTAAGTCAGGTCTCAGAACAAAACTTTCAAAACGACTGTCTCTTAAAAGTTTGAAGTAGACAGAAAGGAACTGTTCCAGCATGACTGAGCTTACGCAGTACTGAAAATTTGAGCCAGAACTGTTACAAGTGGTTACAGCTAATTCAGTAGTTGGTGTTAGAAAATTACAAAAAAAGAGAGTAGGTTTAATTAGTTTAACACAGCTAGTTTCAACCTTCCCTCATCTTAGACCTGCATCCTCATTAAAAAATTAAATTGGTTTGTGTCCCTTACAGAGGTTTTATTTTGCTGGATTCCTTCAAAACCAAAACCATCAGTAGAATGAGCATTCATCATTCCCAGACCACACTCATTCTCACATTCTAGTTTTCAGCTTGCTTTTATATGTATATACGAATGATCTCTCCGTATATTCTGCTGAATACATACTAATAAACTGCATTAGTATTTGCATACCATATGCTCAATAAGGACTTAATTACACTTTGTTCCACAAAGAAGTATTTTTAAAAAATTAACGTATGTCAGCTAATTATTTTTCCTGACTTATTTACTTTTTCATTTTGCTTCATTTTTAATTTATACAAGACCTCTTTGTGGCCTTGTTTCATTTTCCAAAGAATGATAATAACTAAGGCTCTTATACCTCAAGCACTCAGGCATATCCTTTAGTTTACTCACCTGAGCAGTCATCAAAGATTTCTATGCACAAAGTGAGGAAAGTTACACATGAGCATAACTTGTTCCAGTTTTAATACTGAAATATATACATAAACTACGCTTATTACATAAACTACACCCTGCAAAAACTGGAGCTTAACCAGAAAAGAAGCTTCTACCACAGAAATCCCAAATCACATGTTTGGCAGGATTGACAGGGGTACATCACTCATCTTTCTTTCAAATTCCACAAGATATTTTAGGACATATTCTCATGTAGTCCAAAAAGTCATAATAAACACATGAATTCATGTTTCATTTAATGCAAATATTGATTGGAAGATAAAACCTGTTATATACATAAACACACACACACACACATATAGCTGCCTACTGGGATATAAGAGTGTCCCTGACTAGAAGAGTATCAAAGGGTCAACTTCATCAGGCCCTCAGGACATGAAAGTATTGCAGATTCACTCATACGTTTCAATAAGGATACTGGCAATCATTTCAGGTAATGTAATTCCTCTAAAAAACAATCTTGAAACTCACAGGACACTCAAAAAGAAGTTAAAGAGAAGTAAATTAATTGCACAGAAGAATGACTTTTCATACGAAATTTTTTTCTTGGTATAATACATGAAAAAATCACAAGGAGTACATATCTCACACGGAAAGTCACAAGCAAAGCAAGCTCTGGATGTCCAGGATAGCACTTTAGGTTACAATATCTTGATACCAACAATCCAGCCTGGGGATGTAGAGTGATCTCCCAGAACAGGTTAGATATATGCCTGTGGCAATCACATTGATAGGAATGATTGTCCCAGTGCAGAGACCCCTCAAGATCCAACTTTTATACAGGTCTATGCAGACACCTTAACATCCACCAAATCTTTTCCAGGGCTTCCTTACTATCATTCTGGAAAACAGGGATGATGTTCTGTAGCATTCTTACTGCGGTACAAACCCCTTTTCTTTCATCCTATCCACCTGGACAGCAATTTGCCCACTTCATTTTACAGCAGCCTTTTGCACACCTCACCTTGTTATAAAGTTTCTCCCATTTTCTCTTCTTCATCTCAAACAACCCTGATTACTTCAGCCTTCTGTTTTCAGCTTGTTTTCTCACCTTTTCATTCTTGTCTTTGTCCTTTCTATGTACTGTAATTGACCTTCACCTTTCTTCAGTGCAGCATCCAAAGATGATCGCAAGGCTCACGACCTTACATTTTCCCAAAGAAGTAAAATGATCATTTCATTCAAGTTGCAGTTATGATGCTGTTTGCTTTCTCTCACAATGGTACTTGCAACCCCATGGTACTGTTTCCTTACGGTTTCAGTGTCTCACAGCACTTACTACAGAAAAGCCATCTACTCTGTGCTGTGTGCTTGCACAGCTGATGACACCTATCTACATATGAAACCTCCCTACCTGAAATCTAGAAGTAGGAGTCTAATCTTCAAGTTAAGATTTTTCCACTTGCTCAGATTTTTTCCAAATTTTAGGATTATCTTTAAACATATTCACAGCTCCTCAGCTAATTTTTTTTTTAATATAAGAAGCCTATTTCCTGTTATGAAACCCAAACTATTAATTAATGTACTGAATAAAGCTGGACTCAGCATAGGCCTCTGAAGAACCCAAATTCTGCAACTGAACCATGAGTAGCTGCTCTTGAGTACTTTTCTGATTCACTAATTTACAATTTTCTTTTAAAGAAAATTCTAAGCATATAGGTTTTTTCCAGTATATTGGAATGCAATTTATTTTACATAAACTTCCTTCTAAATCACCTGGAATAACTCTGTGTAAATCAGAACCTGTATTGCACTTTAGCAGAAAAATGAAAGTGTAAAGATAGTGTTTAAAGAATAAGCGAGAGCATTGTCACATCTGTGTAACAAGAAAAGGGTAAAGAACATAAAATATTTCTCTTTTTTGCCAAATTTATTTAATTTCCGAGTTGTAAAAAGAAAGGAAGCTTATGAGACAAAGAAGTTTAAACTGTTCCAAAAGGTAGGCACTGTGGAAAGGACTGTGTTGGTCGTACTATGATAAGGAATAGGAAGCCACTGAAATGAGAGGAGAGGACAGAAGAAAACAAAGATAAGAGGTTTGAATTTCCACTTCATGACAGGTGGAGCGCAGGATATGAAAAGAAGCTAATTGCAGCTCTCAGATTATGGAGTTATTCAGGACCTGCTGAATTAATCAAAATTTTACAGGGGTAAGAATGTTCACTTACCAAAGAATGTTCACTGGTGAAGAAATGCCAGAGGGCAGGGATTTTAACTGTTTAGCATCTCACTGGTGGTTGTAGAAAAATGGTATTGGGATTGATCAAATGCTATCGACTGAGTGCGTAGTGTGACTTCTACCTCTATAGGGCTAATGAGAAGGGACACTCTAGTTCCCAGTCCCAAGAGAGGATAGAAAACCTCCATGGAGATTTAAAGCAAGTTCTGTGACACATTAGAAAATCCAAATATTTCTGAGCTCACTGAAGAACCTCTGGTGGCTTCTCCCACTTACAGAATCATAGAATAGTTAGGGTTGGAAAGGACCTCAAGATCATCTACTTCCAACCCCCCTACCATGGGCAGGGACACCTCACACTAAACCATCTCACCCAAGGCTTCATCCAACCTGGCCTTGAACACCACCAGGGATGGAGTGTTCACAGCCTCCCTGGGCAACTCATTCCAGTGCCTCACCACCCTAACAGGAAATTTCTTCCTTATATCCAATCTAAACTTCCCTTGTTTAAGTTTTAACCCGTTACCCCTTGTCCTGTCACTACAGTCCCTAATGAATAATCCAACCCCAGCATCCCTATAGGCCCCCTTCAGGTACTGGAAGGCTGCTATGAGGTCGCCAAGCAGCCTTCTCTTCTCCAGGCTGAACAGCCCCAACTTTCTCAGCCTGTCTTCATATGGGGGGTTCTCCAGTCCCCTGATCATCCTCATGGTCCTCCTCTGGACTCGTTCCAACAGTTCCATGTCCTTTTTATGTTGAGGACACCAGAACTGCACACAATACTGCAGGTGAGGTCTCACGGGAGCAGAGTAGAGGGGCAGGATCACCTCCTTTGACCTGCTGGTCACGCTCCTTTTGATGCAGCCCAGGATACGGTTGAGCTTTCTGGGCTGCGAGTGCACACTGAAGCCAGCTCATGTTCATTTTCTCATCAATCAACACCCCCAAGTCCTTCTCTGCAGGGCTGCTCTGAATCTCTTCTTTGCCCAACCTGTAGCTGTGCCTGGAATTGCTCTGACCCAGGTGTAGGACCTTGCACTTGGGACGGTTAAACCTCATATGGTTGGCATCAGCCCACCTCACAATGTCCCTCTGGATGGCATTCTTTCCCTCCAGCGTATCAACCGAACCACACAGCTTGGTGTCATCAGCAAACTTGCTGGGGGCTCACTCAATCCCACTGTCCAACTGCTCTACCCCTGTTCATCAGTTCTGTAGCCCCATCATAGAAGGCCACCAAATTGGTCAGGCAGGATTTCCCCTTAGTGAAGCCATGCTGGCTGTCACCAAGCACCTTGCTGTTTTTCATGTGCCTTAGCATGCCTTCCAGGAGAATCTGCTCCAAGATTTTGCCATGCACAGAGGTGAGACTGACTGGTCTGTAATTCCCCAGGTCTTCCATTTTCCCCTTCTTGAAAATGGGGGTTATATTTCCCTTTTTCCAGTCTTCGGGAACTTCACCTGACAGCCACGACTTTTCAAATATGATGGCCAGTGGCTTAGCAACTTCATTCGCCGGCTCCCTCAGGACCTGCAGATGGATTTCATCAGGTCCCATGGACTTGTGCACGTTCAGGTTCTTAAGATGGCCTCGAACCAGATCCTCTCCTACAGTGGGCCTAGGGTCTTCATTCTCACAGTCCCTGCACCTGCCTTCCAAGACTTGGGTGGTGTGGTCAGAGCATTTGCCAGTGAAGACTGAGGCAAAGAACCCATGAAGGACCTCAGCTTTCTCCAAATCCAGGGTAGCCAGTTCTCCTGACAGCTTCTGGAGAGGGCTCACGCTGTCCCTAGCCTGTCTTTTACTAGCTACATACCTATAGAGTCCCTTCTTGTTATCTTTCACATCCCTAGCCAAGTTTAATTCTAACTGGGCCTTAGCTTTCCTAACCTGGTCCCCGGCTTCCCAGGCAACAACCCTGTATTCTTCCCAGGCCACCTGTCCTTGCTTCCACCTTTTATAAGCCTCTTTTTTCCTTCTAATTTTCCTCTGCAGCTCCTTATCTATCCAAGGAGGTCTCCTGGCCCTTCTGCTGCACTTCATCCCTATTTATTATTATTATTATTATTATTATTATTATTATTATTACATAATACTGCTGGAACAGACCAACTAGGAAAAATTCCCTAGAAGAAGCCCACACAAGAGGATAATTCCCTCATAGAAGCAGAGTAAAAGGCTGCAGTAACACTATTAGGCATAATAAGAAAGTTTTGAGAGGTGCCAGAGGTCTGGAAGAAGCAGGAGTAAGAAGAATGAAAGTACAAAACAAACTGGTTTGTTAACATCTGATTGAACCTCCTTCAGCAGCACTAATTATAAATAAGCAAAATAAAGTTGCTGGAATAATCACAGAATCAGAGTCATCAGCCTCGAGTCTAGAAAGCACATTATACCTAGAGATGTCCGAAAATCCCCATATTTGACTCTTAGGAGGACCAACACATTACGGAAGGTACCTGAACCACCCCAACCCAATAATCTGAAGTGAAATTTCATGTTCTGCCTTTATGACAGCAGGACAGGTGGTCAAGAATAACAACGAGTTGCAGAGAGATATAGCGGCACCCAGGCAAAAGAGCAAAAATGCACAGCAAGTGCAGGGTGTGCTGTGTTGCATGCTGAGGTTGTTTCAATTCTCCCCACACATAGTTTATGGACCCTAAGCAGCAAACTCTAGACTATGAATTATACTTCAGTACACCAGTACAGATGCTGCAGAGCCTTTTCTAGATGAAGTCACTACTGACTTAACATGTATCTATAGTCTGATAACAGCTGCACAGAGGTCATCTAGATCTGCCTGGCTGTAGCTAGCTAGAACATGAGAATCAACTCTTTTTCTTATTTTAGCTTTTCTTTCCACAGACAATTTTATTTTACTTTCTTTTGAACATTAGAATTTTCCCTTTTCGATATGACAGACCTTTCCTTTTGCTTCATTTGGTCAAAAAAAAACATGCAGAAAATTTTCTACCTAGAGGAGGTTCAGCATTGAACTGCATTTTCTCATGCTCCACAGAAGTGGGATCAATTAATCACAGAATCATACAATGGTTTGGAAGGGACCTTTAAGATCAGCTAGTTCCAACCCCTCTGCCATTACACCTTCCATCAGACCAGGTTGCTCAAAGCTTCATCCAGCTTGGCCTTGAACACTTCCATGGATAGGGCAGCCACAGCTTCCTTGGGCAACCTGCGCCAGTGCCTCACCACCTTCATAGTAAATAATGTTTTCTTAATATCTAATCTAAATCCACCTTCTTTCAGTTTAAAGCCATTCCCTTTTGTCCTGTCACTGTATGCCTTTGTAAAAAGCCCCCTTCCAGATTTCTTGGAGGCCTCTTTTAGGTACTGGAAGGCAATTAGAAAGTCTCCCCAGAACCGTCTATTCTCCAGGCTGAACAAGCTCAACTCTCTCAGCTTATGTGATTGGCAGACTTGCTGAGGGTGCACTCTATCCCGTTGTCCATGTCTCTAACAAAGATATTAAACAGCACTGATCCCAGTACTGCCTTCTGAGGAACACCACTAGTAACTGATCTCCACTTGGACATTGAACTGTGACCACAAATCTCTGAGAGCAATCATCCAGCCAATTCCTTATTTATCCACTGAATGGTCCATCCATCAAATCCATGCCTCTCCAATTTAGAGCCAGTGCTGTCCCCTTCCTCCCGTATAGGATGAGGCATATTAAGTCTCTCCTGTGATTTTTGTGCTGTAGCCTTACAGCTCACCACGAGGCACAAGCAAGGCACCTGAACTGCAACTTCCATAGACCACTAGGGCAGCTGAAACAGACGTATTGCTACTGGTACCTGTCTCCAAAGCATAATATTTGAACTGACTTGACAAATGAACGCAACCTATCCATTCTAGTGGAACTTTTTAGCTTTCAGATGGAAGGATCTGCCTTTTTTAAAGAGGAAGCCAGAAGTAAATATTTTTGGACAAAACTTTTTACCACCCCTAGCTAATTAGAAATTGTCCATATCTATTTCCCATCTAACAAAAATGAGCTTTTATGATTTTCTTTGCTACTGTTATGAACCAATACTGGGCAATATTTCAGTTATTCTGGTAGTATTGTCCAGTGCTGTTTATCTTTCTTCTTTTGTGGTGAATTCTCCATGAGTTGGCTTGTTAAACATTGTCTAACAATATTGTTTAAATATCATTGGAGAGAAGTAAAAACCAGCTTGCTGCTCTAATATTTTCCTTAGAATATGACTAAAGATCTCTAATTGTTTCCAGTCAGCTTCAGAAAACTGATGTATGCTGCCTTATCAAATGAACTTCTTATTGAGTTCCAGATGTTGATTTTCTGTCGCTGAAAGTACTCTTCTCCTTCACATGTTCCTCCTGAGCTGCTGAATCTGTTGAAATAAACTCATGAGATTTTAATGCATGCATTATGCAGGTACTTAACTCTATGCCCCACTAAAAATTTGTTAATTCATACTCTTTGTTTGCATTGCACTTAAAATACTCATGTGACGAAGACCTGCTTTATCAGAAACCTGGTTTTGGTTTCTTTCAGGAAAAAAAAAAAAAGGCATTTCTTTATCTCCCACCCCAAGGTTGAAGCTTGCAATGGCTCCCTTCTTACGCATCTTTTATATATTCTTTTTTCTCAACCTTGAAAATAATTCTAACCCTTTCTCTATTTCCTTCAACTGGATGGCATCTCCACTGCAATCTACAGAACAGACTGTAATTCTTAGTTTCTTTTGTCATCAGCAAAACAGAAGCCAATGTGGAACAGTAAGGGAAAAGCTACAACAAATTAATAAATTATTTTATGGGTATATATAATTTTTATTTCTGACATTTCCCAAAGTGTACCCAGATATGGAGAGTGCAGTGAGCCTGAATAAAGCTGTAATCTGTCATATTAAGCATTAAAGTTCTAATAACATTATATAAAATTTGATAAAGAGCATGAGAAAAGCTTGAAACAGAAGAAAAGGATGAATACAGCAAGAAATCAAAAGTTAATGGAAGAAATAAAACCTTTGAGCCCCAGAGAGTTTTTCTGGGGTAGAAGGAGGTAGCTGAGAAAGGAGAACAAAAGATAAATAAAAGATTGCAAGGCGGAAGGAAAATGGTGCTCTGCTTTCATTGGGAATACTCAAATGCCTCACAAGACGAGCAGAGCATTAGGATATGAAAACCTAAAGGGCAATATAATCCCAAAGGGGAGGACTAGTTTCAAAAGAAGGTTTATTAAAACTTAGCTTGCTTTGCATAATGTCAGAAAAAGAAATACAGTGAAACTCTAACCTTTTTTCCTTTTCAACTTTCAGTCTCTTTCCACTCTTTTTTTCCTCTATAATCACTTTCCCTACCCTGTAGCTTTATTCCTGCTTTCTGTTTATAACCTTTAGAATACTTTCATGAGCATATGCTATAATTCTCTTCCCTTTTCTTTATCTCCTTGTTCCTACAAGCTGGCTTGAATAAAGAAGTCATTATCAGCAAGCCCACAATGGGTCCAGACATCCACATTCAAGATGTTGTATAGATGATATATTGATCAGTCCTCAATGAGTAATAGCGTTCTAATGAAAAGAGCTTACAGAAGTTAATGTATCTGCTCATGCAAACCACAAACGAAGCATTCTGTGGCACAAAGGGTCTGGCCCTGTGAATTATAATTACTCCCTACAACAATAAAAGTCAGGAGCGGTTTTATTTATTTACCGCAATCAATGATAGTCTGTGGGCTACACATTGAAAATTCGTTTTACAAACCAGCACCCAGACTGTTTGCTTTTTCTGTGTCCATTGGGAATTAACCCTTCAGCTGCTGCTGCCAATCTTGAGGTAGATATCCCTATAGAAATGAAAAGATTGCAGTTTGTTCCAGTGTTGTTTAGGTTAAGAAAAGACTACAAGCATTAAGAGAGGAGTCATCACATGTGACTGCTCCCAGTAGAGACGGCATATATTAAAACAGGATGAGTATATAAAGACAAAGACTTTCTGCCCTACATGAACTACTTGAGAAGTCCCTGGCTTGAAAACTGTACCACAACACTGTGTCATGCAACTTCCACGATCTGATGAGAATGTTTTTTTAAGCTTTAGAACCTCTTCTTCTGTCCTCAAAGTGATGTGCAGTACAATAAATTCAGTCTGTGCTAACATATACAGCATATATTAAAGGAAAACAAAAGGAGCACCATTCTACTTGTTAATTAGATTGCAGGCAAAATAAAATTAAAATTCTGTTGACATCTATTCTAGAGAAGAATAAACCTGTTACTGTACTTCAGTAGAAGAGCAAAGATTAGAACCAAAACAAAGCAAAACAAAATTAAAAATAAAATCTAATTATGCTACTTTGTAAATTACATTCTGCACATTAAATACTGGTCCATCAGCCTCTCAAAAAAATATGCAAAGCCAAACACTAAGAAACTTAGAGGGAAAGCCAATGTGGGTGATCAAAGGTGAGAAATAGTTTCTTTTTAAAGAACATCTAGAAGAAAGGGCAGTCTGGAAAAGAGATGCAGGGGTGGAACAAGGGAATAATAGAAGTTCATAAAGTCCATGTGTGCCTCGCAGGAGATAAAAACAGAATACCTGTTCAATGTTTCTCTTGATACAACTTCTAGGGGACATCAAATGTGACTAGCAACTTAAAAACAAATGAAGATACTTTTCCACACAAAGAAAGGTGTTGCTCATTGACTCAGGAAGCTACAGATGTCAGAAGTTTGTGTGATTTCAAGAGACAAATGATCAAATTTCATGGAAGGCAACTCAAAAAAGACTCAAGAAACCCTAAACTACAAATCACTAGAAGCTGGAAAAGAATCTACAGGAAGTATTATTATGTTTTTATGTTCTAATCCTGGCTTCTGAGACTGGCCACTGTCAGCTGAGGTTGGCCATAGCCTAGGCCAGTGAGCTGGGTACCCTGATTACGTTAAAATCTACCACTGACCCATAAAATAGAGCATTATTTTACGCAACCAACTAATTTGCCAAAAAGTAAATTAAATGAGGCCCTTTTTCAATGCTTTCACCGCAATTCAGATCAACAAATGACCATGTGATGGAAACATTGTCTGATGAAAAGACTCATTTCTGTACAGAGGTCTGTAACATTACATTTGCTCACAGGCACCCATTTGTTTTCTTTGCTCCTCATATTTCTTATGTTTCTTAATGTTAAACTCCATGGACTCATAGTTTCATTGGCTTGCAACACCTACCATGCTGAAGAAACAAAGAGCTTCCTTCATGACGTGCCAGAATGATATGCAGCTAGCTTTTAACTGGTATGGGAAGCCTTTGAAGGGGAGAAGTGAAAGCTCCAGAATTTCTGTCAAAAAACAAATTACCTTCCAAGTATCCAGGGCTAAAGTATGCACTGATAGGAAAAGAAAGCTACCATCCCTTGAATCCTGAATAATCTGGGTTCTGAACTAATTATATCTTTTCGAAGCTTAACCATAAATAGGAGTTGTCATCTTTCTTTTTTTTCTTTCTTGTTTTTTCCCTGCTGTGTGCATACATGTGTCCTTCTTAAGTCTTGGTAAATCTCTCTGATTAAGAGTAGGATTAATATAGAAGAATTAAACTTCTAAGATCAAAAGAAAAATACATTTAACTTTTACCAACAAGAAATTGTTACTATCAAGCATTCTTTGAGTGAAAGAAAGACTCCATGGGTACAAAGAACTGTTTAACTGAAAAAATGAGTTTTGGGATTTTTTTTCCTTAAATGAGTAATCTTTGAAAGGAAACATTTTTTTTCACATTTATTTCCACTTTAATCCTAGTTCTTTCCTGCTTGAATTGCTGTCTTCTGATAGAGAATAAGATATTAAATGGTTGGTTTCTGTTATTTCCATTCATCATGTAGGCCCTATATGAAAAGTGATAAATGAGAAATTATACTTAAAAAGCCCCACGATAATATTTGCCCTTCTCTCTTTTTTATTATTTGGGGCCATGCAACATATTTTGTAATAGTTTCAATGGTATTACAGTGAAAAATTTTATTCTTTGATACTTACTGTATAAATAATTAAAAAAAAGCAGACTAGTTAAGCCACTAATGGCATTTTCATATTTTTTATTATTATTTTTATACCTAGATCATTTAGCTGATACCAGAGACCATTTTGCATAGACTTCAGTAAGAAAGTATATATTCTATATGCAATGCTAGGTAGGTGCAAAGGAGTGCAACATGTTAATGCAATATACAGAGCAGATCAAGATGACCTACCTTAGGTTTCTAAATATTTTTAAGATTACAAACAGAAAGACCGGTTTTCCCCAATCATCACAAGAAGCTGAACTACAAACTGATCTCCAATGGGATCATATTTGTCAGAGGCACAATTTTTTTTCTCAGTTCTTTCCATAAATCCAAACAAATTTAATTCACATTTAAAAATTACAACTGTTGCAAATAAATGTTTCTTTTAAAACATTGTAGTGTAAAGTTTCAGTACTTTTAATTTTTTCCATTTTATGCTAAAAAACACATTTCCAAGAAATTTGTGGGTTTTCGTTCTTGTTTCTTCTTTACAACTCCATACTGCAGTAAGTTTTTCTATTTATTCTGTAATTCAGAAAGTAATATGCATGTTACAAGGTAGACAAAGGTTGTCATACACCAAGAGCTGAGGAAACACAACTTAGATTTCAGATAGTACAGGGTTCATTTCTCAGATACTGTTGTGACGACATTGCCAGAAGCTGCAAGAATCTTGTCTACTTTTTTTACGTTTTACATGCAAATTTTCGTTCTGAATATACTGTCACATAATCACTGTCATATCGTCACTGATGTCAGCAGATCAATTTGAGGGTTTCATTAGAAACCTATTCTCTCATTTTAGAGAATCACATTGGAAAGGAACTGTAAAATAGGTGTAAAGTCTATGGAAGGTCTTCCATAACAGATTAGATTTAATTTGTATATGGAAAGGGAGCAAATAAGAGTTACTGCAAGTCAGCCTGACTTTTAGATTTAGGTCTAAGGTCTGCAACTGGATTGCATTAGACTTGAATTAGGAAATTAAGACAAACAACAGGAGATACTTCACCCATACAAATAAAAAGCAAACAGAAAAAAAAAACCAGGGACGGTATATGGAAAGGAGGGGACTGAGATTAAAAAGACAGTAGAAAAACCAATCAAATATATTCATAATGGAGGGAATGAGCTGAAGAGTAATGTTTCAGAACACCCCAGGAATGATTAACAGACAAAAGTCTAGCAGAAAAGTGAGCTAAACATTCCTTCAGTTTCTGAATATCCAGCGGATGGTTACAAACATGATTACACAGTTCAGTTAGAATATACAGTACATTTGCTAACCAAGTGCACAAGTCCATGGGACTTGATGAGATGCATCCACAGGTCCTGAGGAAACTGTCAGGTGACATGGCTAACGACAAGACAACTCCTGAACAAGACATCTAGCAGCTTCTAAGGAGAGGACTTTTAGGTGATGTGTAGCCCCAGAAACATACCTGCTGGTAAAGCTATGGAGACATAGCTGGAAAAGTGCAGACATTCCTGTGGTCCCAGATGACCCTGCAGGGCTGAGCAGCTATATATCCACAATCAATTACAGGCATTAGGAAGGCAATCTGGGAATTATGGTGGAGTGAAATAAAGTCAGTGAGTATATTAAATGGGAAATCCCATGGAGCAAGAGGAACTTTCTATGGAGTTCCTTCATGAAATTCTCCCAATTTTCCCAGATTTAGGACTTGTGATACGATGAGTTAACGACTCTCTAGACACAAAAGGGAAGGCAGAAAGAAGGAGAGCTATGATACATGTTGTCAGAGTCAGATATTCACATCAACCTGCAGAATCAGTTGGAAGGGCTGCAGAGAAAAATAGGTAAGCAAAGAAAAGCAGTGGGATGTCACTGTTCTAGGTGTCTGCTTAGGATGAGATATATTGTACTTCCTAACTCCAAGGGGGAAAAATCATCAGATCTTTAAGAGTGTTTATGAAGTGTTAGGGTAACAGGAAACTGGGATTTTTTCCTAGAAGATCATGAGTGTAATAGCAATAATTTTTAATGAATGTATCAAATTGTATCTGCCGTACTCCCCCTCAGAAAGCTTCGGAGATGGGGGAACTCCCTCAGAACTGGAAGTCTGGCAGGTGAGAAAGCCTTCCTTGCCTGTACTGCATCTTGTCCTAGTTAGTTCAATTCAGTTTCTACTATTCCACTTTTCAGGTCTCTCTCTCTCTTTGAGTGTCTCCTCTCAAAAATGACTTTGATTCATTAACACGTGCAATCAAAGGCATTAATAACAATACTATATATCCCAGGTCCATAAAACACTCTTTCCAAGAGAGTGTGAGTAATTTTACTCTGTATTCTTCTACCTGATAGCTTCCCTATAGTACAGTTTGCATGTCACAGACTCCTTATTCATCTAACAGCTCTTGTGTTAATGATTTCATTTTTATTTTACCTGTTTTTTCTTACAGCACCACACAGAGTAATTTACTGAATATGTGCATCTACTGCATTAACATCGGTTATCAAATTAGTCATCTTAAAAAGAGAAGCGTCAGGTAAATCTGAAACATATATTGGGGTATATCTCATTTACATTAACTTTCTGTTTTTAACTATGTTTGTCTTCCAAATGTGTTCACAAAATCTGTATGGTAATGCATTCTGACTAATGGTTTCCTAGTTGCTCATATTTGCCACTTCTCAAACACAAGTAATTCATTTTCTCCAGCCACACTGTTCTTAAGAGATGATAACAAATTTTAATTAGTTTTACTATTTCTTGGTCACATGCTAAGAGCCAAAACATTAGAAATACAGTGAAAAGCATTACTGTCACACATGAACTTTCTCTTGGAATTGTGGCAGGCAACATCTTTTGAGGTGTTCTCTTTGGAGATATCCTTGACATGTGGACTGGTTCACACCTGTGGGAGCCAGATGAATCCAGAAGTGTTGGGAGAGATAGGCAGTCATGGCTTCCATGTTTTAAGCCTTCAAGGAGCCACAATGTTATGGTTCTGAAACACCTGAAATGTTTTCTTTCTCAGTCTCAGCAGATTAATGCAAAGGTGGAAGCCAAGACACACCATGACACATAACCATCCCAGTAATGCTAGTAAATGTTTGGATTTAAGGGGCTTTCCATATTTTTTTTTATTTTCCCCTTCACTAGAATGGTCAATTTTCCTATTTTTTCTATACCAAAGTGCAAAATTAGCTTTAATATGAAAACATCTGTGCTGCTGATATAAGCACAATAACTTTGTCCTGTGCTATATAGCAATGAATCAATGATACATGGAGTTTAAGAAACCAGTAAGGGAAATGACCCCACACATGGGGAGAAAAGCAATCTGACAGTTCTCTGAAGCTCCTGCTTGCAACTGTTGTGAACTTGTCTTACTAGTGGGAAACCTGGGGCCTGTAAGTTGCTTTCACTACGCTTGTTAACCAGTCACTTGGATGTTCCTTCAATACCTCAGTACTAGAAGTCAAGCGCACGAGTATGTAATGTTTCAAGGGAGCAGGAATATCCATTTTTTAATGAGACTAGGATAACTTACTCAAGCTAAACATCAGCCTTTTTATATGGTCTTCTAAATAAAAGATCCTACTCCAGATGGCTTTTATAAAAAAGAAACAAAGCACGAATAAGTCAATACAAGCATGATTTCTTCAAGAGACAAGCACAGAACAATTTGAAGTGAGGAAAAAAGGAGAGATAAATGCATAGAAACTTTAATGGATTTTCTTATCCTCCAAGGGAAAGATAGTTGACTTTGAGCATTAAATATAGCTCTGTAGTTTCACATTTTAAAATGTTAAGCCCTCTCCCTGAATAACAAATCAAGGAATAAAATACAAGAAATGCATTGCTAGATGAGCAAAATGTATGTCCAAATGCTTATTTTAGTACTTCTTGTGCATATTTTTTATGCATAAATATAGTGGTTCGGCAGCCACATCTAAAACAAGTATTACGTAGTTTCACTTGCACAAATACATTCAATGGTGATAAATATCACTGTTAGAAGCAACATATCTGTCCTTCCTGAATACAGTTCCCTCACTATTTCACAAAAAAATACATGAAATATGAGCCTACAAGTTTGGGGTTTTTTTTTTTGTTTGGATCTTTGGTTCTTATTTTACTACTAAGTCACTGCTGATAAACTAAAATTGCAGTCATATTAACTTCAGAAAATGCTAGTGAAAGCAGCACAAAGTTCTTGCCCGCCAATACTTTAAAAAATTGCAGAAATATTTGCTCTGCAAGCCTGGTTTTCTCAGAGGAAGGTAAGAGTGATTAAAAAAAAATAGTTCCAACAAACAAGGAAATGTTGAGGTAAGAAAATTTACCTTTATTCCTACTGGCCTGCAAAAGTTCTGTGGGCATCCAGACTTGTAGGTCAAGAATTCAGAAGTGAGCTAAACGATGTATGAGAGGCATTCATCTTCTCTTAAGGTAAAATCCATGTAAAATATTGGTAACATCTTAGTGCAATGTCTGGGAGACACTTCAGTTCATTTCTTGTTTGAGTTATAAGTAACTGCCTGGATCTTCTGTCACACACCATCTTCTTGCCAGTCATCCTCTGGAAGGGTGGTCTCTCATGATCTCTTTCATATGTACTAATTATTTCAAGGTCTTTTCCATTCCTGTGTCTGATATGATCAAAGTACATAAGTTTGTGCTGTACTCCCATATTGGTAACATAGAAATTGTCCTCTTTTTGATATAGGAAATATGTAGCTCTTCCCCAGCACCATTTTTAAAAGTCCCTCATGGTTTCTTTGTGCGCAATATCTGGTTTTAGCTTTTTACTCACAGGAGAACAGGCTATAGCAGAATTAAACTTTGTAGCAAACTTTTGTATGTGCTTAGTGTCCATCCTTATCCACACTTTTGGTGAATAGATAAGTATTTGAGTGAGCCATTTCTATGTTTATTTTACAATACTTTACTTTAGAACTTTTGTTGATCATACTCAATATGAATTCATCTGCTGCTTCTGCAATATGATGATTAATTTGGGGCATTATTCTATTTCTGTCAAATTATAAAGCCTTCATACCCTTTAGATTTGCTCCACTTCAGAATGATCCAATTTCCTCAACTGATTTAAAACTACAGTATTTAGTGCTTTACATCAGAAAAATGTAGCAAAACAATGCTGTGCCAACAACATACCTGCTATTACTTATGGCTTATCTACCTATTTCTTCTGCTTTTTGAATCTTCACAGGACTTGTTTCATCATATTTCCTGCATACATATTGAAAAGTCCAGCAGATAAGTATGCACCTTGATGTAAAAATCAACTCACTGTCACGAATTGCTGACAATTATGCAGGTGGTTATTAAGGCAGAAACTTCATAAGATGTTTTGGAATTTGGGTTATCAAAGAATCATAAGATGGTTTGGGTTGGAAAGGAACTTAAAGATTATCTCGTTCAACCCCCCTGCCGTGGGCAGGACACCCTCCACTAGACCGGGTTACTCAAAGCCCCATCCAACCTGGCCTTGAGCACTGCCAGCAATGGGGCAGCCACAGCTTCTTTGGGCAACCAGAGACAGTGTCTCACCGTCTTCATAGTAAAGAATTTTTTCTTTATATCTAATCTAAATATCCCCTCTGAACTTGCTCAAGCAGATCCACATCCCTCTTGTGTTGAGGGTCCCAGAGCTGAACACAGTACTGCATGTGGTGTCTCATGAGAGTGGGGTATAAGGGGGAGAATCACCACCGCTTCTTTTCATGCAGCCCATGATACAGTTGGCTTTCTGGACAGCAAACACACACAATGCTGGCCCATGTTGAGCTTCTTGTCAATCAATATCCCCAAGTCCTTCTCCTCAGAGCTGCTCTCTATCCAGTCCCTACCCAGCCTGTATTTGTGCTTGGGATTGCCCTCACCCAGATGCAGGACCTCACACTTAAGTTAATGCTGTTCTCACCTCTCAAGCCTGTCAAGGTCCCTCTGGATGGCATCCTTCCTTCTAGCGTGTCAAATGCACCACACAGATTGGTGCCATTGTCAAACTTCCTGCGGGTGCACTTGATCCCATTGTCCATGTCACTGAAAAAGATGTTAAACAGCACTGGTCCCAGTACTGATCCTTGAGGGACACCACATGTCACTGGTCTCCACTTGGACATTGAGCTGTTGACCACAACTCCTTGAGTGCAAACATCCAGGCAATTTTTTATCCACCAAGCTGATCATTTACAACCTTTGATACTTTTCAAAAAGTTTGAAATGGCCCATCCATCAAATCCATGTCTCTCCAGTTTAGGATGTCTTGCAGGACAGTGTCAAATGCCTTGCACAAGCCCAGGTACATGATCTCAGCCACTCTTCCCTTATCCACCAGCGCTGTAACACAATCGTAGAAGGTGGGTTTTGTTAGGCATGACGTGTCCTTAATGAAGCCATACTGGCTGTTACCAATCACTTCCTTGTTTTCCTTCCTGGTTTCGTGGAAATTGTGCCTCAGCACAGTTTCCATGAGAATCTTCTCCGTGATCTTGGTGGGCACCTAGGTGAGACTGACTGACCTGTAATTCCCTAGGTCTTCCTTGTTTCCTTTTTTAAAAATGGGGGTTATGTTTCCCCTTTTCCAGTCAGTGAGAACTTCACCTGACTGCCATGACTTCTCAAATATGGATAGTGGCTTAGCCACGCCATTTGCTAGTTCCTTCAGGACCTGTGGATGCATCTCACAAAGTCCCATGGACTTGTGCACCTTCAGGTTCCTCACATGGTCTCACCAGCCTCTTTCAAGCATTAAACTTTTTGAAAAGTATCAAAGGTTGTAAATGATCAGCTAAACAGGTGGCCAGCAGGTGCAATTGTGGGTGATGTATAGTATGCTTACATGTGCATTGGTTCTCTCCAGGAAAGCACCAGACTTCTTCCAGAATTATTCCTATGGAGATGTCAGGTAAACTAGCACAGAAAATTTTTGTTTAAAAAGTGTACATTGGATAAAGTTATAAGTAACTATTAATTTTATTAAGAGAAATGTCTGGCACTACTAGTAAAGAATGTTCATATTTATATTTAATAAGGTCATTAATGTGTACAAATAAACAGTTAAACAAACTTTCAGTGGGGTAGAGGACTTCCACCTGCTTGCGGATACATGAAATCAGTCTTTACCTGCTCCCCCATGCACACACAAGATTACTGTGGAAAACAACAAGAATTGTAAACTTTTTATTGACAGAAAACAAGCAAATGGCACATTTCGATGAAAAGAATGTCTATCTTAAATAGTCCTCAGCTTGAGACCAGTTTTCTTCTGACCTATATATATGCACACAGGTAGTTGCCAGGCTGGAACCAGAGTAGGTATGCTTAGAAGTTTATTACTACCCAGGTGTATCTGAGATCCCAAAATCACCAGAGTTGTGAAGCAGCACAGTGCCATCTCTGCTATAATGCAAGAACACAAATACCCCAAAGGCCTCGGTTTTATTAAAACACCAATTAGAAAAAGACAACTCTGAAAACAGACACGATTCAAGCTGAGTCAGAGGACAAGACAATAGCAGAAGAGTATTTAAAGAAGTTATTTCCTGTCTCTCACCTATAGTTCCCTTCTGTTTTAGCAGCTGGCAGCAGTTTCCTGAGTAGCACAAACTCCCCTGTTGTAGTTTAACCCTAGACAAACCTAAGCACTACTCAGTTGCTCCCTCACCATGTCCTTCCCTGGTGGTATGAGGAGGAGAATCAGAAAAAGGTAAAACTCACGGGGGAAATATGAACAGTTTAATAATAAAAACAAAATTACAAATAATAACAAATAATAGTAGTAATAATAATTATGATGATGAAAAGGAGGCAGAGAGAGAGAGGAATAAACCCCAAAAAAGGTAAGTGATGCAAGTTACAGTTGCTCACCATCAGCTAACCATTGCCCATCCCATCCCTGAACAGTGATCAGTGGATCCCAGCCAACTCTTCCCACTTTGTGTACTGGGCATGATGTACTGTGGTATGGAATACCCCTTTGGCTAGTTTGATCAGGTGTCCTGTCTTTGCTCTGTCCTGGCTTCTTGTGCGCTTCCTCACTGGCCAAGCATGACGGACTGAAAAGTCCTTGATCCAGGTAAGTGCTATTTATCAACAACTAGAACATTGGTGTGCTATTGCCATTAGTTTCATACTATATATAAGGCACAGCACTGGACCAGCTACTGAGAGGAAAATGAATTCTATCCCAGCTGAAATCAGGACACCCCCACACCTGTGAGGATAACCTACCTGTGACCAGTCCTGTCATAAGTAGGGTGATGGGTTTATGTCATGAGACAGGGTGCTCTCCACACTCCTGGTCTCCTTATCCCCTCTATTCAGGCACTCTACCTCCTGCATCTTTCTTTCCCTACCCCCAAGCTGAGCATCCCAAAACCTCTCCTGGCTGCGTGTTGGAATTTGCAGTTGCACAGGACAATACAGGCATGTCACAAGCCTTCCTGCTGCCCATCACCCTAGCATATAGCTGGGCATTTTTCAGGGGGTCAGCTTCATCCTGAGGAGACATGACTGAAAACTGGCAGCTGGATGTGAGGGAAGAATCAGCTTCGTTTTTGGTCTATCTCCCCTGGAGACCTGGTGCCTCAGAGCAGCAGGACATAAGGTGTTTTCCCTGCAAGCTTCCAAATTAGTCCACATAATTTTGATAAGAGGCCTATTCTGTGGTGGACAGGTAACTCAAACCGCATAGTCACACAATATAACTGTGTCCTTGTAACAGAAGTATTTTTCTCTCGAGCCCACCCTCTCACATGTTTTACCACAGGAGGGAGTGATTTTTCAGTTTTTATATTGAAGTTTCTATTCAATTATATGGGGTTTAGAGTAATTTCTATGGAAACCTATTAATCTCTATGGCAGGTTTTTATCCCTATTAAGTCCCATATGATTTTTTTAATTTCTTTTTCATAAGGATAGCCTCGTAGCTAGAGGTAAAATCTTCAGTTGCACTATGCAAGGCGGAAAAAAGCAAAGATTTCAAACCTGAGGAATAACAGAAACAGTGAGAACAGCAGAAAAAGGACTATATTTAGTATTTATTTTATTATTATGGGAGTGATTTTTTCCAAAGCTTGGGTTCTCACAGTTCTACAGGAGATTACCAGGGACCAAACCATTTTTTAAAATTAATTTTTAATAATGTGTAATAATCTGAGTGGCACTGGTCTGTGTGTGGAATTAGAATTCCTCTGATAGAAAAAGAAATATTTGTGCAGAGTTTTATGAGCAAAGTTGACCTGAGGCTTCCTGAGGCTGATTGAGAAATTGCAGTCAACGAAGATCCTTAACCCCTTCCCAGCTCCATTTTCAATCTACTAAAGAATAAAGTCTCTGTGGTTTAATATACAAAGAAACTGACAAAGACCTGAAAAGAGCAATAAACTTGTATGTGATTACAAGAAGCTCATACTCCTTTTAAATTTAACTTAATGACCAAATGGGCTTTTCAGCACAGAATGGCATGAACCTTCAGTTCAGCATCTCATGGCTTTATTTAATAGAGCACTACATTTCAAACAAAATGTTCTGAGGTCAGTTCTCTACAACCCAGGAATTTGCTCTTAATTTCGCTTCCTTTAGTTAAGAGACAAGAAGCAGCAGCAATTGGCAAATCACAACATTTCATAGTGGCTCAAAATAAAGCCTCCAAAAACTGGGCAATTCTGAACAGACAGCGAGCAGGGGGGAAACACTGAACTGAATGTGCCTAATCCTAACAATAACCATGGAGCTAGCTGTCCTAATTCTTTCTAGAAAAGCCTGAAACATGGGTGTTAGCAGGGGTTAAGGAGAATATTTATGAGACCTAAAGATAAAGACCCTGCTGATGTTGCTGCCTGTTGCCACACATTTCCATTAACCTGCAACAACCTACCAGTGGGCCAGCTCTGTCGGTGTTAATCTCCGTAAACTTTTTCATCCAGTCAAACATGTTTTGCCAGGGCATTGTACTAACCTCAAAGCTTCCCAGCACTGCTAGTGATAATTATATTTATTAATGATTTCCGGTTACTCGAGGATACTGAATCTGCAGTGCAAAGAATTCACCTATTAACACCAAGTTGAAAGGGAAACTGCAACCATCACTGTCAGGGAAAAGTCCTAGCCTCTAAATGCTGTCAGATTTAAGATTAAGACTTCTATATTTAATCCAGAAGGAAATATGATGAGGAAGTCATAATTTAAATCAAGAAATGTATCGTACATGTAGCAAATTGTTTTACATACATTGCCATTAGGAAAAAAAAAGTAAATAAAAAATCAGTGCAGAATTTTGTGAAGTAAGGTTTAACACTACTTTCTTTTGTAAATTTTATTGCAAAGTTTGCTTAAAAAATCTGAATGTGAATATTCACTGGGAGGATATAACTGGAAATATAGTTCCTCTGGAATATGCTGATGTACAAACATTATTTCAGGGAAACAAGTATGATGTTGTCCAATCTAATTTTAAGTCTTCTAAATGTCTGTGTTTTAAATCACATTTCTCAAGGATGAGGACACTAAAACATCTGTGGCAGTGGAGGACTGGTGGTCTTTGTACCGGAAATTTCTAATGTTATTGACATTTTTTTAAAATTTAACAAATTCTGTTCATCCTTAGTGCTTAATTCTTTACTAGCTGATTTAGTAATTAGAAAAATGGGGGAGTGCCAGGAAGACCATGCTACTAGGTGCACTCTGCATTTTCCTAGAAAGCCTAATGAAATTGTGAGTGCCCCAGAGTAAATGGGATTTTTGTTGCTGAACTGTTGTTCGGTCAGGATATTACTGGAGATGAGGCTTAAAGGGTCTGCCAGGATTAGGAAAATAAGTGATGCTTTATAATATGTTAGACATGTTTTAATTAATATGCTTTAAAGCGTTAGTAACATCTGCTGGCGTTGGCTGGTGGCAATCCAAACTCACTGGCGGCCTCTAGTCTGCCACCTAAGTATTAGTACAGCGTACTCCACATCTGTTTAAGAGCAAAAGTAGTAGGATCAGTGAACAAACGTAAGCTTATAATGAACTCAACTCTTTCCTCTAGTTAGGCCTTAACTAAACTCACACATGGGAGAATATGTTAGAAATAAGTGTCAGGATAAAGTAAAGAAAGGTTTCCTGCTCGTGAAAGACAGAGAGGACATCAGGACTGGCAGGAATGATATGTGTGAAGAAACCTGCACAGGCAGTTATCTACCAGCAGTAATCTATCCTGGTCTGATGGCACAGTAAGCTATGTGCAAGCTGCAAGAGAAATTTAGCTGTTACACCAGAAGAAGGGCTGAATCAGAGTGAGGGTTGAAGGGTTGGTAAGATGCTGGTTGCTGAAAGGTTGAATGTGTGCAATAGTGAATCAGGATAAAGAAACAGACTCGCTGTGCCACATTCAAAGTGAGACCAAGATGAAACAAAGGCAGACACAACAAGTGCACAAGAAGGTGTCTTTATTATGTCTTTCATATTTTCTGTGTCTTTCTGTCTCTTGCTTTCCTAGCTACTTGCCAGCGCTTTTTATGTGGTCTACTACACAAATTTGTTGCACAATAATTATAAAAAAGATGGCAGATAAAAAAGGTTTCTGTTTGTGTGGAATGACAACAGTTATAGCTGTTAATTATATATCCTTAAATATGTGCCTTTGCAACATTCAAAGACTTCCCCTCTTGGGCTGGAGTTCCACCATTGTATTAAAGTCATTTAAATAAAACATGCACGTAAAAGCTGGAAATCCAGCCTCCATCCAACCCCCAGCCAGGTGTTCCTGTCGTCTCCTCTGCGTTGAAATTAGCCAGGGGGTAGAAGCAGGTGAGAGAAGTACCCTAGCTCACCATGGGCATGCATGCATGCTAGCTAATGCCAGTGCTGATGCAAGATAAGTGGCAGAAAAGTGTGCTGAAACAAGGCAGAGGGTAGACTGGAATTACTTACTTTGACAGCGTACCACACTAGTTAGCTTAAAGCAGTTATGAATCCTCAACCTCAGGCTTTACTTAAATTTAAATGATTTATTTGATGAGGAAAATGCCTACATTTTGTTTACATCAAAATAAAGGTGTTAACATTTCAACTTATAATAGTTTTAATAAACGAAAAGCATAATTGTACTTGAAATTTGCTGAAAGTGAGATGGAAAGGAAAGCAATATTAATTGAGAAACTTGAAAGTAAATTACAGGGCAAAGCATATGTTTACTCTTAAGTGAGCAGAGAAGACATTCTGAAGTCTACATAAAGATCAACAATACCTGTGTTCACAAAAGCAAAAATCGCTGCTGCCATCTTTCGTGCTCTCTTCTTTTATGTTGTTCTCATAGACATGCAATTGCTCCAGTGAATTTAAAGGACTGCTTGAAAACATTCTTTAACTCACTGGCAGAGCTCTCAGAAGGAGAAAGAGGCAGTCCTGTCTTTTCTTTCTCCTCCCTGGTAGAGAAAGAAGGTGTTGTGGTTTAAGCCTGTCCTGAACCCGGGACAGAAGGCCAGTGGTGTTCTGTGGAAGGTGAAGTCCCTCCATGCTGCACAGAGCAGTGTGCTGTGCAGAAGTCACTGCAGATTGGCAGCAGCTCAAAGGCATGAAGAAACTGGGGGGTTATGTCATCACATTTAGTCTTCCTTTCCTCCTGTCCCTCTCCCAAGGACATTTCACTGTCCAGCTTCTTTTTGCTCAGGTTTTCCTCTCTGAGCACACAAGTTCTGAAGACTGGAGAAGGAAAGCTGCTGTCCTCCAGCGGAGGGCTGGAGCTACCCTAGCTTCACTCTGGACTAGAGGAAGGAGCAGATGAGTGTGTAAGGCATTGAGGGGGAGCCATTCAAGCCAAAGTGCAGATAATAAGATGGAGGGAAAAAAATCCAGAAACATAAGCTTGAGTGAGCTGTGGTAGCATCTTTGCCTATTGCCGTATGTAAGTCCCATAAACCCTGGTTGTGCTCTGTTGATAAAAAGGGGCAAATGACGGCAACACCAAGACACTGTCATGTAGTGCAAAACAGTCTGTTTATGCCATGTCAGTTATTAGAGTCTTCAACTCACTAGCTGTCTCAGTCTCTACTGCTTATTATATGCATATCTGAATTTCAAACATCTTGAGTATTCAGACAACTTTATACTGGCTTCAAAATACCACTTTCCTCACATCAGCCTCCAATTTTTATGTAAAGGTGAGTTTATACTAATAAGAAGGCTATAGGAGATGCAAGAAAGAGGGCATGGCAGCTGATACTATGACAGGGTTTGTGAAACAGAGACATCTACTGGTTGAGCTTTGGGGGGAAATGTTCTATTTTGCTGTGAGACTCCACAGTGCAATGCTCTACTCCTTTTCTTTGATCTGAATCATTAATCTGTTATGATAGGCCTGTCACTAATCCATGGCCTCAGAAAATATGCACACGTGTTAAAATGAGTTTTGCCATAAATTATTTAGTGATTTACAAAGCAATGCTCAACACGTGCTGCCAGGTGATTTTAAACTTCTGTACACTTACAGTGTTTTTCATAATCCTTAGTGAAAATTAATCATTTATCACAACATAGAATTACCAAAGCTTATGGGAGTGCTACAAGGTTTTAAAGAAGAATTTCATAAAGTGGCAAAAGCAGAAATACTGTACCTGGCCACTGAATCTCATAGTTTCCAGCTCAGTACCATTACCATTGAAGTTACACAGATAAACTATGTATCTTGTTTACTTTCTGAGACCTAAAGTATGATAAAAGTGAGCTAAGGATCCTAAAACCTCAGTAAATAATATATTTCATGTTTACTTAACAGCTACATTTTTCTACTGGGGGAGAAATAACATAATGACAGGAGGATCTTGGAAGGACTAGAAGTTTGAGTAGATACAAGTAAACTAGCAAAGTCTGATCACTTATATAAACTTTATTTAAATTATCTGTTTCATAAGTCTGCAGAAACAGACTGGACATTCTCATACACACAAATTTTTTAGGGTTTCCCAGTATCTTTTTACTAGATCAATCTAAAACTATTGTCAGACATGTCTTGCTAACAAAACCTCTTTCAATAAACAACCTTTTCTGCATTTTATCCAACTTGATTTAGCACACAAAAGAGAGAAAATTATTTTTTTTAAGGAATAAAATGCATAAGAACCATGTTTTGGAATGAAAAATATCAGAAAGAATCTTAAATTTAAGGAGTTTAAGTCAATAAAAAAATGACTACTTGCTTTAAAAAAAAAAACAACTAAAAAAAAAAAAAAAAGGAAGACTTGATATAAGCTATGTAGTTAAACAAATACCACCTCTGTTAAACTGACAATTTTCAGTAAGCCAGGGCTGCATACATTTGAGAAAGCAATGCTCATCTGTGGTAATATGCACTATGCAAAATTTTTAGAGAGGTCGTAAGACAGATAAGTAGACAGATAGACAGGTGTGTAGGTAGGTAGAATCCTTTCAGCTTTTGGATCACATTTCATTTCAGAGCCTCTTAATCCATGATGTCCTCTTGCAAAACAAGAGGGAAAAAAAAAAAAAAACAGCTTATGCTAAAATACAGGACTATTTCAATGAGTTGCATTTACTCACTATATTATTGTGCCTGCTGGGACATTTCCCAGAGGATAGAAATATCATTTAAAGAGTTAGAGGGAAGAGGCTCCCTATGAAACTTTCTTCTGTGTCTCATAGTTCTATCGCTAAAGTGAGCACCAGTTGCAGCTCACCTCTCAAAATATACGTTGTATCATGACTGATGTCAGTCTTTAGGATTAAGCTAGGGTGGTAGGAGCCAGTTAAGGTCTAATTGTTGAAATGTATGCTTAGTTCAAGTTAAATAATAGATCCCTAGGAAAAAAAATCAGCACAGAGGTGCTGAGTTGTGAAAAGAGTGTTGTTTTGGGCCCAGTCGCCTGAATAGACTTGTTAAAGCCCATGGCTGATGTATGCTAAGCAGAGCCAGGCAGTATGTGGAGAGAAAGGGAGGGCAGGCCAGTTGAGCGGGCACATCAGTCTCTGAGCCAGGGCACACACTTTGATGGCTCCTTTGGAGGTATGAGTGAAAGCCAAACCTCTGTTCCCTCCTTTTTTTCATTTCTGCCATGCAAAGATAATCAGGTTTATGTAAAGTATGTGTGCTCTTTTGACAGTCCACGATATCTCATTAATTCAATCACACCAAACACCATTGTTCCCAAAGTGTTTGAAATGCGGATAGGCATGGAGGCTTTCTTAATCCTGTCAATCAATGTTAACATTTTTCTTGCAGTTGCCATGGCCAGGGCCAGAGTTCATGAAAACACAGAATAAGAGCCAACAAAACAAGAATAAAGACTTATTTGAGATACTCTTTTTAAAGGACATCTACCATGCACAAAACATGGGAAGTAAATGTAGACAAGTTTGGACACTATGGCTCACTGAGAGGAAAAAGGGGGAAAAAGAATTTGAAAATCAAATAGGCCTATAAAAACTTGACCCAAGAGTCTCTGGGAAAAACCCGATGAATTGCTCCCTAGTAGAACAATGTTCTTTCTTTCGTGCGTTCTTCAGGAGTACAATGCTCAATATATTATAACACATGCCACTGATGTCTTTACACTGTTGTAAGCCAGCTCAGACCATCGGAATGCTGATCGCCGACAACAAGAGATTTTGCAGCGGTAATTCTCTCTTTCTCCTGCTTGGCTACAAACAAGCACTGGGAAAATTATTCATGCATATAGGCCAACAAAGCAGAGATGGGAGATTTGCGATGTCATGCAGTGAGATCATGTGACAAACATTAAAATAAAACCCCCAAGCCTTCACCCTTTGAGACTTTGTAAAATAACCAATTTATCCCTATGAATGTGGCAGCCAACATGTCTTATTGCACTGGTAGAAATCACGGCCATTTTAGTACTGCTGTACTGATCAATGAGACCACAGTGCACATGCTAAACAAAGAAACATAACAATTACACAATTACGCGATTGCTAAAGCTATGCAACAAAAGCCCTCACTGGGATTTTCTACAGCTTTGTTGATTCCTAACAGGCCTCAGGTACTTTTATATATAACTCTTTATTAACTTGGAGAAAAGATGTGTCATTAAGCTATAAAGGGACCCAAAGATGGATTTTTGCCTAGGTGCATAGAGAATTTTTGGACACCCATGTAGGTGTCCTGCTTTGCAGTTTAAATTAAATTTTATTTGCAGTTAAAAAACTCTAAACAAACAAAGAAAACCCAAAACAACAACACACTCAACACCACCTTGTGTGTGGTTGGAGTTGTACCTAGAACAGCTGGCAACTTAGCTGTGCAAAGGAAAGAAATGGCAACTCCCTGGAAGTTAGTTAGTGACAATTGTCACACATACCACTTCAAGGTTTGTTCTTCAAGATTTCTGCAGGGAAGAAAGCAAGGTCTTTTGGTGATGGCAATTAAGAAGTGCTCTGCTACTATTGTGGCAGATGTCCACTGATCTAGAAACATACATCAACACAGATCAATAAAGCCTGACATGATACAGAGTGCTTTGGTGGACTGGCACAGCAAAAGAGCCTCTCTGCCGAGAACATTCCCTTAGTGCACTAGAGTGAGTCTGTCACCTGTACCTGTTAGCAGGTAAGAAGTGAATTTTTTACCTTACTAGTAGTGAAATAGAACTGGAATATGGTGTAAACATCTAGTGATTATACTTTTTAAAGGATGTTGAAGACTTCTGAGCTGTAATGATATCCTATCTCATAAGAAGGCAACACCTGCTTTTGCCACCCATTCCAGGTTTGCCATTCTTTGAGTATTCAGCTGCTTGGTGTTTGTAATAACTCTTCCACTTTAACAAGCCAAAGTAAAGCATCCGATTCCAGAGGTCATTCCCATTAGGCTTTCCAAAAGTATTGCATCTAGAGTAGATAAACTCAGTTCTCTATGCCCTTCATTCCCCCAATCTATTTTTCCTTCTATCCCCCATAAGGTACCATTTTCTTCCTCCTCACACTGGGTAGATATTCTCCAGACGAGGCCATTGCAACCACAGGACTTTCTGAACGGGGCTGTCAGCACCGTGGAGCTGCAGATGCTAACAACTATCTCTGAAGAGAGAAAGGAGTGGGAAGAGAATAGAAGTGAAGCTAAAAAGAAATTCTGAGGTACTTCTTTCCATTCTTGTGCTGATCAGTAAACTAAGGTATCTGCTGCACATTTTCCAGAGATGATTCAGATAAATCGAAGGTCACAGGACTCGCAGGCAGAGTACGTAGTTTGAGAAAGTCTTCCCAATGAAATGTCAGGAGTTTCTGCATAATGCTAGACATAATTGGATCAGATGATTTACTTAGTAAAGGAGATTAACATTGTTTCAGGGGGAGTATGGTTTAGTTTGAGGGGGTGGGGCGTTAGTTTTATCCTATAACATCTAAAAGACCTAAGTAACCCACTTAATGGGTGGGAGGGCTTTTACTATATGATGACTACAGAATATTTTCATCAGGCAGGAAAAAAAGGAGAAAAGGTTGGTGAAATTCTTGACTACATATTTACTCATGAAATATAGCTACAGTTCATCTGAATAAACAAGTTTTCAGGTGTAGCGTGTTGTGCTAAGTTTTCTCTCCTAGTTGCTCCACAGTGCTTTACTTATTATCAAGCATCATTGTCAGAATAATCTGGTACTTAGTATGTACTTAAATGTACCAACACCTGAAATCAACAGCTGAGAAATTAAATGTACAAAGAATGTATTAGCCAAAAATTGATAAGTAAAGGTGTTCTGGATAATAGATTATTATATATTGATGGAAGTTTTATGGGTTACCTTATACACAATTCCAGTAGATAGATTCCATTTCTGAAAATACCTTCAGCTGAAAAAAAACATGACTCTGTTATGCTATTTTCCACATTGCCAGACTCCTTTTTAACTCCCCCTCTCTCCCACCCTGCATCAGCATTCACTCACTCCCCATTTTCTGTTTGATTCCTCAGTGCCTTGTGCACAAGTGTAGGACTCTTTGGGCACTCCACCGTTCTTTCGCTGCTGCCTCTAGCTGCCATACAGCTCCATTATAGAGTAATTATTTGTGAGACAAATGGTAAATTCACACAGAATTACATCTGATGAATCCATCTTGGTCATATCCCATGACTCTCACCTCTTGAGAACTTTGGACCATGGACCTACATAAGTTTGCCATTGTGGCTGCAGTGATAAAGCTGCACTATTGGTTTGCTAAAAAGGCAAGGAATTCAATATTTATAATGCCAAATGAATGAGATTATTACATTTTCTGATATGTTGCAATAATCCTTTCAATGGTGTTCACAGTATTTACTGACATTCATAAACACTAGGTGCATTCACTGTGTATTCCCCAGTTATTATGTGGAATGGGAAGGCCACAAAATACTATTTAAGTATTCATCTTTGTGGGGAGAAGAGCTACCTTGCTTCCTGAGGAAGACCAGAAAGCATCAGTAACCTCCTTGCAGTGACCTTACCTATTGTTCCCCTGTTAGAACACAGCAGCCTCCTCCTATCAAGCTGGTACTGCTCTGTTACGTACTGCAGGCAGAGCCCTGGGAGCTGTGGAGCCCTGGGAGCTGTGGAGCCCTGGGGGGTCAGCAAGAGTTGAGTACAGTCACATTTGCCTGTGGCCAGTTGGTTATTAATACAGATGTAGCACCTTTAAACAAATATTAGCTCTAGATGAGTAGTAATTCTTATGAAATCACAGGCAAATTCAGGTTGGATTGACTCTTCAGCTATGAGGTCAGACAAAGGTTGCTTAGGGGTTTATCCACTCTTGAAAACCTTGACTTCACAGCCTATCTGGGCAACCTCATCCACTAGTGAGGATCTTTCCTCACAATGGAAGAGTTTCTTGTATCTAATCAGATCCACTTTTGTTTCAGCTTACAGCTTTGTCTATTTTTGTCACACCATGCACCACTGAGAAGAGTCTGGCTTTGTTCTGTCAATATGTTCCCCAGGGGTAATGGAAGGCTGCTATTAAATCTCCCCAAACCATTTCTTCCTCAGTCTGATGAAGTCTCACTTCTTCACCCTGTCCTCAGAGGGCAAGTGCTCCAGACCCCGACCATCTCAAATTGCTGAGCAGATAAATATCTTTTTTTCCAATGGGAGCCCAAAAAGTAATACAGCATTCTATAAATCATCTAATAAGTGTTGATTTTTTAGGGATAAGAACTTTCCTCCTTCTATCAGCTCTTGCCCTGTTGATTAGAGCGGACAACGCTGTTGGTTGTCAGTGCTACCAGGGCATGCTGCTGGCTCCTTTCCAGCCTCCTGTCCACCAGGACCCCCAGACACTTCTCCACAGAGCTGCTCCCTCAGCACTCACAGCCCAGACTATAGTGTGACAAGAGTTTCTTCCTTTCCCAGTACAGGGCCAAATATTTGTCTTTGTATTTCAGAAGGTTCTTCTTTGTCCCCTCCTCCAGCCTGCCTGGGTATCTCCACATGGCAGCACAGTGGGTGGTCTTCACAATAAGGTGTCATCTTCAGACTTGGTAAGACTGCTGTCCATCATCTTCTCCAAGTCGCTGCTAAAGATGTTGAAGAGTTCAGGTATCATTAGAAACCCCAGCATTAAGTCACTGGCTATCAGCCTAAAGGCAAAGCCTGACTCACTAACTGCTATATTCTGAATCTGGATATTCTACTGTTATTTTTACCCATCCAGTATTTCACCTGTCTGGTTGAGTTTGGGTGACAATCTGCAGAACTTTATAATAAAAAACTATTATAGAGAGACCTCAAAACTGTGTAAACACAGCTTTTTACCCCCGCGGCTTTCTCACCTTTCTTTTTCAGAGAGTGAGAACACATATAAATGAATTTGCTTGTGTACCTTTATGGAGTTATAACTTCCCCTGGAAAAGTATCCTTGCACTTGCCTCTAAGTTCCTATAAGTTCTGCCAAAGGAAAAAAAATAAAGAAAAAAGTATAAAGAGATAAAAACTTTAGAGAGGCTTAATTATACTTTGTTATAACATATTCATGGCTGCCAGATAAGCACTCTCAGAACTAATGTTAACACGATATTAGAATATATATTTCAACCCAAATTAAGCAAAGGCATTAATCTTCAGCGTGTATACATAAATCCAGACTGTAATTCTTTTAACTTTTTTCCTTTATTATAACTTAACAGTGGTTTTAATACAAAATGCAGTAAGACTATTTACACTTTTCCATTTTTTCCATTCGCAAAACAAAAAATATTCCATAATTCAGAAATATTCTACATATTTTACCTGCAATTTTTAATTAAAAGACCCAAACATACCTCAGAATACAACCCTGCCTTCAAACAGGGGTGAAATGCACAAGATCACATCTCTAAAAGTGAGCATACTTGAGGAAGTATGAGGACTTTGAAAAAGGATGAGCTTTATGGATGTTGATTGGAAAGTGTAATTAGAGACACCTAAAATGGTAATCCCTCCTCTTCCCCCTCCCTCCAACTCAAAGCAGCTTCTCTCTTCACTCCAGCATAAGTCTGCAGGACAGGCATACAGCAGTCTTTTCTCCTTCATTACTCAATCCTCACAAACCTTGACACTAAACTACCAGCTTCAAATGAAGCTTTTTTAGAACCAAAGCACAGTGTTCCTTCAGGTGATCACAGCATCTTCACTTGAGTTTTCCTTATTTCTGCTCTTCTGGGAAGAAGATCAGATAGTAATTTAATCTTAGGACATTGTCATTTTACGCAAAGAAGCTACAGCAGTTCAAGGCATTACCACCCTACGCCAGTGACTCTAGTCTGGGTCAGTGCAAAGTAGGAGAGATGGGCTAAGTAAAAAAGCTGGCGCTGCACTGAAATGGAATTCTCCAAGTACTTGCTGTGTGAGTTGTATGTCTCAGCTGGGGGCAACAGCAAGCAGGAAGATGTGGCAACTTCTTCAATGTGACATCAGCTTTGTAAACTTACTCAGCTCATGGATACTGCAGACAAGCTCTGGCAAGCAGAGCTGGAGCAACTTAAGATGCTACAATAGCAACTGTAGAGCAAAAAGATATAAACAGACACTGAGATTATCCCAAGCAGTGAGTTTCAATCAGCTGAGGACTGTAGTGCATTTACCACCATGCAAGGGAAAAACAAGCACCTGGGCAGGGCTATCCCTGATCCTGTACTGCTAAATGCCTCACAACATTTTTTCTGAGGTTTTAAGTCTCACAGTGTTATTTTTCAGAAACAGCTGGCAAAAAATCTTGAAATTTATTGTGATCCTGGAAGGAGTTTGGTATAAAACTACATTGATATAAACACACATTGGCTTTGGGTTCTTCTGTTTGTGTTTTAGGGTTCTTTTTCTTTAAGGCTGTGTATTGTTAATCCCCATTGGTACTCCCTGCTCTCTGTCAGGAGTACTTTGACAAATTCACTGCTCACCTGGAAGCCAGAAAGCCAAAGACTGCTTATCATGACTAGGTAGGTTGTCCTGGGGATGTTCACTGGAAAGAAATGCATATGCATCTTTGAATTCCTTGTATTGGATTTGTTAATACTCAGAGCTACTTAAAACCACAGGTATTTTCAAGGCACACAGGAGTCTTTCCTCTAAAGAGTCTTCAGGGATTGGAAAATAGCTATATTGGAAGATGGCAACTGAGACATATCTGTTTGTAATTGATTTTCGTAAGGTTTAGAAAACAAACTTGGCAAGGCTCTGTAAATGCAACAAAATGTATAGCACTTAATGGACTAGTTCTCTCTCTCTCTGGCATAAAGAAGCTCCCCTCAGTCCTGATAACAACTAATGGAAAATTGCACTCTGAAGTGCAGTAAATCCATCCATTAAAAGAGTAAAGAGACCTCAGACTTTGAAAACTAGGAATACTGCAGAATGCTCTGTCAGTCTTATGCTGGACAGGATTTGGTTTGCTTTTATGGCACCACATAAAGAAGTAATAGGTTATAAAACTTTCAGGGCCCTAGCATAGGTGACAGAGTTTTTATACCCCCTCTGCACAACTGGATGAGAAACAGATGTCTTAGCACTTGCCTACACACTCTCTTCTGTGTCAAAGGCTGTCAGAGGAGTAGAGGAACAAGCAATATGCCCATTGCCCTATAAAGTTAATGTGTTTGTTGAGGCCACAGCCTGTGTGCAGGTATAAGACCACAACTGGACAAAGTTTTGATTTCCAACAACATGTTCTAGCATTTTGCAAGTAGTGAAATTATAGGCACAAAATTTATTCTACCTGAAAACTGTTTATTGTAAATGTGTGACTTCATATGCAGTTAAATTTACTTCCAGTCTGACAGGGGTTTCAGTCTTCGTCTAGTAACTCTTTCACTGGAGAGCAGACTGAAAATTTTACTAACTTCCATTCTTCAGCTATTGCCAGGAAAGGTAAAGCCACACTGGATGAGTCATGTTAAATAGCTGCAGGCAATCACAAAATTTATGAACAAAAATATTTTTAAGCTTTGAGGCTGTAAAGAAACAACAGACCAGGTTCTTTTCTATTCTTTTAGAAAGGAATGCACGGAGGAAAAGAAAGGTTTCATACTGGTAATTATGACCTTGCAGCTGTCAAAAGGTGCTACCTGCCCCATGTTAAATTTGTTCAGCACCTAAAATACAATGCTTCTACAGCCTTCACTGTGCTTCTTTCCATATGCAATAACAGGGGATGTGAACATGTTGTGCTTAATATTAAATAACTAAAAATGCCCCAGAAAATTAATGGGAATCAGGCAGAACAGAGTTCTTGATCCACATGAATGTGCAGGGTGAAAGCATAGATAAATTTGGATTAGCAAGCAAAACTGAGCTCTGTTGTTAAATAGCACTTGATTCCATTAGACTGTGTCGGATTGTTAAAAATGCTAACATTATGTGTGACTATTCATTTTCATCACCTGCTCTTGATTAATCCAGTCCTAAATGGCATCTGTGGACCCTGCCATCTCATACTACTTAATTAAATTAGCAACACATTTGTCTCCCCCGTTTTCCTATCAAAGGGTTGTGCTCAGGAGAAATAAAACCTTTGTTCGCCGCAACTCCTTATAATTTACACTCCTTTTTCCCTTTTTCCTCCAGCTCCTGGCTCAGATGCTAAATTGTAACTGGTAATAGGGAGCTATTAGGTCTAGTGAAGCATGTCAAAGAAGTCAGTAGAAAACCAGACCTGAAAGGAGGCCTCAGATCTCATAAAACAACAGGGTCAAGATTCTAGATTCAGGATTACATTGTACCAAGATTCATTCATTTTGCAGTAAAAAAGCACATGACCTTTATTTATTCTGGGGCAGAAAGATGGGAGAAAGGCTGAAGGACAAGGGAAGGAGAGGGAAAGATGCCGAAACAGGTAGAAAGCTTTTGTTTGGGTTATTTTTAAAAGAAGGTAAAGAATATTATTGTCATATATGTTACCCGTGTATGAGTAATGGAACACAGTGTATTGTGTCTCCAGGATAAGTGGTTAATGTAATTTACGCTGCTAGAAAACAGTACTATAAAGTAATAACATACTGAACAATATATAGTCACAAAATGTATTCTGTGCGAAAACAAAGCATCCATTGTACAATCAACCCCAATCTTCACATGTGAATTAATATGATCCTATATGTAGCTTCCACCAAACTCTGTTCCCCAAAAACATTAAATCCGTTCATCCTCAGAAGTCCCTATGACAACTTGTGGTATATGTTACATGTCAGTCAAGCCAGGATAACCTAAATACTAGCGGCTGGTTCTTAGGTTCGTCTTTTCTTTCCAGTCTTACAGTGATATGAGGTTGAGATACAGAGTACTTATGCTCCTGGTTGTACCTCAACAGCAGAGGGCAGGCTGGCAGGAGTGTGCAGCAGGCTCTTTGCCTTGTTCCTCATGTAGTCCGTCCCTTCCAGTGCTGAGATGGGAAGCTAAGGGTTTGCAGATCTTTCTTCAGCCTCCCTTACCCTCCTGCAAATAACCCTCTACAGCAGAGGGTGAGGAAGCTGACACTGATGAGTCAGCTTCATTTCTCTGTGCCACAGTTTCCCCTTTGGAAATTACTCTTCCAAAAATTGTAGCGATAAATTCACTCACATTTGTGAAGCACCCACGATAGTTGTGAAAATGCAGGGTAACCCATGAAGATAATGATACCCTGAGGAATCTGAGAATAATAAATTAGATCCTGCAAGATGTGATGCTTTTGCACAGTCTGTGCAAATGTATCCTGGGCCCTGTGTTTGGTATCTGTTCTTCCCATACACACACAGGTGAGTGAGAGGCCTGGCAAAGACATTACCAGAAAGCATTTACTTAGGGAAGTACCAGTGCCAGCCAGTTGTGAGTCACTGCAGACAGCTGCTTCAGGACCTGTGTCCTCTTCCATCTGCAATTATACTGTAGATAGATGGCACAAAGCCAGAATACCCAACAATCCTGATAGAGGTCCTCAGCTGGGACGCAGGATCTGCATTTTCAAATTCTCTATGCTTATCAACCTGGGATAGGGACATGAACTTACCTTCTTTAAGTATGCCTCAGCCCTGGTTTCCTTCTTCTCTTTTGCCCATCTTCTTAGAAGTATTTACTGTGCCAGAAGAGGAGCAAACTGCTTCTGTAGCACACTGTCTTAGAAACTGAAGCTCACGTCCTTCCTCAAACAGGCACTCATTTTTAGTTCTTGACCTAAGTCAGCTGAGCAGGCAACCTGCTTAAAACCATGCCAATCCTTTCTTCTCAGTGTGCCTTTAGCACATGCACAGGCACCCCACTCAAAGAGCTGGTACCCTAAGTAATGCAAGAATCCTGATTCAGGCTTGAACAATGCTCTTGGGAAAGCCAGAAACTGAACAGTTCTGTACATGTTAGCCCTTGCAAATATCCTTTGTGTTGAGTGGAGGGCTAAAATGCCTCTGTAAACATGTTGAAAATGAATGCCTAAGGTGCTAGACACAAATATGCCAGAAATAGGTAGACACCTTTCTCATCAGAACGTGAATGGCTGCTTTTAGAGGAGACATTGGAAAAAATATGAAAAGCAGTTGTTGATAACCTCCCTAACCACCATCTGCTCTATCCACTGAATAAAGCAGAGGCATACTGTATTCAAGTAATCTTATAGTGATCATCTAATTGACTGTATCATAATTTATAAGCACAGGCAAATGATTTAAATTTTTCTGTACAGTCTTGATCCTGGCACTTCCCAATTTCTAAGTGCTTTATTTTCAGGAATAATAATGGTTTTTCACTGTGATGGTTGCTGTGTGCATAGTTATGAGTATTACAATGATGGCAGTGAAAATGTTGAAGGAAAATTCCAGGCTTTCACTTCAACAAGGATGCGATGCATCTTAGGACTTGTATTTTTAAAAAATATAATTAAGTTTCTCTTTTTTATGGAAGTGAATTTGGTGTTGTTGCAAGTATATGTTTTCCATTTAAATTTTCTCATATCGAGGTGACATGCACAATCAATCTTCCTGGTGACACATAGCAAAGCAGAAATTATTGATGCTTAGTAGCCACAGGATCAAAAATAAGGAAATGGAAAATGATACTTAATTGATAAAGTACTTTCTTTTCCACTTTGGGAGCTTCCTAATTGCTTCATAGAAAGACAAATTTTATGAATGTATGAGAATGGATCCATAGAATTCAGGGTAAAGTTGAACAACAAAAAAAAAAAACCCACAAAAGCCCTCCCCACATGCTCCCCCCACCAAAAAAAACAACAAAGAAAACACAAGAAAAACCAAAACATCAGCCGAGTGTTCATGTGGTCCTCATTTTCCATAGAAATCCCAAAAGGCCTTTCATGTATACTTTCTCCCCTCTGCATATTAAGGATAAATTTGAATTATTTGGTTGATCCATTTTTTGTTTAAGTAATTTCTTTTGTCAGTTTATCCTTTATTATGTAAATTTTTGATGCAAAATAAAAGTGCCACATGTTCATCCTCTTTTGAGCTCTACCAAATACTTGGTAGAGATTAAAGCTCCCACACAGGAAATCATTAGTATTGGGACATTTTTATATTAATGTTAAAAATGTGTATATGTGTTGTTTTCAATAGGGTTGAATTTAAACACATGCTCAAATGCTTTCCTTAAATAGGACCTACTGTGGAAATACAAGCCTAATGCTATTACTCTGATTTGATCTTGAAAATAGCATCTTTATAACCAAAACTAACATTTATAATGATCAGTCATAGCCAGGTAAGCTGTAAGAGGGCAAGTGTTGTCTGATATTAGCAAGGGATGTTACCACTGAGTCAATGAGCATATCAGCTACCGATGATGGGCAGCTTGAGCATCCCCCAGCAAGTGATAGAACCCCTCAGCTGAAAGAGATAACTAAGCATGTGAACAGTGCTGGTCTTCGTCAGTGTAATCTTTATTAATGCAGTGCTGCCTAATTTATCTGTGCATCTTATCACCTATCCTGAGTTGTCACCGTTTATTATTCAAACCTAGCTTACTAAGAAAATAACCAAAGTTTATCAACTAAACTAATTTCCAGTTAAAACAGAAATTCAAACATATACGTGTGTATCTCCTTTAGAACAATGTATTCTGAGAAGCAAGATCTAAAATAATGATATGTAAAAGGCTTTGTTAAGTCTTCCCCTTCTGTTTCAAGTTGAAAGATAATAGCAAACAAGTGGTCATTTCTGCTGCTCCCTTGTGGATATACTGTGGCAGAAGTTGGTTTCATTTTTCTATCATCCATCCAAAGAGCAGGTCTTCATCAGATCAACAGAACAATTTTTTTTTTTTTATAATTAGTAAGTTTATCAATCCAAATCTAACATTATAGGTTGATGACAGAGTACAGACTAGAATATGAAATTTTATGAGTTCAGGAATAACCTTCATTAGAAAGATTTCACAGGCTCATAAACCATCAGGAAGCTGTATCATGCAGTTCTTATCTGTTGTATAATAAATCAAACAGCTTCCTATCCATTTATATCTTCTACGTAACTGCCTTTTGTGATGTTTCATTTCATATATTCTTGGATTGATTTGAAAATTAAGAGACAATGATTGATTTTTAGCTTGTATCCATCAGGCAGAGTTAAAATCTGATTAAATCGGCATTAATTAAAATGTATGACTGCTTACTTCGTTTCAGGCCTGCAATTGCAAAGCAAGCAAGAAAGCAAGCAAGCAATTGCAAAACCCTATTGTAATATACCCTGATCGTGACACAGACAGTTATAAAATGAAGGAAAGTGCAAATCAGAGGCAAAGAAAAGGTACAGAAGAGTACAAGTTAATAACTGGTTTTATGAGAAATCATGACTTGATAGAAAAAATAGCAGAGTATGCTGTTCACTAACATCAGCAGCATTGTTTATTATTTTGTTATAGAGAAGAATTATTTTAGTGAAAGATCTATTTTAGGGAGCAAAAACATAGTAGCTTAATAAAAATGTATGTTTAGTAGATGTGCAGGTTCTGGGGCAGATATATATGGACAACTTTGAAAAGAATTTTATTCTGTGGAAGGTTATTTGAAGCATCAGAAGATTCTCTAAAGCAAACGATATTTACCTCCCCTTTGTCTGCTGGAAAATATGGAGAACTGCCATGTTTAGCTTTCACAAGCTATTTCTGGGTAATAAAACTACTTACAAAGGTAACTCAACAAATGCTATTAAATGCACCTCCTGCGTCATATTCTTAGATGGATAAATCATTGTAGTTCTAGTACTTTGGTATATAGTACTCCATTGAACATCTAGTACTAGTGAAATGCACAAAATACAGTTATCTTGGTTATTACTGGTCTTGTGAGCCCGTGTTTGCCTTACATAAATAGAACTAGTAACTAATTCTTGGCAGGAGGTTTGTAAATAGCAAGGATGTAGCTGTGTGCAAGCCTACCCCCGACTGTCTGAGAAGATGCAGTGCATGAAGCAGTGCTGATGTTGCAGCCACAGACACATTGGCCTCCCCAGAATATTTGCAACTGCATAAGAGATGACATGTAAACATACCTTTCTTTCTTTTAGTCTGACCATGCTGGGATTTGTGCTAAAGTCACTCAATAAACCAAATCTGTATTATCTATCTTATTGATCTTAAAACACTGCATGCTGTGATACGATACTGTGCTTATATATGTATTTCCCAGCACTGGTATTTCCCAGTTGTGAATGTGTTCTCTGTTTTCAATAAAACACGGTTTTGCCATCTACTCTTTTACAACTTGCAAACTTTAAGTTTTTCTCAGGGTGCAGTTTGTTGATTGCTGCTTCACTTTGCGGCACATTTTCACTGCTGTTATGCAGTATTCAGACATTCACAGCTGGTCTCATGTAGGCCTAAGAAAGGGCTCAGAAAATGGCTTTTTCCGTTAACAGTCTTTACAGGGTAAGTCCCATAGTTATCACTGCCTTTTCTGCTCTTCAGCGTACTCTGAAGATCACTTGTGAGGTGCTAACATATTTTCCTAAGTGAGCTTAGCTGTTCCTTCATCAGCGGGCATGAGCTCAACCACACACTCAAAAACCATAGTAACCAAGCTGCAGGAGCGGTAGTCTCCCAGGTCTCCTGATCACTCAAATCACAGCCTGGTGTCCTGAGCGTCCACATCAGAGATCTGTCCAGTGTACACACCCTTTCTAACTGTCCACACAAGCAATTTCTCACATGCTGTGAGGGAAGGAGAGAAGGGAGGAGAGAAAGGGAAGAGAAACAGCTAAGTGGACTGCCTGCAGCTTTCCTCTCAAAATGGGTCTAGGACACAGCTTTTGAGTGCGCCTTGGGTTAAGACACAGTCAGTATGTGACAGTGTCTTTGAACACCTGACCCTGAACAAAGAATCATTAAATAATTTAGGTTGGACAGGACCCCTGGAGTCCTCTTGTCCAACCTCCCGCCTGACGTACAAGCAGATGACTCAAACTGCACTCAAGGGAGAATGAAATACATGGAACCACTACCGTGTTATTGGATCCTACAGCTCTTGTCACTATTTCCAAGCAGCAGTTTCTTTTACCTTTAGATCACGGGGAAAATTATTCTCTCAGGTGTAGGGAATGTCTGTTTACAACCACAGCAATACTTGTTTTTCATAATTTTAGATCTGGAATGATCTTATTTTCCCTGAGGATGGAGACAGAAAGGACATTTCATTTTGCTTGAAACTAGACATTCATTTCATTGTCAGTGGAAAGATGATGCATCAGACTGGTTGTAATGCCATTCCTCAGTCCATGTTTTCAGAGGGCCAGATCAACACACAGGGCTTTGATCTTGAAGGTCATTGGTGATGATAGCTTAATGGGCTTCTGAAGTAACCATTTTGCAAACAGGCTGAATCATTCAAATGCCTAAATTACACTTTCACAAGCAGGATTCATATCCTGAAATGCTATCCAAGATGACACATAGACTGTGTTATCTTGAATATGTTGTAATTTTATTACTTTTGATAGATGAAACGGAATTTTCTGGAAATTGGTTTTGTTTCTGTTCATTAAAATGTCTTTATTTGATCTGCAATAGAACATGAATCTGAAAAAAAACATATTTCAAGATTTCATATGTAAGATTTGTGGGTGAGCTGTTGTTTGGAGTCCTCTCAGGCTAGACACAGTAAGCACAAATAGTAGCAGAGAGTCCTTGTTCTGAGAAGTTTATCCTCTAAATAGGCAAGAGAGTAGAAGTAGCAGAAAGCAGCATGTACATTCCATTATATCTTTGGGACTGGTGGGATGGAGGTCAAAGAAAGAACGAGGAGGTTATCTCGGGATATATTAAAAGAATAAAGGAAGAAGGAATATTGAATTTGTGGGAGTTAAAACAGAGGAGAAGAAGGGCAAAAGAACCAGGTAAGAATAAACATTGGATGCAGAGACTATTAAGAAAGAAATCAGAAAAAGTAGAAAGCCAAGAAAATGTCCAGGTTGTAAATAGTCTCTGAATTCAGAAAGGCTCAGCCTTTGGCTGTGTTTGCAGCTGCTCACACTGTCTAGTGTTTTTGACTCTGTTTTTTACCTGAAGGCCAAATGGTGAAGGATGGGTGGAGATCAGAGGAGGAAAATACTAGTCTCAGTATGTTAGCCTTAATCCAATACCATCATAACAAAATCCTGGAACCAGGAAGTAAAGCAAAAAAATACCTAGCTTACAAAACCACACCAAGAGCAATCAAACCCCACAGTTCTATCTGGATAAACAGAGCTAAATTTTCAGAAGTAGTATTCATATGTAGTTCTTTTCTGTTCTCTGTGTAAAAAATCCACTGTTAATCCTCAGACTATATTTGCATATATGAGTTACATACATCTTGAATGAAAATGTAGTTTGTATATAGGTTACATATCTTTCTGAATATGCAACAATTTGGATAAGACAAATTGCACACGCACTTTAGATACTGCTTAGAGGCACCCTTGAAAGGCACCCTTGATTCAAAAGCTATTAGCTACTCATCTTAAATCTCACAAGTCATGCAGGATTAGTCCTAGTATTATTAATGCAGAGAACAAAGTGATTGGAGATTCAAAAGTCATTTTAGATGAATTTAGTAAATTTTATAGCAATCTTTTCACATCAAAGGGTTAAGAGGATAATGGTTATGAATATACTCCTTGATGTTTAAAGGATCCTTCAATTCCACCTGAGGACAGTATAGGTCTGGAATAATCTATTACCCATAATCAGATGGAACATGCAATTTATTTTGGGTGAAATTCTCCTCATCTGCATAATTGGTCTTTATATACAGGAACTTAAGGGGAGGGAAATTCATCTTTCTAACTTGGGGTCAGGTTGCATCAAATGTCACTTTACAAAAATTCCAAATCGCCTAAATTCAACAAACATGACTAATGCTGAAAGAATAAAGTGCGGGGCAGGGCAGGGAAATGAAGGGAATGGAAAGGAAAGGAAGGGAAAGGAAATTAACAGGGAAAGGGGAATGAATAGTGGAAAGAGATTATCCATGTGCAGCCATCAACATCTAAGTTTTATTACCCTGTATCAGCGTGTTTGTCCCTCAATGTTATCTGTAAAGTGAGTGTAGATGTTAAAAACAAGGTTGATACATGACCTTTATTCATAGAATCATAGAATAGTTATTCTATTTGTTCTCGCTGGAATACTAAGAATCATGTAGATTCTTAGCTTTTAAATAATTTGAATTTTTAAAGATATGTTTATACATTTATATAGCATGTGTGTCTGTGTGTAATTTTGTCTCCAAATTTTTAAACCAATACAGGACTCACATAATTTTTAATGCCTATTTCAGACATTAAAGCATCAGACAATTTTATTGAAGAATTGAATTTGGTGATACACCTATATCACTACAGTGTAATTACAATGTAATTACAGTGTAGCTCATGTTCTGGGCTTTATATATCATCAATATATATATATATTTTCTACTCATGAATATAACTGGAAATATCTCCTTTTTTAATCTTGGATAATCATGTTAAAATTTTAATTGTTTTACTGGCTTTGACACAAGAATTTCTGACCAAATCCTAAGATCAGAGGTTTAGGTACCAGTCTGAGTTTGGTTTAATACATACTTTTCAGTTCCCTTCTATTACTTTACTATGCTTCTATTTTGCAGTTTGTGTATTTACCTGTGCTTCCTTGTGTAGCCAATGTATACTTCATTTCCAAGCAAACTTCTGTGTCTGTTTAAAACTATGTTGACAGTAGTCAATCTAGATGGGTGTTTTTTTTCAGTAGGAAAAAATGCAATTTGTTTTTTTTCTCCTTTTTTACATTGGCACATTGGAGAGTGATGCTGGTTTTATATCTCTCACACTTACAAGTGTGCCACTACATGTGAAAATGAGTAATTCTAGTATAAAAGTCTAAAAATTATGCAGCTCTGCATAGCTTCCTCAGGATTGAACAATGAGTGATGACTTCTGGGAACCTTATATGAAAATAATTATCGAGCCTTATCTGAAAATAAGTTTATAAATAACAAAATAAATGATCCCAAAGGCATTTATATCCTGGCTTTCAAGGATAAACTATATGCCCGTAATAAAGAGAGAGAAGTGACAATGCCGGAACTCTATATTTTTGTTCTCCAGCCAGCACAGCAAGCAAGCACATGTGGCCATGTGGATTGTGTTTAGGACTCCAAAGAAACCTCTTTCTGAATCACTTTTGTGGTAAATATATGTGATTAATTTCCAAATCAGGTATTTTAATTGCAAGGAGAGGAACAGGATGCTGAATGGTAATATCTAAATGAACATGCACACTATGGGTTTTTGAAGAATTCCTGATGTGTTTCATCTGTGACGGCTTAAGCCAATCTCAGCACTGCCGTGGTCCTGACATGGTCAAGCATGAAAAAGCACATCTGCTTCCCTCATTTTTTCAACTTTATTGTGGTTTCTTTATTTTTTGTTTTGTTTGCTACAACATACTAATATTAATTTTCTCATATGGCTTTCCATACTCTTTTGCAATAAACATGTTTATTAAATTAATGTATTTGTCCTTGAATTTATTGTAAAATGACATATGCACATGGAAAATATCAATTTGTACTGTCCATTATACAAATCATTCAGTTTTTAGGTCAGTTGAAATGGTACTTTTAGTCCTCAAAGCATAGCTTCAAAAATCTTATGTGTTAAGAGCAAGCCTAAAAACTGCAGACACTTTCCATTTGTATTAGTTTTCAACAACCAATTTTTCCATTGGAATTGGGATGATGAGGAAACAATGTCATTAGATCCCTTACGCAAAACGTTCCTAGAAGTGAAGTTCCCTTCTTAGTTGTCCTACAACTTCTCCAAATATTCACTACATCTGGTTACAGAACAAGAAATGGATTTCTCTGAAGTGTAAGAATATTTCACATCTAGTTAAAACAAAAATAATAAAATCCCATCTGCTTGAAGCTACCACAATAACCTGATTCTCAACAAATTGCCTCATTATGTTTGTGTTGAACATAAGTAAACCTATATGACTACTTACACAGCTGCAGGGAATTAGTGACCATGCTGTATGGCAAAAATGAATCTTGCAATGCAACAGCATTGTAACTACAGTGTAGTTGAGTTCTAGTTAATGAATCTAGAGTCTCTGACTGAAAAAGGGACAGAAGTACACAGAGCAAGTTCAATTTACTAAAAATCCAAAGAAGTCACTGTCACTACTGGCCCACCAGTCCATTTCCCTTTCTGTTTAAAAGTTTTATTGTTCAGCCATAGGAGATGTCTTCCTGGGTTTTTGAGGTGCCTTGAGCTGTGGTGATCAGAGAAATAATCATCATGTAAAGTGCTGGAGATAAGGAAGATATTTAAATAATGCTTTCCTTCTTTGTTTACCTCTGCAGAATGCTGAGGGACCACACAGCTGAGGGAAATATTTTGCAAGCTTTTCAAATTTACAGAGTAAATTCAACAGTGTTGGTATGAATGTTATCACTGAGTTTTGTACTCATGCTTGATTCTTTATCAAATCAGCTCTTCTGTGAGTAAATATATCTTTCTCAGTTGCATTCCTATAAAATCAGCCTCTGTCCTGAAAGTAACAAAACTGATGGAGTATGTTCCAGATATGCAAACCAATTAGCCTACATAGCTGCAACATAATCTCAGTAAAATAAGTAGTCTCCAGTTTAAAAGAATCAGATATTGCATCCAGGCTGTATCATTTTCTTTTCAACATTTTGGATCATGTATCTCAGCTATATAATTTACATTATTATGTGGAAATTTACATCATCAATCTTGCATGCTGCAGTGGAAATTTGTAGAGCAGCTGAAGGCATATTTGAAGATAAAACAATGCAATGAAAAGAATTCCAGTATTCTTACCTGCACTATCTCTAATTTTTTCTTTGCTGTCTTTTCACATTTGGACTATGTAGTAACTGAATTAAGATTTTAAGAGAAAAGAAAAAAACAACAACTTTGATAAATCATTTAATAGCAGTTATATTTTTGTTCTATTTTTCCAAATTAATAATGAGTACATAACCCATACATAATCCGTACATTGTGACAATACAAAGTTAGAACAGTTATGTGTAGATTATATGTGTACGCATATATATAAAGATACTTATTTTATCAATAGGTAGTTACACTGATGTGTATTACATATGCACATTTTTGCTTTGGGGGGAGAAAAAAAAAGCAATAAAATCCAAATTTTAATCCATTATGGATTTAATTTTTGCAAATCCCTAACGCATTATGCACATATGCACAGAGCTTTTGGCAAAAGCACAGGCTTGGATTTTCCTTCCAAATTCTGTGTAGTGCTTTTAATTGAAAATGTTCTGTTACAGAAGAATGCAGCCTCTCCACTCAAACTAAACATTTTGATAGGTTTGTTTCTAGTGTGAATAACTCATGCTACTTTTTGTATATTATGCTACTATTTGATATTTGTCCAGTTTCAGCTTTTACAATTACAATGTATTACGAAAACCATATGAAGCCAGCTTCTTTTTGTTTTAAATAAACGGTCATCGTGGCATGCACATGATACTACCTCTACAGATAAAATAAATAATTTCATGCACAATACTTTCATGACATGGTTCTTCTAACTTCATTGACTTTAGGACCCAAGGGAAGCCCAGGCACAATTGTCAATAGACCTCCTTGAAATAAAAACATCATTTTTCCTTCCGCCCATTGCAAGGAAGACTGAAACTGCCACTGATAATTAATCCACTGAGAGAAATCAATATTGCAACTGGTTGGAGATGAAACAACCCATAGCAAAATAAACTTTTGCCATGACAGTGTAGCAGTTCTTCTAAGCATATTCTGTCTGTGGGCAGATGTGGAATCTTAATAAATGGTTGCAAAAAAACTAGAAACCAGTTGTATCAAACAGTTGGATTTTGTGCCATAAAATACAGTTATTGTTCTTACGTGTGCTGACTCATTTTTCAAGACACAGTAACGGCCCTGGATTTATAAAGACTGAAAATGCTGTGAAAGAAAGATGAATGAGAGAGGACAGCTTGCAAATGGCCAATAGTGGGAATTAGTTATATGAAAAAAAATCAGTGATTTACTGTCTTCTGGTTATATTATTTCTAGAATTAGACTGCAAAGTGGGAAGCTAGATTTTGGCATGAAACTCAAAAATTTGAATGAAGAGGTCAGCATTTACAGACATACTTATTTTAAGTCTCAGGTGAAGGCTGAAATATTTACTGTAGAAAAGCATTTAGGGATGGATTAGGATTTAAAAGAATGGAAGAGTGGCTGTTTTTATACAGACCCTTGACTGAAATCAAACCACTTAGATAAAATTCCTGAAAACAATAACAAACTCTATGGCACTACAGGTGGAAATCAAACCTATAGCTGCCCTGAGGATAGCATGTAGAAGGAAATACCAGGACAATCAACGACACAATTCATTGATATTTGGTTGCCTCCCAGCAGTCCTCCTCCAGAAGCCCTCCAATGGGCCTTAAGTGCACAGACTTTAGGGCCAAGTGGCCCAAATGGTGGTCTCAGCACAGAGGGTCAGTGAACACAGAACAATTTGTGTTCCTTTGTACAAAAGGCTATTCCATTTTATCCCCTGTATTAACCTTACAGGTTGATTTATCTAATGAATAGCTTCTAAAAGGCATCCAGAGAAGCATTGTTTGCTATTTCCTTTGACAGCTTTTATCAGCAGTAAAAGACAAGTACCTTTTTTCAATTTATAGACATTTGTTTGTGACATTTAGGATGTTTCCAAGCAGTCTTTAACTTCCTTTATCTGCCACCTTCTCCTCATAATGTCTGGTCTACACTGTTTGAGGTAACCATTTTATTTACTACCCATTTGTTAGATACTGGGATTGGGGTCCTTCTAATTGGATTGCAGCTGAATTTAGGCACTAATCTATTAAGGCACACACCTTGACTGAAAAATTATTTTAACAACTTTCATGTTATCCTTTCTGTTATTCACCTCTTGTGAATGCAATGCAGATGTACCCAAATACAGTAATTCATTATTTTATCCTCTCAGAAACACTTCGGGCTTTTGGTTTGCCTTTTTTTTTTTTTTTTTTTTGTGTGTGTGTGTGTGTGTGTGTTGTTTTTTTGTTGTTGTTACTGCTCTGGTTTGGGGGTTTTTGTCTTTTTTTGACCATCACTTGTTGCTGGCTAGTCAGGCCTTTGATACTCAAGAAATCATCCTTTTCCATCTTAATGATTAGGTTGCCCTGAAGAGTTTCAAAACAGAGTTAACTCCCACTTTCTGCAAATTGTTTGATGAAGAAAAACATTATTTATAACCTCTAGAAATTCAACCAGCAGCACTCTGTCACACTTAATATGTCTTCACACCTACCTACACATAAACGTGCAGCATGAAAACATATATGTGCACACATGCATTTTGTAATTTTATTTAAATCTGTCAAACTGACATTTCCAGTAGGAAAAAAAAATGTCGGTTTCTCAAGAAGCTGTTCTTAAAGGAGGAATTGACTGTAATTACACATATATTTAACGCAAATAAACAATCTTCCTAAAATTTTCCTTCCTCGTAAATTCCATAAGAAAACTGTAGGAAGACGTCTAGATGCCTACAACATCATCATACTCCTCAGCAGCTGAACAGCAAACCTCCTCAAGAGATGGACTCACTCAGGGCAGTGCCTGCTTCTCATAACTCTGGACAGATAAAGCAGAAAACAGACAGGGACACCTTCCACTAGAACAGGTTGCTCAAAGTCCCATCTGAACTGGCCTTGAGCACCTCCAGAGTTGAGACATCCACTTCTCTGGGAAACATGTTCCTGAAATCCTGAAAGTTGTAGTTATTATGGAAGTTCCTTTTCCTTTTCTTCTGACGGATATGACCCCCCACATGGAGCAATTAGTGATGGAACAATTGTCTTCAAGCTCCACATCAACACAGGCCCTAACACCTAAAGAGATCTAGTTTTATTTTAGGATCTAGCTCAATGTACACAAAGCCTTGTTACCAAATACATATGAGATTTGCATTTCAGTTGGCTACTGATGTTTTACAAATAGAGTTTGAAACTGGCTGGTTATATTAAAAAAAAAAAAAAAAACAGGATAATTTCTAGTAAAAAAGAACCTGAACAGGTAAATAAGTACAATTCAAAACATTAATGACATCAAAATCCTCTCTGCTTGACACACAGATTTGGGTATGCCACGGTATACAGATTAGCAGGATATTACTAGCAGAAACATTCTCAAAAGTTTTTACGCATTCAAAAAATTAAATACCTAAACCAGAATATATTGATGTGAAGGCTACAGAACAAAGACAACATTGAATGCATCTCATAATTTTTATTCTTTGTAGCAAGATAACCATCACAGAACAGACCAATAAGACACAGAAGTTTGCACAAGATCTCTGCACTGAGCTATCTTACACATTCTATTCACCCCTTACAGTCTTAAAATATTAATAACAACAGTCATAATAGTTCTTTTTTTTTTAACCTGACATTAAAAATAATGCCTATGTCACTAGCCTCAAAACAGTATCTGTCAGAAGAACAAGCTCAAGAATTTGAGAGGAGATACTTGGTACATTTGAGAATATGTGTGCATATACATATGTGTATATTTGTGTATACAATCCTGTGCTGTTGCATCCGACGGTCTCCAAATATTTAAAACTTGTTTTCACAATACCTGTGTGAGTCAGATATTGTTCTACACAGCTTTTACAGGAGCAAACCGAATGGCAGCAGAGCAGGGAAGTCACCTTCAAGGAGATAACAAGGAGCAGAGCTGTGAGTCTTGTGATTCCCACACCCTTCTATTAAAAGCAACATTTTAGTAATGGCAAGACAGACAGGAAGGTTCCTCTAGAGAGGATTTTGTAGTGTTGTGATTTTTAACCTCTCTAGTCTGCTTGTGAGAAACTGCAATTTGGGGGTTTTTACAGAAGCCAACAGCCACAGCACTCATGGAAGCAGACTAATGATGTTTGTTATCCACAGATACCCTGAGTGTGGGGATAATTCATTACTTTAGTTGCAATTCCTCTGCTTGGGGAAGGCTAGTGGAAAAGATATTACCAACCTCATAGCAAATGTCTCTGTTATAACTGAGTTTCAGAAATTAGGCTTGTGATTCTGCTCCCTCTCTCCCCCCTAGCCTTCTCCCGCCTTGTTTCAGATAGAGGGGAAATTTTTCCCTGAAGGGGACATCAGATTGAAACCAGTTTGGAATTTTGCTCCAGGGAAGACTGCGTGCTCCCTTCTGACCACAAGTTACCTTTCTGCTATTGATCCTGCTGCCACACGCTGCTCAATTGCTCTAGCCCACCCCCCCACACCCCCCCCCCCCCCCCCTTTATTTACCGCTTGTCAGCTTTCCTGATTCCAGGTATAATTTCCTTGATAAATATTCATTATGCCGCAAGATTACTGTTGTCCATCTTACAAGCATGGTATGAAAAGACGGGCTGCAGACACTAGAATGGCTTTCAAATTCACTAGTCCTTTTAAGGGAGATCACTTGTCCACAGGGCGAGCCCTAACGATGGGCAAGATAAGTACTTGACTGAGGAGCCAAATTTTGGAGGAAGCAGATAGCTCACACAAACTGCTGCTAGCTGAGTGTTTATTGTCAGTGATTCTGTCTGTTTAAATGTATCACCACTGAGTTTCCAGGGAGAGCTGAGGCTCTCACGTTTTGGTTAAAACATTTTGAGCTCAATGCCCCTAGGAAGCAGGAAGCCTGATTTGGCCCTGAAGTGCAGCAGATAGAGACACAAGCCATGCAAAGTACAGACTGACAAGTAGTTAGTTGCAGGCACCCAGATGAAGTCTGTAGCAAGACAGCTATGGGACAAGTATGAAACAGAGAGGAATCAAGCCTCTAATGTGCATGGCAGGCCCCATTTGGCTGACAATAGAGGCACAGTCAAAGGTGGGATCATGCTCGGTGCTGACGCTAAGAAGCTGCTGAAGGGTGCCCAGGTGGTATGGTCTTTCCTCTCAGAACACAGGGCCAGCTCAATATGTCTTGTTTCTGACCTGAAGTACATCTGCTAATCTAACATATTCCCAAATCCACATGCTGACCTAAGGTTTGATGAGAAGGTCTGATTTCAAAAATAGATGGCCTGTGTGGCTGATTTATTTTTGCTAAAGCAGACTACCAGATCCTCTGAAGCTGTCTCAATTACCTTTATGTAATGGCTGTTATTCTTCGCTTACAAGTAGTAGTCATGTTTGAGTGGTCCGATTTGTGCAGATTTGGCCTGCCTTGTCCACTTAAAAGATCATTAATCACCACTCCAGTTTATAAATCAAGGAAGCCAAGTTGCTGAGAGCAATTGAGAGGCTGAGGCTCCGCAGAAGTACTTAGCCAATTCCCAGACCCAGGCTTAGCATTTCTTTCTCCCCACCTCTAGTAGTCAGACAATTCATCATCCTTCTCCCATTGAGGCAGAATGAGCCTGACAGAGGAATGCCTGAAAGCTAATCAATATGATCAAGTTGAGGGGGAGAGTGCATCACAATTTTTTTGTGTTGTTTCTAAGTCTTTTAAATGAATACAACTCATTCACTTTAAGCTTAGGTACCTTGTATTTATAAAATACCAAAACAAAAGACAAAGAAGTGCAAACCAAAAACAAGACACAGCAATACGGGGAAAAAATACTGCAGACACCCTTTTGCAGTAGCCATCTGTGAAGAAGAATAAAAGTGTCAGGCAAGGAATGGGACTATTATGATTGTGGATTATCAGGTTTGGGTACTACAGTCACACAAGATCGCTTTTCTTTTACAGCAGTGTCAAGTGCAATTGGCAGGCCAGAAGTCAGTAGGAGGTCTGCTCCTACTAAATAAACATTAGCCTGTACTGTGCCTGTGTGAGAACTAATGAGTTTACAATGGAAAATGGATCTGCTCTGTAATAAGGCAGAGTAAGGGAACTTGAACCGGAGGTTTATTTTCCTATTCTGTGATAAGCTGCTTTTACATATTTTGAGCATAGCCCTTTTTTTGGATAGAGAGAAAACATAAATTGTTTATTGTACAGAAGAAAGCATGAGTGACAAGTGTAAGTGGAATAGACAGTTTCCATTACCCCCTCACACTTGCTGAAGAATAATTTGCAAAGGCTGGGTAAATTGTGTTTTAAGAAGTGTAATGATGTGTAATAATTTCCTGTCAGCATGTCAGTTACAAGCAGAGTGAGTTTGATAATTTTGGGATAGGAGATAAAAAGAATTGAGGACAGGGGGGAGGGAAGATAGAATAAATGGGAAGGTCTTTTAGGATAGCTGGCTTCAGAAACTAATGAAAGCATAATTGTAAAAAAAAAAAACAACAAAACAGGTGGAGTGCTAGATAAAAGCAAGAGCTGCGCAGCAACCTGCCCGGATACTAATTCCCATTTGCTTTCCCATTAATCTTGCATAAAGATTCCAGGTCACAGGTCCAGCTACAGGGAGTATTAAGCAATTTAGTAGGAGGGGAAATGGCTCAGAAATCAGAAAATGGATGATCAGGAAAATTTCTTTTTCTTGTACTATGAAAGGCAACTGTATCATAGTGCGGATAAAACATTTCTATTCTTATGTCTCTCTGAGCAGGGGAAATAACCCTAACAAATCTGGAAATTAAAAAAAAAAAAAAAGAAAGAAAGAGTTGTATGTATTTGACTGCCTACTTTTTTCTTTGAGAATGCACACTGTGGTAGAGATCAGTAAATGCCACGGCTTATAGATCAACCTAAGATGAATGAGCCAGTTATTTTCACACTGTTTCACTCCTTCTTCTCATTTTTATCTTAAAGAGAATACTGTCTGAGATTTATTATTTATTAATTTTGTTATTTTATCATGCTGGCAATTCTGTCAAGAGGATAATATTTACTTTAATCGAGCCACGGTTGAATCAAAATTCCACTCTCCATTATATACATATGCACCAAGAGTTAGTTACTGACCTCACGGGGTTTATTACTCATTTGCATTGCTGCAAATGTAAAGAGAATTTGACCCTCGACATGTAAATGTTACATTATCCAGCCTACCTGCTTGATAGACCAGGATTTATCTTCTTCAGTACATACTGTTTTCCAGACTAACTTCTTTGTCTTAAAGCAGGATGGTTTCTAATATTTTTTAATTTGGTGGAGGAAGGGGTATAATAGTGTCCTGGGTTTACCAGGAGCCGTTTTGCTCCTTCTTAGCAACTGGTGCAAGCTCTGTGTTTTGACTTCCAGCCTGGGCAGAGAGCTGATAACACCAATTGTTTTTAATTGTTGCTAAGTAATGTTTATTCTGGCCAAGGACTCTGTGAGTCTCATGCTCTGCTGGGGACGAGGGAGGCCAGGAGGAAGCAGAGACAGGACACCTGACCCAAGCTAGCCAAAGAGGTATTCCATACCACAGCACGTCATGCCCAGGGAGGTAACTGGGAGTTACCCGGAAGGGCAGGCTCTCTCTCTTCGGGGGGGTCGAACTCGTTTGGCGGTGGTATTGAATTCTCTTGTTATTTTCTCTTATCAATATTATCATTGGCGGTAGCAGCAGTGATTTGTGTTATACCTTAGTTACTGGGCTGTTCTTATCTCAACCCGTGGGAGTTACATTCTCCTGATTCTCCTCCCCATCCCTCCGGGAGTGGGGAGGGTCGGGGGGGGGGGGGGGGGTGAGTGGACGACCTGTGTGGATTGGTTTAAACCACGACAAAGAGAGATATATTTTCTCAGAGAAAATACCTTAGTCTTGAACATAAAAGTGACACAATTTTCTTAACAGTCTGTTTCTCTTCTAACAGTTGTCCTAATGGTGGTCTTAAACAACTTGCACTGCTTACTGAAAGGTGAGCTTTGAGAGGACAGAGTACTTTCAGCCCTAAACATGCCTTAGAAAGAAGTCTTCTGAATATCAAATGTTGAATTTGCTGGTTAAAATAGAAAATTTACCTCTAGATATGCAGCAAGATAAGCAAGTCTTCTGCTCTAAGGCTCTTTGTAAAACAGATGTTGAAATGCTCTGGATTTGGAGGTTTGGTTTGGGCTTTTTCTTCCAATAAAACATTATCAGCCTTCACCTTTTATCACCAAATAGGTTTGAATGGAGCTTTCACAGTATTATTATTTTATTAATTTTCTTTTATGTTTAAGAAGATGCAGGGGTAGTCACATCTTGGGACTGAGTGTGGAACCCCTCAGCACACTGCTGCATGCTGACTGAAAGGAGCTGACATATCTTAATTGTGTGATAGTGCATTTGTCACCACTAATTTTGAAACTGACTGCATTGGAATAGCTATGTTATGAACACACATGCACGCCAGACAGCTGAAAGAATGTGATAAATTGTCTTCCAGGTGGGCCACTGGAGAAGTCTCCTCAGACTGCGGCTTCCCTTTCCCTTCCTCCTATTCAACAAGTACCATCTTGAAAAACTAGAAAAAGCTTTTTTAAACAAAGTTCAAAGACAATAGACACAAAATAACTAGCATTGTCCTAAAGTTACACAACATAGCAAATAAAAGGATGCTACAAATGTGACAGCATAAGTGATATCTCTCTCAAGAAGTAGTTTCAACAAGCACAGCTTTTTACCTGAGTGCTGTTCTAGAAGGCTTTTCAGGAATCAACATTTCATGTCCAATCCTATAGAATTCTACCAATAATCATTTGGTTACTCAACCCAAATATCCTTTAAAGTGGCACAATGCAAAGCTATGTGTACTGTTTTTAGAAGTTACACATGGAAGTTGAACCTCCAAAATGAGCCATCATATTCTACTGAGGAACGATTCTGAGAAGCATCTTGGGGCCTGTGCTAAGAACTACCAGTAAAATGCAATGGTAAAGAGCATATAAGTGGAGGATGAGGGGGAAAGGAGGATGGAGGGGTATGCATACAGGGGACACCTAAAGGAGCCAGGAGTCTACTTCTGTACACAGCTTCACCAAAGTGGTGTTAAATCACTTCAACCTCCTTTTGAAAAGATGTTGAAATAATGGAAAAGGTACATCAAACAGTGATATAAATGATCCACGTTCTATAGAAATTGCCATGTGGTGAGATGTTAAAAGAAATCAAGCTGTTCAGCGAATCAGAAGAAAGAAAAGAAAAAAAATCAAGGTGACAATTTTAGTTGTATAAATACTCTACCAGAGAAAAAGTACTGTGCACTGAAGTGCCTTCTCATCCTGTAAAGAAAATAGATTCAACGGCCAGAAGCTGAAGAAGACAAGAAAATTCATATTAGGACTAAGAGACACATTTTTACAGTTACTCTAACTACCAAGGGAACTGGTGGATTCTCCACTACTTAATATATCTGAAACATTGCCTGGAAGTCTGCCTGGAAGATATGCTTCCATCAAACATAAATCATTGAGCTCAGGAAATAAATCTATATGATCTAATGGCTCTTTCTAGCCTTTAGATCCCATGTATTTATAAAATATGGTATAGATTAAAATTTAACTAATAGCTTTGAGAGTTTCTTTGATTCCTTTTAATTTACAGGCTGTTTTAAAAAACTTGGTGGGTATCACAGCCTGTCTCTGTTTTTCCTAAGAGGCTGTGGTCAATTCAGAAGTATTTCTTTTTACTTTTGAGAATAATTTTATAGGCAGCTATAGCCATACTATTCACATACGCTCATATTGGAATGAAGAGCAGTCCAGTAAATGAACTCATAAAGTACATGTTTCCTGTTAGGATATCTCCCTAAGTTGCACAACAAAAAGAGTTTGAAGAAACAGTATGTGTTTTGCAGTTTATGTCTTTCCACAGACTGCAGAATTTGTTTCAAACAAAGATAAGAAAAGCTCCAAAGATTATTTATAAGTGAATGATGATCTTTTTTACCTAGGACTTGGTGAAAAATAATTCAGGACTTTTTTTTTCTTTCACAAAGAGCGATCAATGGACCTTTCTTTAATCAATACAAAGATAAACAAACAAACCAATGTTTAAATGTCTAAAGTCTCCGCTGCTGTAATATAGAAACACAAATTTAAAGATTCGGCAAGCTGCACCTTGCAGTAGCCTTCATTGCCAAGGAGGTCAATAACATACATTATTAAACATTCTTAAAGGAGAAATAAGTATAAATGTGTGCCATAAAAAAAAATAAAAATCATTATTTCAATTTAAAAGATAGAAAAGAATAAAAATGCACATCCAAACCATACATACATGGAGAAATGAGCAAGTTACTAATGTTTTCTGTCATTTCTCAATTTCTCTTCTTTGAATTTTGCCATTATTATTGCTGTGGCTCTCATTAAGTTCGCGGCTATAAACAAACCCTGTGAACTTATCCTGTGACAGGCACTGTACAGATACAAAGGAAAGTGCAGACTCTGTCTGGAAATGCATATTAATGATTATTGTGTTTCATATTGTTTTCATTTTTAAGAATATCTAAACAATGAAACTTTAAAATGTTTTCACTTAAATGTGGTGGAAGTAATCACTGTTTGCAGAAGAGAGATCAAACATGGACTAGGCTTACAAATCTTTCTTTCCCATAAAGATTGTTTCTGCCACACACGGAAATAAGAAGCATGCAGTCTTGACAGATAAGCTGATCCTTGCCTTTGTTATGGAGTGAGCTAGGACACATGGTGTGCATCGGTCTGTGAATTGTCCTAGACTGACAGGAAGCCAAACAGATGCTCGTCAGGGCCCTTACTAATACTTTTACCCTCGCATGGTGGCTTGAGGCATGACCATACTCCAAGCAAGGGTCCTGCTTTGTCCCATAGACATGGGGTGACCATCAGTGAAGTTGGTGTTTGAGAATTCCACGCCCACTGATAATGAGGGTTTATACATTCCCTCCAGCATCTTCTACAGCCACACCAATCTGAAAACTGCCATTTCTCTTTTGACACATGTTACCTCAACTTGGATAACCAGTCTGAGATAGATAATTCTACTTCATAATTCCAGAAATATGGAGTGGCTGAGGTCTGCTGTGCCTCTCTGAAGATACTTTGCTCTAATACAGTCCTCATTGACTATCTCAATGTCATGTGGACCTTCACTCAGCATGAATTTTCCAGCTGTGTGGAAACACAAATGACAGGATTCGCATGCCTCTCACACTGATCTTATAACTGTTGGAAGGGTGACTGTGTTACACTCCAGGAGAATGATGGGTATTGCAACCAGCTGCCCTACTGATTTTGTGGCACCCATTTGCTTACATCTCAGAATCTGCTGAAGGGAACAGATTGACGTTTTCTTTCTTCAGAATACCCTGGCCTCAAAAAACTCAGGATTCCAGTTCATGTCACAGGCTATCTACTACCCTGATTCACATGGCCATTTCAAACAATCAAGGACCACAGCTGCTCTATAACAAAGTCCAAAACTCCTGCACAGTCAAGCTGAAATTCAGGTGGCCAAATGAACCACACAGGACAGACCTCTGAGACAGATATGCTAGACCTTGGATAGAAGGTTCAATGAAGTCTACTGAGCCATATCCAATCTGCATAAGGATGGTGACTGTCCATGTTTCACTATTTACCTCATCCAGGATTTGATGACAAAGGACAGATATTTTATGACATCTGCACACAAAAGAGGGCAGCTTCAACAAAAGTCTTGGCATGCAAGTCTTTGGCTGGCATAAGCATGAATTGAGCTGTCTTGCCCAATGCCCACAGGCAGGCCCAGGCACTCAGAATAGAAGGTCCATACTCTTTAAATGTTCTCTTGTCCTGAGATCTGAACAAGATTATCTTTTATCCTTGGCACCAGAAACAATATGAAAACCTAGCCTCCTTTCTGGCTTTCTCTTCCAGTATCTCTGAGATTCCCCCCAGAGTGCAAAGATTAAAGTTCAAACGCAAGGCACAAAATGACATAAGAAGTTACACTTTAAGCTTAACAGTAGAATCCCCACTGTCTATGTATGACACCTCTTGTATTTCTGCTTTCCTACTGCTGCTGTCTCCCCTTCAAACTGGAGTCCCTAATATGCCCCACATTCTTCTGCAATGCCTTTGAGCAGCCTGATAACCTAGATAAATCTTCAGTTATATAAGAGCCAATTGTCATAAAATAAAATGCAGGCCATTTCGGCTGTACCAGAAGGTGGAGGCCATGGTTTACTGTGCGGTCATTTTCCTTCAGTATGCTTGCAGGAGACCATGGGAAAGTAGCGCAGCTAGAACCAAGCTCTTCCCTCAAAGTGCCTGTGACAGCAGGGAGCGTGACAGACCTTGACAGTACTTCAAACAGTACCCCCTGCATCCTTCCTCAGCTTCCCAAAGGAATAGCATCCCAACACAAAAGGATGCAGCTGTGGGCAAAAGCCTAGGTTAGACTCACTGCTGGATATGTCCATGTAAAAAGAGAGATCTTTGAAACTGGTTTTATCCTCCTCTGCTGTGTAGCTGCTGCATGCTGTGCTGCTGCCTGAGAATTTTCAACTGAGTGCCAGCATTGTGTGGTAGTGAGATTGCTCTGACCATTGCAGGATGCCTCTGCTGAGGTGCAACTACCTGCACCCAAGTCCACCCCTCAGATGACTGCAAATGCAGAAACTGCTGGCCACATTGGTAGGGTCCGAAATTAGTTATGCATAAGCTGCCAACTGTTTTAAAGACTGTGTAGAGCTGGCTTTTTACTCTGAATTTCAGGTACTATGGAAAAAGTACAGTGAAATCTTGAGCTGGAGGCATTTTGGTCATGTACAAGTAGAGAAATGGTTTCTAAATGCAGTGAAAATTATGAAAGCTCTATTATTCATGATGACACTGATTATCTGCCGCCATACCTCACTGACAAATTCAGCCACTGCTTTCAGATGAGATATCATACTTTGTCCACAGACAGCCCTAGAGGTAGGAATTAATTATTAAAAACTAGTTGATGATAATTACATGATAACTTTATTGACTAAAATCAGAAGGGAATGTGTGATGTGTTCTAAATCTACTCTATAAAATAAATCCTCTGAGAAGAGAGAATGTCTATTCTGAAACAAAAATATTAGTTCTTATATAAACCATCTTTAAAAACCTCTTTGTCAAAAGCATCATGCTCTAAAATCATAAATTAGGAACACACATTTTAGTCCAAATATTTTCCTTTACTGCATTAAATGAAATCTAGATGATAAAGCAGAAGAGCAATTCAAATTCAGTACTGAGGATAACATTCAAACTGTCCCTGCATAAATTCATATTCAGATCTAGTTTTGTATATTCTTGTGTCATTCAATACACACCTTTTCAGAAAGTGTGTCTGACTGCAGTCTTCAAACTGAGTGCTCTTAAATGAAGGTACCTCAAATCAGATAACATTTACCAAAAAGAAAATCAAGCTTCTCCTATTAAATCGTATTACTATTTCTTATACTCGCAGTTAGTAATAATTTTTAATGCTACTGATTAGTTTTTTGTAGTTTTAGAAGATAAACTATTTCATGAGGTACTACCACTACTACAACTTCTTTTCTGATTCTTTTTGCATATCATTGCATTAACAGAATTTACAATTCCAAAGGGGAATTTAGGGGAAAAACAACATATTTGATAATTGCATATTGCCTCTCTCAGACTGTTTTCATTTATACCTGTGGACTATTACTTCTATTTAACAGCATTTTGTGCATATATATATATGTGTGTGTGTGTGTGTACAGACAGGAGGTGTGGCAGAAAAAAAACAAACCAAAAATGTATCAGGTTCTTTGTGGCAGGTGTATGAGAACTGAGTTGTGACATACACGTCGGAAATCAGATCTATAACAGAGAAACAAGGTGTCTCAGAATCCCAGCAAAATGCTGCCCTAGGATTTTAACAAAGCTTTACAATTATCATCACCCAAGGAGGTAAATTCTCCAGAAGAATGGGCTTAGGTATTGGAATTAGAATCACAGGTAGATCTATATACCACATAAAGAATCTACACCTTTATGAAAGGAGATGCAAGTGACAATTAGAGGTATGGCTAAAAAGTCTAGTCTGGTGTTTTCCCAAATCTTGTGATATGTCTGGGTCTGCACTGTTAGAGTGGCTCAGTGTCTGCTCAACTACAGGATCCTAATTGTCCTTGCTGCAAAACTCTTTGCCCAGATTCGAGATGAGTATGAGACAATAATTTCCTTCTGAGAGGAAACTCCATAGGATTGACAGGACCTTTTGCTATGGGATCCTCTCCTTACAGCCAGGTTTATGGGGCACAGTGCTAGCCATGACACCTATTGAAACAAAGCAACGTAGTATCACTTCAGGAAAAGGGTCTGATTCTGGTGGAAAATCAAGGACTCATGCACATGGCATGATGTGATACTGTATTCAATATCTACTGCCAAGGCCTCAGAATTATAGTGGTGAAACTTATGCCTGTTACAAGCACAGAAGGCAGGATGAGCGATGAAAGCATCATACAATAATGAAAATCGCATCAGTCATTTTCCTTCCCCTGCACTTGCACAATCCACAAAGACTGAAAGGCCCTCATTGCCTGTGAGACAGGTCACATATTGATATACAATCACTGCAAAGGCTTTGGAGGCCTCCACATGATTATAACCATGGCAGACTTCCTTATCACAAGCTGGTAGGTTTTCAGGCTCAAGTGGCTGTTAGCAACAGCAGAGAGACTCAGGTGCTGCTACTGTTCATCTCAGAATACAAAGAGGCCACAGTAACTGGTGTGACTGGTCATGGCTGTATTCGCCTCAACAAAGTCCTAGCTGTGACCATATATCCCTGGCTAGCACTACTGACCTATAATACTGGCTCATACCTTCGGCAACAATTTTCTCTTAGATTCTGAAGGACCAGCTGAAAAAATCTGACCCCCCAGATGCTGATATCTATGCATAAAGTGGACACTTGCATAGCACTGCTGCTATGGCTTCTCAAGCATAAGCAGACGAGGGACAGCAGAAATGGCAAGCAGTCGATAGACTCAGAAGACAGTACATTGCCTCAAACAAGGGTGCCAAAATGTTTCATCTATGGTTTCTTAGTCTGAAGCCTCTTCAGGTGGTCATATGCTATGTATGAAGCCGGACATAATAGACAGGTCTGTAGGTGAGTAAATGCAAGGGCATAGGTGATATACTGAGCCAGGACATGAGGACAACTGATACACCTTGAGAACATGAAAAAAAAACTAAATCAGGGGACCAATTCGTACCAATATTGGTTGCTCCTGTATGCAAGAAAAAGCAAAAAAAAAATGACAAGAAAGATGAAGGAACAAGATGAGGAAGCAACAGCAATGAACTTACTACCCAGGACACCTGTCCACCTCTAGCCAGTGCCTGCCTTGAACAAAAATGACGTGAACAATATACTAATACAGCTGGCCTAGAAGTCAGAAGTTACCCACTGACACAGGTTACAAAGATATAGCTTTGTCTTAATTTTGGACTGATAGCCCCAGGAACAAATGAAAGAGCACCAGTACCTCTTTCGTGACCTGTTCTTAAAAAGGACATGAAAAAAATCACATGCCTTAGCATGAGAGACATTGGAAGAAGGTTGTGGGGATGCAGAATGAGAACTGTCTATTTTTATTCTGGAAGTGGGCCATCTATCCATTTCTCCAGGAAAATAATGCTTACTACAAGTGTAATCACTGTAACTGAATCATTATGTTGTCTGGGTTTTTCTTTTCTCTCTTACTGCCTTGTTCAATACTCTGCCCTTGACAGTATATCTTTCCAAAGTCTGTTTCACTGAATAGCCTTTAGACAGTTCTGGTACTTTTTAAATACCAGATTGAAAAACAACTCAGATAACAGATAGAAATCATATATAATGGCAAGAGAACAGAATTAGTGGAAGCTTTATAACAAAAACGGTATTTAGAAGAGAAACAATTAATCAGTATTGGTTGAAATCTCCTGTAATGATGAATAATTCAATATATAACTGGTAAGAGTATCACTTGCCTGTATCACTATACATTTGGTTCAGCTGAGAAAATCACTATGTAAATAGAAAGAGCACAGAAGCACTCCAAGGCCCCTGTAACAATGGGATTTTTTTTTATTTAAATGATGGAATTAACATCAGCCTGAGGCTTTACTGTGAATTTCTGATGTAAAACTGCAATTTGCATATATGTGAGTATATATGATATAGATTATCACATATAAATAAAGATCTGCATAGCTCTCTGAATTTTTCGTGTATGGATCTATGAGGAAGTAATAATGTACTGCCTATTTCGTATTTCCCTCTGTGTAAAGAAGCATTAACTGCCTAGCATACAACAGTAATTTAAATTAGTGGTGTGTAATATATGGGTGAGAGGCAGTCTCTGAGCAGTGACCCTGAAGCACAGCTGTGAGGGGCCAAACTGGGAGTGTTTGGCCCTCAGACCTCCCTTCCCTGATTTCCCCTATCCTTGTAATTACCTCCTACATTGTGGGGTGCGGAAGAGAACAGCTGTGACTGTTGTATTGCCCACCTGAAACCCTAAGCAACAGCAAGCAGAAACTCAGTGAAAGTTCACCTGGTGCATGGCAGCACAGGAAACATTAAGAAAAACCTGTGAACTAACCAAAAGCAGCAGCCCACCTCCCCTAGCAACTGACAGCCAATGTCACTGTCACCTGCACCCTGCCTTAGATGAGGAGAAAAGAGAGCCATCACAGCTAGGTAACTAACTCCAGCTTTGACTGGGGATCCTCCAAAGGCAGGGGCTAGGTGCCATCTTGCTCCTTTGGTATCATTTGTATAATATTAATTCACGCAGATCTGGAAAGAGAACCCTGACATCTAAAGTGGCAGCACCATGCTCATTTTGCCCATCTTGGAAAAGAAGCATCAGGAGTGTAATAATTGCAAAAAACTATGCTGCAGCTTGGTGTCACTTTTCATAAACGGGACTGATGTTTCTCATCTTTTGGTGTAAGAACTGCCACTAGTCTAAATGAAAACAACCCATGAAACAACACACACACATATGGGTTTAAGTGAAAAATAGAAACAGCATGAAACAAGGTGAGTTTTTTTCCAAATCCCAGCACAGTGAGTTGCTGAATTAAAAATGGTTGTGAGACACTGAGCTAAACCACAGTTAGACCACACCTGGCATCATCAGCTTACTCTACAGCATCTGCTTGTTTTGCAATACCTGATAGAAGTTCATCCTTTCTCATTCTGGGTTCCTAATTTAAATTTCTTCTACTAATCAAAAAATATCATCTCTTTTCATTCTATGCCACAGACTACAACTACTAGTAAAGCACTTCAAGGCTGAAACCACAAAGTCTGATGGCTAGCATCCTGCTACTTTCACATAAATACCCGAGGAATCCACTGACCTTTTGTGTATCAGCTATCCACAAATGATGTTTTCATCCTCTACAACTCATTCCTAGACCTGGAAAAGATGAAATCTGTTCTGTAAATAGTAAAGTTGAGGCATATGGGGAAATCTTTTTCTTTTCTTTTCTTTTTTTTTTTTTTTTTCCCCAGAAATTTGAATTCTAGAGTAACTGAAGGATTTTCTATTGAAAAATGTCACACCTGGAAGTGAACTTGGATTTTGCATTAATATTTTACAATTACATATTCAGTATTAGCACTTTGGCTAATGAAATATTACACAGTTTTGGACTCTGTATTATCTACTACCACTTGCAAAGAGAGCTTAGGATTTCTGGAAACATCAGTTCACTGCTCTGTAGCAAGTAAAACAAGCAAAAACACTATTAGGAAGTATTAAGGAAAGACAGTAAAACAAAGTAACCATTATTTTTTATTAGTTAATACCTTAAATACTCATGTGGCGTTAGTCATCTTATTTCAGAAACTTAACCTAACACAAAACACTCTATAAACAGCAAAAAAATGGAAACAAAAAAAAAGGCAGAAGAAAAATTATTATAAATGGTATGGAATAACACAAGGAAAGACAAACTAGACCAGGGGTGCTGGCCTGCAAAAGAAGCCATTGAAGAAGGATGCAATGAGGAGCTGCAAAATAATGAATGTCCTGGACAAGGTAACCAAGGAATCATGATTCATTATTACCACTGACAAAAGAACTAGGAATATCAGAAATAATAATCATGCTGAAAGTCTGAAACAAACAGATTATTTTTATTTTAATACAACGCACAACTAACCCTGGAAGTTAATGGAAGAGGTTTTTATTAAACCCAAGATCTGTAACACATGATTCTTTGGACATGACACCTGGATCATAAATGAGTTAAACCAGTGAATGGCAGAAGATGATAGGTAAATCAAGGGCAGTATCACTATATGTTTTTCTTCTCCTTAATACAAGCTCCAGGGTTTTTTTGATGCCCGAGAGAGGTTAGACAGGTCTTTGACTTGGCCTAGACATTACTGATCACCATCACGACCAACATCTTACACAGCAACCGCACCACCCCCATCCCAGTTTAGAAGCTGGATGAATGCTTTTGCCTTGAACTTGGTGCTAGGGTCCATGCTGTACTACTTAAAACACTGCTGTTACCCATACAAGCCAGCTTGGAGCTTGTCAAAATACATTGTAAATGATTTGCAGCTATGTCTTTGATTGCAGCATAGAAATGCTATGGGCAAAAAGTGGGTCTATGTTAGGAGATTTCATCTCCTTCTTAGAATACTGTGAAAATTTTTGTCCCCTTCCCCTAAACGAGTAGCATGTAACAAAAAGATCAGCATATAGTAAAATAAGCATTTAACAAACCAAAATACTGATAAGGGATGATGGGGGTGATGGTTTGTGCTCAGGAGAGGGACAAAGGCTATGAACAGCACATCAAAACCAACACAGGGAACTGTGAATATATTTTTAAGGAAATAACTCTGCATTAAAACAACACAAAGTGACATTCACTGGAAAAATGGTAGCTTCCCCTCCCTTCCCAAAAAAATCTTAAAAGAACAATCAGAAAAATTATGTATATGCATCTAAATGATATTAAGGCTGGAGCTTATCTAATGTGGTTTTTTCATACATATTGGTAATTATTATTTCAGTTGTTTAATTACTGACACAATTTTCTTCAGAAGTGTGAATAATTGCTAGATCTTCCACAAAAATTCCATGGTATCGTCTGTCTCCTTTGTGCTGTGTATCTGGGCAACTGCTATAACCAAAGAGCTTCCAAGTTGATAGCAAAAGTATTTCAAGGATGAATATTTATGCTTGTACCTATTTATAGAAGGTAGGGACGCACAGAGATTCTCATACTTTTTTCTTTCCACAAGTACTTTTATGCATGCTGTTATGTACTAGCCAAATACTAAAAAAAGAGTTGCAAACACAGTCAAACAAGAGTCAGCAAGGAAAGCAATGGAGGTTTGCAGAGAGTAAAGGGGTTGTGGTCCCCTAGATCAGCACTACTCAAATGCACAGCTTCCCAGCACCTCACCTCGGCTGCCAGGCTGTGAATGTGGCTGTGAAGGATGAAGACACGGGAAAGAGTCCTGGAGTGAGCAACAGATGAAAAACAGAAGTTAAATGCTTAGTTGCAAGGCTTCGTTCTTGACAAAGAGGCTGGGAGGTCAGCCAAAAGAAATGAAGGGAAAGAAACAAGCGGCAAGCCGGAGGAGGTTTGTATTCGGTAAAGAGGAAATGTGTCAATACAAGGGTTTGGAGGTGACTGTGTAGAAGCAGAAGTGTAAGTGAAATAGCTTATTTTGATGTGACAGCATTTTTGGTAGATTTAAGGCAATAAGGTAAATGTTGCTAGAAGGCTTCTAATAAGCAGTCTAAGAAGCCCCAGAGTGTCTGAACACAAGCTGTGTAATGAAGACCATCAAGGGGATTCAAAGATGTTAAACAGAAAGAAAAACAGACAGCACTATATATAGGAAGAAGTCATGAGAAGGGAGAAGTACATGGAGCATTTGAACACAGCAGTTTTAGGTTTTAGCTTCCCAGGTTACAAAGTTTGTCATCCATAGCAGTTAATTTATACCAGAGCAGAACAGAATAATTCCAGTCACAAAGAGACAGGAAAAAAAAAGAGTATAGTTAGAAAAAAAAAGGGGATTAGCTGTCATAATTTTCTATTTAGATGCTTGGGGATTTTCTATTAAGAAAAAAAATGTTGCAGAGGTAGCCAGAAATTATCTTTAAAAAGGCTTGACATTGTTCCTAAAAACTGTCAGAACTAGGAAGCTGCGGGAGGTTAAGGACATGGAAATTGGGGTAGTAGCTATAAACATCTCTATGGAAAAGTAAAAAGGCATAACAATGACAAACTTTCAGGAGCTTCTAGAGGACAGAAAGAGACCTATAATTCCAAGCTGGAGGAGAGAAATAGCCAGAATACCAAATAATGTAGCACATAATGTGATTAATGGGGCAAATATTTTTAATAGGTTTGAGTTAGTAATTGAAACCTTGCAAAAGACTGCACCCAAGAAACAAGATTATATGAAGTCATCCTTGTTTCATGTTTTAATTTCATGCAAGGACCGGAAATGATGCAGTTGTGCAACCTCCAATAAACTTTTTGCGTGTGTGTGTTAACTAAGAGTTAAAAAATGAAGAGGTTTTTCTGTCTGAAGTTTGTGAAGCAGCTGTTTATAGCACATTCTGAGCTTCAGAGAGGTTTCCTGGGATAAATCAAAGCTGGTCACATGCTATGTGGTATTTCCACTGTGTCCTTGATTATCTAAGAGCACAGCAAGTAATCAAGAGTATCTTTCCAGCTCAGCAGAAGCTATTTCCACTTTCTCAGAAAAAGAGGCTCCACTTCAGCTGAAGGCTCTGCCATAGCTGGAAAAATTGAAGGCTTTCTATTTTTCCCCAGGGGCTATGTGTCCTGTGTCCAACAGTAACCTAGCACATTATTAGCTACAGAAGATTTTATGGCTTATGGGAACCTGTTTTTCTTCTTCCCCTTCACTTGCAAAACACAGGATTTTATATTACTGTTCACAGATTGAATATACATTACTTTCTACAGCTAAAATCTCTTTGTAAACATACGCTACTGTCAAGAGGCTGTGGGTGCAGCTATCAGTGCTGGAGGTGGCAGCCCTTCAGGGAGCTGGGAAGCATCTGAGGAAAAGCACCTCTTTGCTGGGCGAGTCGTGCTGTGCCCCTGGTGCTTTTCCTGCCCAGGAAAAAGCACTCTGGCCTTCGTCTCAGACAGGGTGAGGCACCTCCTTGCCATCACTGCACACCAGCTTCAGAAAGGGACTTCCCAGCCCCACCGCAGGAGACAGAAGAAACATAACTTCTGCACACAGGCAGGTTCTTGCCTTAGTCCTGAATTTCTCCTGCAGACTAGTGTCATTTGAAGCCCTTCTCCTGCTTCCCCAGTCTTCCCTGTTGCATTATACCCAGGATACCTGTGCATTTATCTCCTCTGTTGGAACTGGAAAATGTATTCAATGCCAGACTGCAAACATCAAGAATTAAATGGCTAACCATAGCTAAGTATCCGATGTTCATCCTGGAAATGCCTAACCACTAGAGACACAGAGTAGTTACAAAACATTCCCAGAAACCTGCTCCTCCACCTTAATTTTCGAATGCTCAGGAGTGTTAACTTTCCAACCCTGAGTTTCTTCTCTTATTTTTGTCCATGTACTGAGAAAGGCACGTATTAGAAACATTAGCTTACACCCACCATCATAAATACAGTGATTTGAAGTTTTGTGTAGATCAATTTATCATTTCAGGAAGAAGCATTACATGGGATGGTACCTCCCAATATTCAATAAACAAACTAAAAAAAGAAACAAATTAAATTTTCCCATGAAAGCTACTTAATATTAAGAGTGCCATCTGCTGGCACAATTGAAATGAGGCATTGTTCATAGGCATAGAGGTTCAATAAAGTTTTGTTATACCCTCTGAAGGGCACATTTCAACTCTAAGCTGTTTCACACTTCCAGTTTTATTTATTCATGATGTTGCCTTTACAGAATAAAAGGGCAGTCAAGCACAGTGGTGCAGGCAGCTCTTGTTGTGCGAAAAAGGGGGAAAAAAGCAGAGTCCATTAATTCACATTTTTATATCCAAAGCGTGTCTTTGTTGTTTTGGGATTTCTGTGTGTCCATTTTGCTTTTTTACCATTAATATGTTAAAAAAAATAGTTTTGCAGAACCTGCATATTAAAAATATACTTTCTAAAATAATGTAGGTGAGAATTTTTAAAGTACCTATTTTTCACTTCATATTATGCCAAATGTATACCCTTGTAAAGCAGATTCAAAAGTTCAACTTAAAGGTCTCAGGTTTAGAAACGTATTACTGATAAGATACTGTTGTATACCTTCTTTGTCCTGTGAATTTTCTACAAAAGCTTTTGGATCAAGCCTTCCTGACTCCTAAAATGCTAGTTTAATACCTTTTAAAGATACTGCCTCCTCTGTAACCAGGATAGAAAGTTGCCTGAAGTTGGCATTGAGGTGTTGCTAGTGTCCTAGGTCCTGGTCTGAGCCAACAAGCTGAGAAGAGCTAGAACGGATGAAGATGATAGAAAGCAGGAAGTAGTATTGCTAAACACTCTACTGTCTAAAACCAAAGTTAAAGTGACATTGGCCTTTCTTAGCTCAACAGCTACTTACTGAAGAAGTCTACTTTGCTTTTGGGTGTTACCATTACCCAAAACATTTGCACTTCAGGCTGCATCAGAGAAGTAAAAAAAATCTTAGAAAGACCTCATTCACTGGAGGGACAATAGAGATTTTTATTATTCTAAGACACTGGAGTTTAATTTCTGATTTCCACGTGATCACATCAAAAGGTATGTTATTGTCCTCCCCAAAGAAATTACTATTCAGACTGCAGCTTACTCTCACTCTCTCCTCTTACTTCTTAAGTAACAACAACATGTAGCGTACCAGTTCCTGTATAGTTAAGGTCCTTGCATAGCTCATTTCTAGTGATAACAGCTATTCCATTTTGCTTTTCTTATAATGCTGCTTCACATATGACTTTTTGTTTGACTCCCTCAGCTTAGTTGTGCAGTTTCTATGAATTATTGAGGTAGTTTCCCGTTAAATCTCATTATACAAATTAAGCATTCCAATCTTGACTACTCGCTTTGCTATTTTCCGCATAGTATTTACTTCTTTTTTACTGTCTTTTCTCTTATCAGTCAAGTTAACAAAAATCCAAGAAGGTTAATTTGCTGGATACTTCAGCAGGCAAATATCTCAAACTTTGTGTTGGTGCTTTCAGCAGTCCTGATGATACACGTCATCTTCCCAAACATTTTCCCTCTAGGTCTAGGAGATAAAAGAACTCCAACAAAGATCTTTGCACATCTTCCCCCATCTAGCACAACCCTCACTGAGCTGCTCAAGAAGGATTCTTACGACAGAATGACAGCAAAAGTATTATTCCCCAACCTCTTCAGAATGACTTTCACACTCATGCCAACCCCTCACAGCATTATGCTCGGACAAACTTCACATGAGACTTTTCTAGATCTACTCTGAGGGCCAGTCTATTAATTTTTCTTATTAAAAAGAAGTCATCTTTCAGAGCAACCTGAACTTCTTGTGAAACTCTCTTGCTTCCTTTTTGCTTTCTGCTTATCTGTTCTTTTCTTCAGCTGCTGGCCCCTGCTGTTACCATCTACCCAATCTCTTCCTTCTTGCTGTTCAATATTCTGTCTCTAGCTGTTGCATCTCCTTCTACAGAACAAACTCCTTCCACAGATTTTCTTCACATACTAGTATTTCCCTCTGCCTTGTCATCATTTTTGTATACTTCTAGAGGTCTCCTTTTCATCTGGGGATCTGCCAATCAACCCATCTGCAACTCCAGCTATATTCATCCTCTTTCCCTTCATCTCGTCTGTCATCCTCAAATGCATTTTTGTATTCTACCCTCATTTCCAGCTGCATTTCAGGCTCTCATACCTTTTATTCTCCTGAACATTATGAGATGACCCTTCATGCATATGTAAATTCTGTCAGAAACTCACTGAAGGATAACATACACCTTACAGCTTCTGCATCCACTCATCTTCATAGTTTCTGCCATATAAAATCATTTTGGCTGTCTTCAGTGGTGCCCAAGTTGCTATGTTTTTCCTTCCATACCCTAGGTTTAAAATCAAACAAACCATCTGCATACCAGGGCCCTCTCCAAAATCCTTCTTTTACTAGACTCATAGCAACCTTTAGTTGCTTTGATTCTGACACCTTTTTACCTACATTAGCCCACCACTTCATTTAGGGTTAACTATGATCAAAGGCCATGATCAAAGACTTCCTCTTTATGCTGTTTAAACTAAGCCATATGGCTTTGCAACACAGCTTATCTAGTCTTGTTTGAACTGTTTGTGCACTTTCATGCACAGCAATCACTTCCAATCATAGTAAGAAATCCATGTGGATTTTCTGATGCACTTATGCCAAAGCTCACGTTACAGTTACCCCAAGCAGAGAAACCGCCTGGTGCTTTGGAAGCCTGAACCAGTATTTCTCAGCTCACCTCCTGTTCAACAGCAAATGCCTGTGGCAGGAGGTGGGCATGCTTTGCCTTTGGGGTGTAGGTTTGGTGGGGATTTTTTTCTTTTTCAAAAGTAAAACATCAAAGCAGAGTTCAAGGAAGAGTAAATGTACAGGATGATGATGCTGATAATCTGAGAAGAAGATGTTGATGGTCTAAAACCTTCCTAATGCTGCTGATGATATTGATACATACAGGGGAAAACTTAAAACGATATAATGGCCCTCTCAGCCCAGACAGAGTGAGCTACCGACTGTAGACTTCCTCTGACATGGCCAATAATTTTCACTAAGGATAGTTCTTTAGACTTCCCCTTCACCTCTTTTTATTTTCAAAATAGAAATGTGAACCAAAATCTAAATTTGAACTTAATTCTCCAGAGGTAGAAAGTGAAAAAAGTGTCTCTTGCTTTGCTTTAAAATGCCTACAATCATTTCAGCTGCAATATTAAAACCCTTTCAGGAGAAAACAACCCAAATTCATGATGTTACCCAACACAGCAGTATCTTATAATAAATTATAGGAATACCATATCTGCAAAAAAAATCAAGAGTGACAAATAGAACCGGAAATACATCTGTTGATGAACTTCAAGTGCTTTTGCATATCTAACTAAGACTTTTAAATCACTGAATCAGAATCATTGACAAGCTGACTGCAGACCGCATGGTCTTTTCTTAGTTTTGGTTGTATGCTGTTGCGTTTTTTTATCTGAAGACCAAAGTGGTACATATTATACTTCATTTCTGGTGTTTCATATTACAATAATGTGTGTATTAGCTGGTTAATCTTTACCATTTCTATCATGTGAACATAATATTAAAAAAATACTACTTCACTGATGCAGCTTCCAGAACTCTAATAGCATGGACACTAATATATTGTACTGTTACAGCTAAAACTTGGACTAAAGAATCAAAATAAAATGTTTATAAATGCCATACATTAGACTGCCTGGTTTGTTATAAAGTAATAAACAGAAAAGCTTGCATCTAGTCATTCATGGTTGTTAAATAAGATTCTTTGTGACTTGCAAAAAAAAATAGAACACAATGAAGAATTATCAGTGCATTCTCCACGGAAGTCATCTACATGTGTTTATTTAATAAACAGAAGATGGCTTTATTATACACATTTGATTTCCATATGCAATCGTCTCCTTATCTGTCACTTGTATCTAAGCAGGATGCTTTATACAAATCTGAAAATGAAAAATTCAGAGCGGGGCACAGGAAACTCATTTAATGTCGAGTGCAGTCAAAATCAAGATTTCTTTATTTGTAGTAACAACGCTGTTAAATCAGAAAATTACTCTCCTTTTCTGCATGTCCTTCTTCCTTTACAATTCAGTTGTTTGATCATAAATTGTCGAGTGCAATGACTTGTCTCCTCCACTTTCCACACTGGTCGAGACAGATTAAAAACTCCAGCGTACCACCAACCAGTCTCAGCATACCATTAGCATATATATGAGATTTGAGACATTTTCTAATATTCTCCAGCAGAACTCATCTGTCAGCCAGGTGATGAATTATAAAAACTCTTAGCTTGTTTAGAAAAGAGGGGGAGAGTGAAAGAGAGAGAGAGAGAAAGAGAGAGACAGAAGAGGAAAACACTATCCCACCTTTCTTTTTCATTTTACCCATCCATCCCTGCAGTTAGTCATATAAATAAACACTAACCTCAATAAGACAGACATAATGTGAAAGATTTTAATACAAGAGCAGCAGAGCACAATTAAAAGCTAGTGGAAGTGGACAGAGTTATGGAGTGATCACTGATTTACATAAATAACTATTTAATACGTTATGTTAAATAATGTATTTAACATTATGTTAAAATGTTAACATTATGTAAAAATGCTACCCACCTGATGTTAAAAAAGATTCATAAAATGCATTACAATACCCACACAACTATCATGAGCTGGTAAACCAGCATAAGGACAGTTTAGAAAATACTGGAATAATAGAAATGACAAATTCATGCAGTTCAGAGAGGGTTGTTGTTTTTTTGTAATCATTCATGAGTTCAGTAAGTTTTCATGCACATTCTGAAAATTTCATAGATTCAACAACAAAAAATTATTCCGTATTTGCACTTCATTAACTTGATTGGGTTTTTTCCTGACTGGAAGGTGGAAAGCGAGCAGTTATATCTTGTGACTTAATTGAACAAACAAATGTGCACTATGAGCAGGAAATAGCAAATACATGACATCAAAAATAATGACTATCCTTTCAAATATGGCAGTAGGCAATAACAGCTTATGAGTATATTTTAAAACTATCAAATTGCTACTTGAAAGCTTTACATTAAAGAAGTGTTAATATTTATCATAATAATTTCCACAGCCATCAGCTCCCAGTGCAATTTGTAGTATCTGATATTAGCTAAAGAAAAATATATAATTTTGGACTCTTGGAATTAGAGCTAGGAAAGTATTTAAAAATATAGACATATTTTTCTCATAGAAAGGAACTCTCAGGAACAAACCTTTTCACAAGATCTAGGAAAATCTGGCAAATGCTACAGTTAAAAAGGGTGAAAAAAGATTCTTTAAAATCACAATTTTTTTTTTCATGCTAACATTTTAAGGTATTAATTTCTGAGTTTGTCAAAACAGTTTGTTTCTATACTTTAGGGGAAGAAAAAAATCTTATTCACTTTTTGTTTCCTTTTTTTTTGTTGTCTGAAAATTAATCTATGCAGAAGAAAAAAGAAAAAAAATGGGAAAACATTTAGGAGAAACCAAAACAACTGAAAACTAAATAAAAATAAATCCCTTATTTTTCATGAGTTGTACTTAAAAAATCATAATGTTAGAAATTTCATTAGTAAATGTACAAATGCATATACTAACTTCTTTTTTACTCATAAATACCTTTGAGTTTTTAGGGCACTACACATCAAGCTGGTAACAGGTAATTATTTTTTAGGTTGGAATATGTACAGAAAAAGTCTCAGATTTATTTCAGTAGACAATTTGAAAGAAGGTTGGAATACAACAATATCAACAATAGCACTGTATTTGTGTTAGTACACAAAAGATGTGCATGAGAAGGCAAAGGTTTAGCCAGTAGAGTGAAGACATCTGTATGAACACGGACTAAGAAATTAATGTATATAAATTATCTGAAGTATAAAATATGTTGAAGGAATAGTTATTTGGAACTGATATTGAGCACCAGGTTATCATTTTTTTTCTTCTAAGCTAAGAAGCTTGTGAGAACACAGTTCAGCACCTAGTAAGCTATTTTTCCCCTTGGAGCACTTGTTCCAATTTTTAGTGATAACCAGGATTTAAACCTGTTTTGGTTTCCATTTTGCAGATATACACAATACTGTTATTAACACTTGTGTTTAGAAAGATGAATCAATTTAAGGAACAGATGTCTAAATCTACCTGATAGTCACCATCTGGTTGAAATACATCAGCTTTTTCAGGCATTTTGAAAATGATAAAATAATTTTTAAAAATTTAGATTCAGACCAATACTTCCCCTGTCAAATACTTCGACTTAACATCAAAGAAAAGCATCATGATACTAATAGGCATATTGATATTGATTAATTAATAGTGTAATTAATATTTTACAAGATACGTACAAACTATGCTCCGATATCAGCAAATAAGTGCAGGATGTTACTGTATTTTCAGGTTTCACTGAAGTAATAGAAAAGTTACTCTTTCCTTGTTAATTCACACAATATAGTCAGTGAAAATACCAGCACAAGAAATATACTGAGGTACTTCCTCCTGGTTTTCATTTAGTTTTGGAGTTAAAAGTAAGGCCCTTTAAGATTCTTAAAAAATCTAAAACATTAAAGAAGAGTGTTCTAGGACTCAGAAAGATAGCATTGGAAAGCAAAACAGATGTTCTTGCAAAATGCAAAGCCAGTGTTGTAGATTTAAGTGATCTGGATAAGTTGCAAGCTGAAACTTTCAGAGATTTGCCAGTAAAACTTAGCAGTAAAAATCTGGTTAATATTAAATGCAGAGATGATTTTTAACATAATCCTAAATAGATTTGTTGTATTTCATTTTCTTAAGCAGCTTCAGTGAAGTGGAATGAGCAAAGGATAGTTGCCTTTACTGTCTTCACTAAGAAAAACATATGTAAAAAACCCCCAATCCTGTGGGCCTAAATCAAGTCCAAGAATGCTCATATTTACAGTTGATTATAATCAGCAATAGAATATTGCCATAGTGAAACAAAGTAAGAATATGGAATCTAAATTGACTTAAATTAACTTTTTTAACTCAGGCCCATCTGCTGGCCAAAGCTGAATCAGCGATCTCACAGTTGGGTACAAGTTACTCTTCAAAAGATTCTGACTGGACATAAGAGGAAAATTGTTCACAATATGAACAATTAGATTGGAATTATCTTCCCAGGAAAGTGGTGGATTCCCTAGCATTGGATACTTTTAAGATCTGGCTGGACACGGTGCTGGGCTATCCCGTCTAGACGTTTCTTTTGCCAAGAAAGGTTGGACCAGATGATCCTTGAGGTCCCTTCCAAACTGATATACTATAATTCTATGATTCATTTACTTTTAAGAAAGTTTGAGTCCATCTGTGAATCGGGAGTTACAGTTGAGGACTTCCTTATCCTAAGACCTCACATAACAGTCTACAAAACAGACACTACATTTTGCTTTCAGCATATATAATATATGCTTAGTAGCGTATCCTTTAACAAACAAGTTTGATTCAGTCAGGAAAATGGTTAATTCTTCCCTGCTCTGTTCCAGTATTCCCCGCTGTACAAAGCAAGTAGTGGAGGGTAAAGCAGGAGCAGCTTTATTCTATGATACAATATTAAGCAAGATTATTGGCTGAAGAAGTCTTTCATCAATGCAGAATTCTGGGAGGAAAAAATATCACAGAAACAATGTTATTGGCACATTGATAAATGACATGCCTTACTTGCATGGAATCACTACCAAGGGACAGATCCAGTTTCCTGCAGGGTTTCAGTCTCGTCTAACAGCACCAGCAGATAAAACGGCAAGCAGTTTATTTTGTGGTGCTTGTGGATCTCTCCATATGTGGAAAGGTAGGATAAATGCCTGTTAGTCATGCCATTATTGATAATTCTGGCATTAGTCTTACCAAGTCAAAGTCATCTTAATATCAATTTTCTACATTTACGTTTTAAAATTTTAAGTATTTACCTGGATCCTGTTTAAAACAATTTAAGTAATCTCAACATACTGGAAATTAATGTCACAAGATATTTATTAAACATCGGTATGTACATTTCAAATGTGTCTATATCAATGCAAAGACAATAACAGATGCTTCCATTGCTACCACAATACTTTTTTCCCTATGTTAACAACAACCCACAGGCACAGTAGTGTTTTATCCAAGCTTCCCGCTAAAGCCCTGAACACAAGATCATGTTCTAAAACTGTGCAGCTTCAGCGACTCAGAGAACCACTTACAAAAAACAGTTCTTTGCCTAGGTATTTTTCTATTTAGGAAGATTATTGATCCAGCTCCTTTCTAAACTATGCCATTTCCCATCTGGAACAGCTTTGAAAAGGAAGAATGTATATTTAAGACCTGTTGTCTTTGTAAGAAATTTATGAATGTGGAAAACAAGAATGGAATGAATTCACAGTCAAAATCTTTTTAAAGCTGCCTTTTCATAGCAAATTTTAAAAAAGTAACCAATTCAACAGAATTTCCTGAATCAAGTTCTGCTTTCATTGTGAGCTCTTTTGCTGTTGTGTTATTATCTCTTTCATTTTATCTCCTCTTTCCTTCTTTGTGTTTTTGTTTCCTTTGGCCACTTAATAAACAGTCCTTTACACAACAAATGGATCCCCCAGCTTTCCCTCCCAGGTGAATACTGTAACCACTAGGATGTAAAATTTCTCTCTCTCCAACTACTCTACACACAGTGGTGCAGTTCTAATAGGAAGAAAGAAAAGTGATTCCAGCTCAGCCCCTCAGAAGACAGCATTGTAGGAGATACTGATTTGAAGTCTTTAGGTAGTCGGAGCTGGTTCAGACTTCTTAGTAATGCAGCAAAATTGATTTTTGCCTTTTGAACACTACCATGGGAGCAGAACATTCTTGCCATGTGTAAAGAAAGCACAGGGAGGAGGAGTGGCACCAGGACACAGTAAAGCATCGCTGCACTGATGAGAGACGTAGCAGCGCTGTCTGTGTATGGATCCTTCCCAGAAGCAGTGGCTGGCCCACACATTCTTAGCCTTTCGGTAGCAGCAGCAACAGCAGCCAACCCAGTTACTGCCATGTTGCCGGTCTAGTCAACTGATTGCTTTGCCTGTGTCTAGAGATAGCCCCATCATCTGTAAAGCCCTTTCAATCTGAAATTCTGATGACTTGAGCATGTTCAGAAAGTGCTTTGCTAAATACGCACTTCTCCAGCCAAATTCTCAAGGAAGTTATCATCTGCCTCTGTGTTTTCAGAAGAGCCCCATCCCAGCTATCACTATCCAGTACAGTCTCCAAATATTTCCTGGACTCAGATTTTTAAAGGATTTAGATTTGATAGAAAATCTATTTTCTTGCTTCCAGATGGTCTAAACTGAGGGATCAAGGCTGGGACAATCCTGGTGAAGTAAAAGAAGCCAAGATACCTGGAAGCTAATATGTACCAGATGAGCCACAGTTTACAATCTCAAATTGGGATCCACAAGCTTAAATTCATACTAAGTCTCCCTGTAGATGCATAAGTCCGTTTATGTATTGACAGCACACAAAGTTTTATGTAAACCTCATTAATTACAGTGTTCACATTAAACAGACCAATACATAATTCCATGTATAGGTCTAATATGCACACTTCATACAGCAGGAACAGCAGGTCAGAAGATGCTCCCAGTATAATCTGTCTCCGATAAATCTTTCTGACCTGCTTGCACACCTGCTCACCAAACGTGCATGTGCAATGAAATACAACTTAGGTTAAGATAATGGTGAAATGGAGATCCAACAATTGGAACCATATAACCTCCAAAAACGTTACATAATATAATCTACCCTAATTTACATGCATATTAAATGTGCATTGTGAAAGCTATAAAGAAAAAACCAAATCCTGCTCCTGCCTGCTCCCTGCTTACATAAATCTAACACTTCGCAAAAACTGTTTCCAAAAGGCAAATGTTGAGAAAATGCTGATGCATTTTGAACATACTATTACACATGAAGACTCCACATCATCCTGCGCTGAAAGATATAGGAATACCAAGACTAAACAAGATATAGGTAAGTAGATTTGATGTTCACTTTGCCTTTAGTTACAGTCAGGGTTTTGCTATTTTGCCACAGTTTTTTGTTATAATTTAAAAATAAGTAAATAAATAAGAAGTAAAAGATACAAAGCTAACAGCTAATTTTTCTCTATATTTTGTTCCATCAGATGCATTTAATTGGAACTATGAAAATACTTCAAGCCTAAGTTCTCTCAGATAAAACAGTGTTTCTTACAATGTTTAGTCTCTAAAGTTATATGAGCTACTTCAAGTATTTTCAAAGCATACTAATATCTAGGCACAGAAAAGTAATCTTATTAAAAATAAAAAAATAGAAGCTGTAATTTCTGGCTAGACCTAAAACCAACCTCCAGCTAGGACAGGACTCCATAACCTTCAGACTTCAGGAAAGAATATACCTGTAATTCAAATGGAACAGAGCTTGGGGAGTCAAGAAATTGCAGGAGAATGAAAACATGAGGCTAAAAGCAGTAAATCAAGAGCTGACCCCAGGGAGGAAGGGGTAAACCAAGTGGGACTGGAAAATGTGGCTAAAGCTTTTAGAGCTGGGCAGAGACTGGGTAGTGGAAAGCATAGTAGCACAGCAGGAGAACAGAGAGAAGTGTCTAGCAGAGAAAGAAACCTCTGTATTCCTTGGTTCTACTAGACCATCCGAAGAATCAGGACTAACAAGTACTGCCTTATCTCCTTTTTTAAACTCACGTGCCCAATGTATTGGGGTTTTGGGAAATTCTATGAAAACAACTTTTTCATTATAAACTGAAATCCACACCTACTGAAAACATATTTCCAAAAAGCCAACATTGCTCAACCATAATGGCATATGAGACATTCTGCTTTCATCCAGAGGAGACTGTATCCTGTGAATCCTACTAATTCAGAAAAACATTTTATAGTAGGTCAGTTCTGAATTTCAGTTGTTAAATTCTGCCATTTGATATCCTTCCTGGCTTATGTTCTTACGAAGAAAAATTACTGTCAAGGGTCTCAACTATATATGTTTAAGTGAGAACTTCGGTCAGGATAGCTATGGGATTCTCAGACTGAGCACTTTCATGCCTGTGTAAGATCAAAGAAGCAACATGTGGTTGAATATGGCAGATATCCTAGTGAAAGATCTAGTTCTGACTCATGGAATTTGACGTATGTGTATTTTTTAGGTTAAAACTGTGCTTTAAGGTGGGTTTCACCTGAACTAAGAAGAAAACTCAGTGAATCTCTGACAAATGTCTGGTATGTCTACCCAAATTACAGGGGCAGTAATAGTCCATATGCCATAGCCCAACATCTAGCTTTAAGCAGCATTTATCCTTTGAGTTCTTATCTCTTCATTGGATGGATGGATGGATGGATGGATGGATGGATGGATGGATGGATGGATGGATGGATGGATGGATGGACAAACAGTCAGACAGACAGACATACAGCTTAAATAACTAGATTACATGCTTATAAATATACTTGTTAGGACTAGTGGTCTGTGTTCATTTAGGTGCTGTGTGTCTAACACAGGTCATCTGATCCTGACCATGATGCCAGCCTGCTATGGTCTAAGCCCACTGCAACAGCAGAATAATGCTGGTAAGCATCATAGAAACCCTAAAAAAGATATTTCAAATATGAGTTTGAAAAATTATAAAACACACCTTATGGATGTTAAAGGGGGAATTAAAATTACTCAGCAATTGAAGTTGTTGCTAATTCATTCCCAACATAGTAGTTTATTATTTCACCCTCATATTTATCCTTTTCAGAAATCACCAGAAAAAGCTTACCACATGCTTGGAATAATAATGCCATTCAGAATAGTAGAAATCTCTTTCTTAGCAAAAGAAGACATAAAGCCAACATCTTTCAAGACTATCAAAGACCTCAGATCTCTTGAGGTCTATTTGCTACTGGTAACAGCAAAAGAAGAAGAAATCATTGTATTACTAAAGAAAATGTTAATAAAATTAATTTGAGGAGTTACATCTCCTTGGACAATAATTGCAGCTAGCCATTTGACTCAATCTGCAACTTTATAAAGCACTCTGAAATGGTAAGAATAGTGGGAATAGCGCTTCAGTGACTGCCGTAGTAGCCATTGTTTGCCCTCGGCAAGATCCTGTTCATTACCCAATATCACAATTTAGCTTCAGAAGTTTTTATTAAATAAAGTTACTAAGACCTTCATGAACCTAATAGCAGTGAACCTGAATTATATATGTAATTAATCATTAAAATAATTTAAATAATTCTCTCCAAAGGTACATTAGGGTTCTACATTTTATATCAGCTTTCTGGTATATTATATATATGAACGTAGAAGTCAGTGAAACCACACCTCATTGGAATCAGGTCTACTAGTTTTATGCCTGGTAAAATTTAACAGAATTGTGTAGGATGGCCAGACTGACGATATTTACAAAGTCTGGTCCTCTGCTGTCCCAGACAATCTTATAGGATCAAGGATACGGCCTGAAGAAAGAATATGCTTATTTGCAGCATGCATCTATCAAATTGATATGTATCAATTTATATTTTTTCTATCATAATAAATTAAGTAATGAAATTTCAGCTGGCAAGTGAAACAGTCAGGAGACTGGCACTAGACTCTTTGTGGTTACAATCCGACTCTCCCTCACTCCTCAAGTGTAAAACTTTCTTACAAAAAATGTTCCATGACTATGGAAATGTATCTGCATTATACCCTCTCCTAGCCCATTAAGGTGACTGATAGACTTTAGATTACAGTGACTTGAAAAAAATTACTTTTTTAGTGTATAAAAAAATACATTCAAAGAAAAGAAAATTAAAAACCAGCACCTTTTCAATAAAAACAGAAGGCAACAGAAGCTTTGGAACAAGTGCTTGCCAATAGAAGGATTTCATGCTTTTGTTAATTAAAGGAACAAAGAAAAAACAGTGCAGTAGGCTGTTTCCTACATAACAGCTTCTACTAATAAAAAGTAATAGACAATTTCCTGCATTCAATTCTTTTGAATACTATTATACAAGGTAATAGAGTTTTGGAAATGGAAGTCCTAGCAGCCTGTCAGAAAGAGCTTTCTTCCACTTTTTTTTATTAAATGACTAAGTGCAGCAGTCTGTGTCCTATCTCTCCCTCTTGCATCTATTGGATTGTATTATTTTACATTTTGATTGAAATGATGTCACCAGCAGATAAAAGCCTGGCCCAGGCATTGTAATTGAATCAGCCTGAGTTGTTTATTCTAGTGATCTACAGCGATGCTTTCCTTGTCCTAACACAGAATACATAAAAGATCCCCTCTTGTTTAACATGCTACTGATTAGATCTATTTTTTTACAAGAAGGAGGAATCAAATTGGGGGGTCGAGAGAGTAAGAACTGGAGTTTGGTGGGGAAATTGGAAAAAACAGATGAGAAAAGACACCATCTGCAAAACTTTCCATGTGTGACTGAAAGTTTAAATAAATAAATTTCACATGGCATCAGTACCAGATGCAAACAGATTTGATTGACAACATTTAAATAACAGTTAATGGGAACTTGTACAATTTTTGGAAGATTTTTCATGTTTATTTCCTATATCAGAGACTTATTCATATTTTTATTTTAAAATAATGATTATCTTGGACAAAGATATATTTCAAATTTACTTTTTTTTACAGCTATTAAAAATGCAGTGTTGGATAATTAAATTATTGTTATTGACATGTTCCATTTTCAATTAAAACATTTTACATTTAATAGACTAAAAAAACATTCAAACTGAATGTATTAAGGATATCCTTTAATTAGTATTACTGAGAATTAGCTCCTACAAAATATGTAATGGAGGCAAAAAAAGGAATTATAAGAACCTTTCATTTGGCAAGTTCTGACAAAATTATCTTTCTTTGGTAAAGACAAAGTCTGGTAAAGAGAAAGTCTGACATTCATGCTAAGGGCTGTTTCCTTTTTTTATCAACTCCTCTCCCCTCCTCCACACCTTCCCCTTTCCTTAAAGCCTCAGTGAAATAAAGGAAAAGAATTGCACTACTTTATGTGATGTGTACACCTTAACGCAAAACTTCTTCAACAACGTTTCTGATGGTGGTGGGTGTTTTGTTTGTTGAGTGTTCTTTTTTACTTATGGGTCTTTCCTCAAAATAAAGTACAATCATATGATGTTTAGTAGTAGTGCCAAGATGAAAATAAGCTAAGCCCATGAGGCGATTTGCTGAACTGTTTTTTACTTGAAACCTATGCTTTGAATTGTTTGTCTCAAATCTGAAGCTGGGAGGTTATTCAGTTTGTTATTTGGGATTTCTGCATGAGGAGGAAACAAAGATGTAATTTGAGAAACAGTTTTTCTAATGCATAAATAAATTCATTAAGCACAAATAAAAAAATAGGTCAAAACCAACTGCAATTAATAAAAGATTGTCAGGGAAATAGCTATGGAACAAAATAACGAGAAACTTAATTTGGGAAAATATTTTGAATCTGATTGTTTGGAGGTTTTTTTATATGTGCAATAACTGTAACAAGACTATTTTCCACAAGTGAAAATTAAAGCCTCCAAAAAGGTTTTCTTTTATAAAGTAGAATAGAAATATATCTTCCAGTCTCTATATATACCTTAATTTTATTATTTCCTAAATATTTGCTACAGTGAAGAAATAAAAAATGTTTACCATACCATTTACAGTCTATTTAGCATTCCTAATGCTGCATTACAAAATTCGCTCATAATAATTACAGATACCTAACAGACCTTTGAGACCTTTAGATTTTTATAATTCATTTATTGTCCTGAAGGTATCATTATTTGAAAGCATTTGTAAAACATACTTTTAAATATTTCTACTCAGTGATGAACTCAGAGCTGGGAAGCTACAAGATGCACAATCTGCATTTATAAATGTGTTCGTTTGGAGTGTATTTTAATGAATGTATTTGACTGAAGTTAACCCTTCAGTATGCATTTATTAGACTGAGTCGGGTAATACACTTTTCAGTTATCTTGGTTTTCAACACTGCTACCCCACTTTGAAAGTCATAATTTCATAAAAGCTAAACTAAAAGAAATAATAAATTAATTCAGATCTGTCATTAAGAATTACAAAATTAACTCATTGCCTTATTTATATACAAATAATATGTATCACAGTCAGCCTTGTAACATGCAGACAAACTGCGCTGTGGCCACGCAAACAGACCCAGGCTCACCAAAGCACCAATCCATATTCAGTCCCCAGAGCTGCTTAAATATAATTTGCATCACAGAGGTTACACATTTGGTCTCTGGGAAAAAAAAAAAAAAAAGGAAAAAAAAAGGAGGCAATGTTGATTTAGCCTCCCTTCAATACTCTCCAGCAGCTGCCTCAGGGAATAGCACTCAGAGGAACACCCCAGTATGCCATGCTTTTTCTCACCATCACATTACTTTCTTGTTAAAGCATAAGTGGTTGGTACAGGCAAATTGATTTCAACAAAGGGGAACCATAGTGAACATGAACTCCAGCACCCAATCCCCCTAAACGTGAACAGAAATTTATTTATAATTCAAAGATGCAGAATTAACTTTTTAATAGCAATTTTCATTATTTTCGGTGTTTCCACTGTGAATTCCTGTGATGCTTAGGTGACTGGTGTACATCCTAATACATCAATGGGATTCCCTGTATTAATGGGAATTGGTTCAGACACTGCCAGTAGAAAAGTGTGAAGAAAAAGAAAGAAGAGCCTGCATTTCCATTTATTATTTGCAGTCAGTCTCTTATGAAAGTCTTTTCCCGTGAGATTTGCAGACACAAGCATATTTGATATACAGGTTTTGGACTTTTGCAAGGTTATCAAAAACAAACTAAATTTTCAAACCTATTAGAGCTTGCAAAAAAGAAATGTAAGCTGGCAAAGCTTAATGCCAATAGGTGAAAACAGTGACCAGAAAACAGACAGCCTAACAGTAGTGCATGTGTCCAAAATGCAGCAAAATCAAGTTTTGAAATATGAGACAGATGATGCATGGGTGTTTGATTGATTTAAATAAGGACATTTTAAAAGATACTCAAATGCCAGGAGGTTTAACCTGGTAAAGTCACAAAGGACCCTACACCCTGACTTTCTCCAGTGCTCCAAGCATGTGAAAGCTATCTGTATAATGAACAAGATCACATAAGTGAGTAGTTTGTTGGAGTTTATGGGTGGGAATGGCAAGACTGATGTTCAGAACAGCAACGGTTTCAGATTACTCTGCTTTTAAATAAAAAATAAAAATAAAATATTTGATTTGTTTCTTAAACTAACTCATTCAGGAACCTGAAATTAGTGTGGAGCTTGTAATGGTAGACACATTATTAATATTTAAGGTCTTTAATCACAGAATGAAGCTTGAATACAGAAATAAAAAGAGCAGCAAGATGCTGAAATTTCAAGTATATCTTATCTCTAACCAAGGTATGATTAAAATGGAATACAGAAGGAAACTGGGGGGTTTGATGATAACAAATGGCAGGTTCCTTGATCAATTGTCTTGTTTTGGATATAAACAATATCTTCATGACCTAGATCCAACTCTTTCTAAAGCAACCCAAATGAGAGACCAGATTTTCAAAACTGCTGCACCCCAGCAGACTCCTCTCAAGGCAATTATTTAGAAAGCTGAGGAATCCAATCCACTATCCTGCTTTTGAAAATTCTCATCCAGACTATTTAAATAACTGTCATGATAGCCATGTACATACGGGCCCTCCTGCTTTTCCTCAGAACTGATACTTCAGCTGTGTTTTGCTTTTTCTTTCAAAAGTAATTAGTTCTGGCAGCTATGCAGCTCCTTTATAAAATCCAAACAAAACCAAGAAACTGTGCTGCATTCTTAGCATTAATGAATGGTAAGAAAACCAGTAAAAATATGTTAGCATCAGTCTTTAAGGACTTATTATACACTAAAACAAATGTAGAGATATGAATATTTCCTTGGCTATATATATGTATATGCATATATAAACATACATGAACATACACATCAGAAAAGCAGAGTGCAATTTCCTTCTCTATTATTTATAAAACAAGATAAATATTAATTAATTGCATTCTACAAAATGTGATTGCTTAATAAAATATTTGCGGCTGAGAGAAAAGATGTTTGTGTAGCATATTTTTCATCCAAAATGTGAATATAAAAAAAAAGTTTACATGTCATACTGTTCCATCTTTGCATGTACTTGCTCTTTATCTCTAAAGCAGCATACGTTCCATATAAGAGAGGGGGTTGCCATGGTATCCGCACTTTAAAAAATTGAATAGCAGATCTAAAAGAAGCATAAAATCGATTTAACAAGTTGTCATGTAAGTTACCCTGGCCCATAAGGATAAAGTCTATGTTGCTCTTCCTATGTAAAAATGTTTATTTAAAAAAAAAATATAAAAATTATAATTTCTTGGTCACAGAGCTAAATGCACTCCTTGTCGTTAGGTTTGTCTCATCAACTTATAAATCATTTTGGGTTTACACCTAGAAAATACATGTATTTTCAAACATCTTCTTTTTCCTTTTAAAAAAAATACAACAAAACACAGAAGTACTAAAGAAATAACTCTAAGCAGAGATCCTGCTACTGAAGACAAAATATCTGACATATAATCAGAGACAAAAATAAACCTTACTTAAAAATTCATTGCTTTATGAACTTCTCATTCTAAAAAAAGAGGTTTCAGTAATCACCTTGAAAATAAGTATGGGGTTTGGAGTTTTGGGGGGGTTTGGGGTTTTTTTTTACTACGAAGAGGCTTCACAAGTATAATTTGGGACTTCTTATAGTGCAATAGTCATTCACATTTACGATGCCCAGTCTGCAGGGGAGGACAGATAGTTCTTGCAACTACAGTGATGTAGTTTCACAGGCAAATTAGAGAAACCAGTTTGTTTGTTTAAAAAGTAGAGACAAATATGAATGGAAGAGCAGGATGGTGGAAGATGGCAGTCTGTTCCAAAACTATACACTCTCAACTTCCCTGCAGGACAGGTTACAACCAACTCATTGAGTAAACCCCAGACAGAATCATAACCTCTGCCGAAACACTCTCCTTGGCAGAGTATAGCCTTTGGGAAAAGGTCAATGTTACCTAGCAACTACTAAGAGCCAGTGCCTTTTTATAAATTAACCCCTTCATATGTGGCTTTGGTAGCATCTCAAATCACAAAAGGGCTTTCTATTTTCTGCACAAAAACCACTAGGAATTTTATTTTCAGTTTCAATGTGTTCAGCTGTTGAAAGTTGCCTAATGCAATCACGGCTGAACCTGGAAATTCTTTTAAGGACTGAATTTGTTCAGTGGAATATATAATTGTAACTATGCTCAAACAGAACTATGCTCATCTCTTGTAAACCCATACAAAAACCAATGGCTGCTCCACAGAGAGTTTCCAAAATTTTGTATGCCAAGTTTCCACCTCCGTGGCTTGGCTGCAGTTAGGTCCCAGAATGGAAGAGTCATGAAACAAAGCCGGATGTGCAAAGCAAAGCCTGCAGAGAAGCAACAAACACTGCTTCCTCTGCAAGGTGGATGTGCAATCTTACTGACTTGCTCTCTGCTGTTTTGGAGGTATGTGCAATCTTACTGACTTGCTCTCTGCTGTTTTGGAGGTAAAGTCCATATTGAACTGGGAGGCGAACATGACTGCATGTGTCTAAGAGAAGTCTTTGGCTCAAACATCCTGAATAGCTGACATTCAGGGCCTTATGGCACTCAGGACAAATACCAGAGCTGTCAAGTAGGGGAAAAGTGAGTCAGTGTTAGGGAATGCAGGCAGAGATTGTGCTAAGAGCATCTAAGAAGGGGACAACATCTCTACCTGATATTTACCACATACTAGGACTCAGTCAAAGCCCATTGTCTAGGTGTTTTTTTTTTACTCAATGAAGCATCTGTAGGTTAAAAAACTAGCTCCCAAATTTATAGCCAGTTCACCTACCAACTGGCATGGGTGACCTGAGGAACTGGGAGTTTTCTATACATGTCCCTCTATGCTTTGAATAAACACTAGAAGATGAAGAAGCACTTCTATGCACTAGAAGAAGCGTCAGAAAGCTCCAAGAGGTCCAATGTTTGGACCACAGAACAACCAGTACTGCAAGCTCTATCAAACAGCACAAATGTGCTGCTTTTTAGGCACAGCCACAATCTGCATACGTCCTCTGTTATTTTCAGAGAGATTGAGACAAAAACATTTTGCTGAAGTTGGGTAAGAAGTTGAGAAACCATTTTTGTTTCTTACAACTTGCTGAGTAACAAAGATTTTCTTAGTCACAGTCCTGTAAGATGTTCATAGCTTCAATACTTCATGTGGAAAATGAGGAAAGTGTAATTAACATCCACGTTCTAGAACATTACCATACTTATGCAACATCTAAAGTATTCTACTGGATTTAAACCCTGTTTCTTAACCGAAAAGCTCCCACCCTGTCTCTACCTGCACTCCATAACCTAATTTATGACACAAAAATACAACCTTGTCCAGATATTCCCTAGCCAGAAGTAACACTCACTTGACTTTTAATTCTAATTCTACCTCAGTGAGAAAAAATATCTAGCTGGCTAAATAAAAAGTTAAGATCTTTACACGACGTGAGTTCAGGACAACAGGTTCATCTCTACATCTCACAGCTTTTTGCAAAAGTTAATACGTAAGAATAAAAATAAACCTCAGAGAGAAAAGCCAATTGTATCAATTTTGTACACTCCATTTTGCCCTTTCCCATGAAAAGGCAGCTAAACAGTAGTATCCATACCCATTCCGCAAGACTGAAAATAGCTGACTTGACAGCAAATTGTATACTTCGCATCCATTCAGCAAACACGTTGCTGCAGACCAGTTGCTGTGCATTCTGCTACTTGCCCACCAAATGAGTCAAGCAGATGAGGGCATATGCAGACAAGGAGGGTCTCTGAAGTGCAAGAAAGAAAGTGCAGGACACTGATCTTTAGGAAGCCACATTCCACCAGAGCTACTGTTGATGGAACAAACTGATAGAACTGTATTTTTTTTTTCTTCAAGAAAATCGAGAAATATTACCCAAACCTTGACTTCAAGAACACATCTAAATCCAACCACCACCCCAAAAAGTGGCAAAATCATGATAAAACTTGTAAAAGAAGGCAGCCCTGCCTGACATGGCATGAAAGGAATGCAATATTCTAGAAAAAGTGCGTTTGACTTAAGGCAATATGAAATGGCGTTTCACATTTTATTTTCCATATTATTCTTAATCTAAAATTTTATTTGCATTTTTTATTACTCTGGACTCAGCTGTCTACAATAATACCCTCATCCTTCTAGCAACTCAGAACAATTCATTTTTCATCCAGCAATGTGTTATTTCAAATTACTCCATCTAACACACATTACACACAATAGGTTCGTCAGCAGAGGACTGTCCATTTGGCTAGCGTATTAGTCTCTCTTCTAGTCCCTTAGTCTTCACTGCTTCTTAATAATCTAATTAATTTTAGATCATCTGCATTCCTCATCACCATCCTGCTTCTTTTACAGGAAGAAAACATACGGACTACCAGTGGAAATGCCATAACTAATGTCAGGATTTTCTTCTTAAGAGGTTTGATAAATTGTCTAAATATATATGTGATTTGAGTTACAGGACTCATTAAAAAATAATCCTTTTTTAAGGCTGAGAACCATAATTAGATCAGGATTCGTGTCTGTCAAGTTGCCTTTTCTAAATCACTAGATTAGGAGTTTAATACATAATACATGATAGACCCCAGGCCTTCTCCAGAGCTACTTTGGGTTGGATCTACAAAGGAGGTAAGGGTAGAGTTTATTTCAACTGACCTTTGAGGCCTACAGAGTTGTCATCAGCATCTGAACTAATCATTTTTTATTTTTTATAGCCAACGGACAAAAGGAACTTTTGGGATATAGATCACCTTATCCAAAGATAGATGCCTCAGATAGGTAAAAGGAGGGCAGTCCTGGGGTGCTTCATGGCTGTAAAGGGGCTCTAGATTACTCACCCAGGTATGGAAGATCAACTTTGAAATTAGGTGAAACCAGTCACATTCTAAGGGCCCAGATAATGTGTGTATCTGCAGGTCATTCTCTGGACACTGTCCATAACTACACATTTGTCTTCAGACAAAACCTCCATATCTACCTTGTAAGCCTAACAGGAATCAAATACAAGGTTATCTTTTATATATTTCATATACTAATATGGTGCTGGTTTGGTAAGCCTGTGGACATACCAAATCAAGCCTACATGAAAGTCATAAACTGAAACACAGCACAGATTCTAACCCTACTGCTTTTTCAAAAGGAATTATAAAGATCTTTCCAGAAGATAAAATTCAGTTAACCTTTTTAAAATGTCTGCCTAAGAGAAACAGAACTTGCATACACATAAGTATTTATACACATATACATACATACACACACATAATTTTATATATATATATATATGTCTCATATATATATGCAAACATATGTGTGATTTGTGTCAGGAAATTAATATTATGGGCACAGAATCAAAAGTTAGAAACAACAGAATTAAGCTTACAAATTTAAGTGGTTTGGGGAGTGTTTAAGTACAATTTGGATACATGCCTTCCAGTCTTCAGCTGAAATCCTAGCACAAAAGGATTTGATGACATTTTCATTAATTTTAAGTTTTTGAGGCACTTCATCCTTAAATATCTTTGTTGCTATAAATATGTCATATGCTTTGGCTTTTTGTCCTGCCTACCTACTTCCCTGTACTTTGGGTTTGCGTTGCTGTTTTACAACTCTCCCATCTCTATGTTTTGACCTCTCTCTTATTCTGTGTCCTTCCCCTTCACAGGTCCGACAAACAGAAATAACAAGGAAATTCTGAGAACAGAAAAGAACTATTAAAAATACGTATCACAAGCAATTCTGTTAAACTATTTCTTGTGAAAATGCTGATTATGCATAATAAGCTCTTTGTGTAGAGTTATAACATCTCATGAATGTCTCCTACACTGGAAAGGAACAAAAGATTACTGAGCTGCTAAAATACCATTGTGAACCTGCTGTTTTGTTCTGGGAGCTTACATCCTAATTATAGCATTTTTCTTTTTCCTTTATTTAAGAGTCTTTTTTTATCGCAGTGTGGACTGGACATAAACATTCCTTTGGATCCTATGGGTAAATAATGAAAACATAAAAACTATGGATTTTTCCCCTATCAAGCAGGTTAATAGTTTAATTGTATACGGTTATTCTTACATTAAAAGCTGCATACCTGGCAAGCTTTATCGGGTAACAGGGACTTTTAAATGTGCCAATGTTTCTACAGAAGTAACGTGGGTCAATTGCAAAAGGGATAACCATAATGATTAAATCATTAAAATTTTGTCTATGCTTCACAGAGCATAGAGAAAATTAACTTCCCACCAACCTCATTTTTCTGCTGAACATGAAATAATGATTTTCTGCCAGTATAATTACAAAGCTAACATCTGATAGAGTCAGCATCCAGGGGGGATTATCACATGCATGAGTATTAGACCTCATTACCAGCTTGACTGCAAAATTATTACATCTTGTAATTGGATGGTGAGATTTATATACAGATTGGCTGGGTTCTCTGTAAGATTGTAATTACAAGCTTCGTTGGTTCGCTACTTATCACACGGTGCAGGAGGAGGCAAAAACAAGCAGAGGAAAGACCATTTCATTAAGCCATAACCCTATCAAGGGAGGAGCACTGTAACATCCCTGTATTTATTAGGCCAAACAGAGCTGTTTGCAGAAGGGGAGGCCATTTATTACCGCCTGACAAATGGGATTTCATTTATTTAACCTCAGTGATCTATTTCAGTAAAATGTACAAACGAGCCATCCATTTTATGATTCCGGAGTCAACGCCTCAATTATCTAAAGGCTAACTGACTGTTAAAGCACCCATCTGCTAGGATGAATTCATTGATTTAATTTGCTTCATGTTACTGAATGATTCTTAGCCGACAGGGAGGGGAAAGAAGGGGAAGGAAAGGAAAGGGGCGGCTGGTGGTTTAGGAGAATGCATCAGAGTGATTCAGCACGCTGGTGTCTGTCTGCATGTGCGTGCACGGGTGCGCGCCTGGGTTTTTTTTTAATCCTTCAGCACAATAGAAGAAGGCGATCAATAGCAGCTTAAATTTTATGAGACAAGGAGTTAAGTTGTTCAGCTCGAGCCAAAACACCTTTGTTCTACCATAACAAGTAATCTCTGTGGTGGAATTAATATTGACAAGCTGGCTTCTTTGTAGCTAATTTTGTGGATGCCAGAGCCAATCAGGAGCCTTGCAGTAATAGAGTTGTTATTAGAGTTCATTATAAAAGCTGTGGATCAATGGCTACACTGGGAGGGAGAGGACATGCTGCAGCAGAATGCATATGTGTGCTCAAGGAAATGAAATCCTTTTAATGTCCTTGTAATAATTTATTCTATAGTTCTCTTTGACTTAAAAAAAAAATCTTTCAAAAACAAAATTAAAAATGTTCCCTTGCAAGGCTTTTAATTATATCATAACACTGAAAGTGATAGGAAGAAAAGCAGGCTTTTAGGGGTGGGGAAATTCAGAGGGACCTTAGTAGCCAGCTCTGAGTTTTATCAGAAATGGATTTTGTTTGGAAAATGCCACTGCTCCCATTTTATCCGAATCACACACGCTAGTTTGTTGAAAGCTTAAGCTACTGTGGACATAACATTGATATCTTTTAAGCCATCCCTTTTCTCCTGCCTCCCTAAACCATCTGTCTCATTAAATCTGATTTTCAGTTTTTTTCTTCGATGGGATGTCATTTTGTAGAAAACCTCTTTACATTCAAGGAGGAGAAGTCACAAACAGCATGCTAAAGCTTTTCTCACGTGTTTCTAGGGAGGAATGACCTGTATGCTGTAAGTGAGTTAGCACTTTCAGCAAGCTGACAAGGAGTTCACAGAACACAGCTCTTTGTAAAAGGTTGCCTCTTTCAGCTGTAAAAGGGCCCTCCTTGATGTAAGTGTTCCCAGAGTAATAATCCATTTCTCTTGTGGCAGGCTACAGCTCATGCTATAATCTTTCCCACAAGCTCCGAATCAGTACAAGAAAGCTGTTTACTGGACAATTTTCCCTGCATCTCAATGTCAAATGATACTGCATTAAAATGTGAGAACATCACACTCTAAGAAAGGCAGGAGGATCAAAGGGAACCCTCACAGTGAGTGAGTTGAGACAAATTAGCATCTTTTGGTCATGGTTTCCTAGATATAATAATATGGCATTCCAGGGCCATAAGTTGTTTGCTTTGCTTCCTCCCCTTTATTTCAGTATAAAGAAATAGCCATTTATTTTTTCCATCTCCTATGTCTGTCTCTGCCAGAAAAATTGAATCACTTTCAATTGATGCAATTAAACAGGGTAAGTCCCTTGTGTAGACTCTGTTGTTTCAATTCCACTGGATATCATTAAGTCAATAAATGAGACTCTTCCACAAAAATAAGACCATCAAATATAAGCAGCGTTCTGCTTGGTTTTGGGGTGGTTTTTTTTTTTTTTTTCTTTTGTTTTCTTTTTCAATTATCACATTTTTTCCAAGGATTGACAAAACCAATCATTTCCATTTCCTTTCTTTTTTTTTCTTGCCTTCCAGACATCTGTCTTAAAACTTAGATTCCTGATATTTAGCACAGTAATAAAAAACAGTCTAGCAGAGAAAACCTGGGAATCAAAGAAACCTTGCCATCACTTTTTCCATCTACTTTTTCTTGCACTCTCCCCTTCCAGCTGGAAAAAAAGTAGCTGCATAATATCTGGAACCAGTGACAGGAGGCATTGAAAGGGAGCAAAAAGGTCAAAATGCAGACAATATAGCAATGAAAAAAACCCCAAAACACAACAAAACAAAAACCAAAAAACTGAGGGAGAATAATTTTCTGTTAAGCAGAAAATTTAGCATTTTATAATATATGTCTTTTTGTATAATAAGCTGAAGTTTCCGAATTTGAACTGAATAGCTTGATTGGAATTTTGTTTTGAAAAAGAATGACAGAGGAAGTGTGACATATCCCCATTTTCCCCAGTTCAGATGAATAATTTTTGCAGACACCCTTTGTCAGTGTTCACTTTTCTTCATTACAGCTTATTTCTAACAGAAGAAAGTCAACAGAAACTTATCTGTGATTTTTATGTCTCATCATGCTGTTCTCTGACATTCGTGTTCCTCCCAGGATCCTTCTGAAGGGTGAGCCCCAGCTTTAATGATTTCATTGTTCTTTGGTGTTCATTATTTGTCCAGTATAGAAATCCTGTAAGGAAAGGGGAAAAGAGAATTGGTCAATGAAAAATGCTGTGTCTCAGAGGTCAAAAGGAGTTTCCATACTATTATAATTATTGCCAAATGAGCAAGATCCTGCAAAAGCAATGAGAACAAACAGCAAAATACTTTTCAGCCGCAGAAAGAAAAAATAAAGATAACAATGAAGTTGATGAAGAGATTAAGGACAAACTGGATATGGCTCCAAAATTAAATTATCACTGTCCATACTGAAAATGGAGATAAAATACCATCCTTAAAGGTAGGGGTAGAACAGCTACTGGGAATGCAAAGCAGAAATTCCTCTACAAAATTATTACTTCTTTGATATACATTATTTCTGGTGGACCATCCTTGAATCTTTTTAGCATGGTGCTTGCTGCAATTGCTTTTTGGTTTGGCCAGGCAGGCTCAGAGTTGACCTATTGGAAGCCCAGTACAGCAATTATAAAATTAGCATTATGATTTCTCCCATTCATCTACCCTCATAAATTAACTTGTTCAGCTCCCAGTCAGACCTTCTTCTTAGTGTTTGCCTAAAGTTCCTTAGAACACTAAATTTCTTCTTGCAACATCTTTTCGGCCATTCCATGGCAGTGTAATACAAGCAGAAATAACAACAAATCGTATTTAGTTTCACATTCACTTAGACACCCTTCTAATAGATTTCACTTCTTTGAACCACTTTAGCCACTTATAACTTTTATTCATCTACTTTAGACCATTTAAAGTTTGGAAATTATTCTGTTCTTTTTTTCTGCTTGATGAAGCATACAAAAACTTTTTTTGCCATGAATCCCTGATAACTGAATTTGAAAGTTACTTCTATACCTCAATGCAATCCATTTTAATTTCTAGTAACATATCCACACATTAAATCCTTCCAGCACCAAGATCAGTCTCTAATTCTTCTTGATTTCAACAGTTTCATGTTTCTGATCTGATGCTCTGTCAGAGCACTTGATTTTACAGGCATCACCCGAATAATTTTAGTGCCCTCCACCAATTTATACTATACCAGAAGCAAAGAACAATCAGTCCACCATGTTAAGACAATTTATTCCTAGAAGAGGTGCTTTCTTTTTTGCTAAGCTTTCTTGTCATAAGGAGAAAGGTAGTAGCATTTAAGCTGCTGCTGTGACTGACTATCCCATACTACTACTACTGTAGCAGCAACTTTTGAACAACATACAATTGCAATTGGAATTTCTTTCTTTGAAGTTTCTGTTTGCTTTCTGAAAATATTTTAAGCAGCATTAGTTGGGAGGGCAGTGGGAAGGTTTTCATTAGAGCACACATTTTTCAGCCTTATTGCCCCCAATTAACACACTCAATAAACCATTGAATATAACTGTACGTTACATATGCAGCTACAGTAAAAGGCATCTACTTTTCAAATTTTAAAGCTACTTGTCCTTTCGCCTTATACCTCAAAACAGGCCTGAGGCAGGAATGTATTGCAGTATAAATACATGCCTCAGAGCATACTATTCTTTAGTAAAATGTGTGTTGTAATGAGATAACACTGTACCTCTAGTAGTTCACCATATCCTGAAGGTCTACAGTTATCTCATTATGAAGTCTGTTCAGTCATGCATTATTGACTAATTCAGTTATTTTTTTATTTACAAATTTTCACTATGACTCGACTGTCCGTAGACAAACCAATAGATGTTCAGCACCAGCAGGCTGGTGTTGAAAGGATGACTACAAATTTAAGTACAAGTGCCAACATTCCCACTAACTTTCATGAGAATAGATTTTTGTAAGAACTGTTTTTCTCTTTTATGAGCTCATACTTTATCTAATCTGCATACATTAAGATCTAGAGTTTTTTATAAATTGAGCATAGCCACAACTCGGAAAAGACATTTGCCAGGTATTGAATATTTTTGTTATCACTTACTATGCCTCATAACAAGAAGAAAAACAGATAGATATAACATTTGAGTAGAGGAGAGAGCGGTAGTTCAAGAGTTACCACTGTCCCACCTGTTAACTCCACACCTGTCTGGTAAGGACTTTTGTAGTGGACAAGAAAAGCACCCTAACTAGAACAAGAAAGGAATCAGATAAGGATTAGATTTTCTCTGATAACCAAGAGGCTTAAGATTCAAACTCCATTTTCACCAAAGTAACTAGAATTTCAGTTGAGCATTACCATGTCTTGTGATAATGACAATGACACAATCATCAGTTCGTTCAGCTATCTGAACACACCTGTGTGCCTTCTTTAGGCTTTGCTTTAATTACTCTAAGTGAGGAAAAGACTGAAGATGTCATCTGGCAGACTCAGAGAGCTACCTGGTTGTTGAACAAGAAAAGCACTGCTCTGAATTTAGCTATTATTAAGAATGTGATTTCTAAGTCTGGTAAAACATAACGATTACTTTATTTCTTAAGGATGTTTTTTTTCACCTTGTTACAAAGACACGATCAACACACAGATTTTAATGTAACAGTAATATCAATTAATAATTTGCTAGCAATTTGGTAGAAAATTGGTATCCTTGGTCATGCATGTAAAAATAATATTTTAAATAAAATCTTTAATGCTGGTAATGAATGCTCAAGAGCTTTTATAAGTGAGTTCATATGACCAAGATTGAGAAGATTAATATGAGATTAGAATAATATTGTGTAATGTATAAAAAGCTATTTTCTCATTTGCACAAAACTGAAATGAGCAAATGTCATACATACATACATGGACATAGAAAAGTATTTTTGAGTAAAAACTGGTAAACTTACGTTTCTGCTGCTTTTGCCTTCATCTACAAATCTACATTTTTTTGAAACAATAGGGGGTCATTACTTAAGGATGATGGGAACATGACAGAACTAACAAAGGACTTGCTCATCAGGAGTATTTTTCTTCATTGTCTTTGCTTTATTTTGTGCAGTGCAATTCTTCATCAATATCTCTTCTCTGCTGACAGGAAATGCCAAAATTAAATTAGAGTCATCATGCTAACAAGCTTTGCGATCAAGAAAAAGATAAATCCAAACTACCACTGTTTCTCATTTTGACGAACAGGCATTCATTTAACACGCTTTATTTTAAAGTCAGTTGTTTCTAAACAGGAAGTTCCTTAAAGACATTTTCTGCCATTTCTTGTTTGCATACTAGCCTTGACAACTCTGATATCAAAGTCAGCATTGGTGCTCATGGCCAGATAGAAGCCCTTAGGACTTCTGACAAACACATTTCCTGAACATAAACACCCCCAAAAGGGGTGGGGTGTGGGGAGGGGGTGGGGTGGCTGTGTGTATAAAATTAGTGAAAAATTCTGAAAAAAAAATTCTTTGGAAGACATGCTTAGAATCAAAACCACTTGGGCAACCCCTCTGTCCACCCCAGCTTTCCACACGCCATAGCGGGTTATCAAGTACCTATGTGTTCAGCTTCTTCGATCTAAGACTCACCAAGTGACAAAGCAGTATTATTTGGTTTGTTCCTCTGATGTCTGTGTTCCCTGTCTCTTATTCAAGTACTGGGCAGGCATAGGACTATTTAACTTCCAAATGTCAGGCAAGAAAATATGAGTGCATTTTGGTCACCTGGCCTCTGTAGTACTGAGGATCAGTGGTGGGGATCAAACTGAGGTTTCTATGCCACTGATACCCGCTTCAAGCGTAAAAGAGCTCTATCTCATCTAGGAATATGATTTGTATCCCATTAACAAAACTAACAGTTTCAGCCAAACAAAATGAAGTTACAGCTTTGGACAGAATCTAGTAGTTTTGGCTACATGAAGTAATCATGATTTTATTACTTAATTATAGTAGTTGTTGGAGGGCAAGGGCATGGGAACCTATTGTATCTAGCTCTCAGATAAACACTTTTAAGTCAGCAGCCTGCAGTGCTGTGCTTCCCTGTAGGCATAACAACTTTGAAATCTATTGTGCACTGCAGAGCAGCTTCAACAAGAGACCAGGGAGCACTCACCTTGGAATACCCTACATCTCACTACTGAAGGTGCCTCCCTATTAAATGCACTTCACACCTTTTTTTCCACTTTTATCAGTTTCTAGGTAGGAGTAGATGAGCCCAACTGGGTCCTGAATGCATGGTCTACAAAGAAAGAAGCCTTTTCCTCCCTCAAGTTTGGGAAAATAGCACTTTCCTCCCACTAAAAATATCCATCAACCAGTTTGTTTTGCATTTCCATCTGTCTGTGAGACATTTGTGTGATGAAGTGAACATTCCTAGGAAAATATACAAATAAGAAAATAAAATTATATCACACAATTTGCTTTCTCTGACATCTACACTGAATAAAGCCAGTCTTGTAGAGACAGAAGCCTTGCCCAGTAAAGACACACCCCCTGAGGTTTTACTTCTTGTGAAAACCATGTTTAATCATTCTTTTTGACTTCATTTTGAGGGAAAATGATAGTGAAAAAAGAAGTAACAAAGCATGCCAAATGGATAGGTAAGAAGAAGGTTGCATAAGTAATTCCTATGAGGCCAGGTCTGAGGCCAGCTGAACTTGAGGACTGTCGTGGTGCTGGTTCCCCATTCTTAGGATGCAAAATGGGCATCAGCTCCAAGAAAAACAGCTTCCTGTCCTGGAGGGGAAAAGGAATATATACCCCACCTGCCTACCTTGCTCCTTCTCAGGAAGGCACTCTGTTCTCTCTACATCATGTCCACCTAGATCCCTTCAGGGCTGGCTCAGACAGAGAAGGCATCTCACCAGAGAGTCTCCACATGGCTCTGGTCTTGAGGAGACCCCAGATGCTTCTCACCTGAGAAGGAGCAGTCCCATCCTACCCCAGGCACCAAAATGTCTCATTACCACTCTGAAAATAACATTTGATATATAACACATGGCATGACTTGCCCTCTTACGCTGCAGGACTTTGTCAAATAGTCAGTGGTGTAAACCCTGCACAAGTAAGTTACGAATATGACCCCTTTTTGTCCTCTACAGCTTGATTATATGAGAAGCTGAACGTTTCCCACAAAGTGTTTGGTACCCTCTACTTACATCTATTTGATTTCAGTGAGAATTCAGCTGGCTGAGTTAATCTCTTACAACCTACGATTCTGATGCAATACACTGCTCTCATTCAGGAAATCTGAACTGAGTTTAGAAATTCCCAGTTCCCCCTGACAGTCAATAACTTACTATTTTAGTGCAATGAGCACATTAGCCCTGAACAGCTTGAGACTGCATTCTCCATTGATCAGATAAACAATTTGTGAGATATTTTATTACAAAATGACGCACCAATTTAGCCATCTTTTCATCAATGATGTGCTTAAATTGGATGTGAAATGCCAAGAAAGTTGCCTCCCCAGGGTGCCATCAGTGAGAAATGTAAAGCAGAGGCTTTCAGTTAATATGGTTCATGTAGCGGAGTTTTATCTTTCAGTCAAATCAAATTTAAGTCAGCTGGTAATACAAGTTTGACCTCCCATTATCTAAAGCCAGAAATTGCATTGTAGTGATTTGTTAATCTGGCCTTAAATCATCCATCAACCTTTATACCTTTTTTAATGAATCATGGGGGTTTTATTCTTCATTTTCTTATGAGTCCATAGGGTACAGCTGATTACATCTCTGGCTTCTTGTACCTACTCCACTCATTCAAGAATGATTTTTTTCTGTTGAATATAAAGTGTGGTATTGTTTCTAAAATAATTTAAGTATAGAAGACCACAGTCTGGTTAGAACAGCTTTATTCCAGAGGATAGCACAGATAGTCTTAACAGCCCACTTGAAGATTTCATCTCTGAATCACAAAAGAAATGGAAAATTAATAGCATAGTATTTATGATATTTTATCAAAAAGTATCTAAGCCTGAATTAGCATATTTGCTAAGATAGATAAGTTAATTAATACAACAGAGGTCCTATTTAATGCCACAGCCACCTCATGTTGCACTCATACCATAGTTTGGTCACAAAATTTCAGGAGTTACATGAACCACCATTGTTTGATATATGACATAAGTAAACAGGTAACATTGTTGACTTCTCTCTCTGCCACTTTGGAAAAAAGACAGATATGGAAAACATAGAATAGAAAGCATATCCAAAACTATGGAAAATAAAGTATCTTCATGGTATTTACAGACAAAAAAAATCAGAAGTCAAAAGTCATAAGACTATGAGAAATATCTGGCTTCATGTAAAAAGGTAAGTCTTTGGCTCAACATCCCTGTGACAGTCAGTTTTGCCAGCTTTTAAAAACCTGTTGCCAGGACTGTTGATTGCAGCCCATAATCAACACAAGAGTCCCTGGCAGAGGACCCAGAAAAGTCATGGTCCTGTGCACTGGGAATTGTGTACAGGCCTAGGGAGAGACTCACCACAATCAATGTCATGGGGGTAAGAGTAGAGATTCATCAAACTCATTTAATGGTCTCGCTACTAAGCCTGCATTAGATGAGCCCACTTTCATTCCTGACTGAACTAAACAGGATGCAGACCACTCTTATGTAAGAGGTTAATTAACAATGACTTGAGACTTTTAGTCCCTCTTCTTGTAATAGGGGAAAAAAACCCATAACGCTTTGCTTTCTGGCAATACAGTTTTTCCAGCCTTCTGCAATTTCTCAGATAGATTTTATCTCGTCTTGCTTTACAGACAAAACACTCCCCTTCCTCAGGTCAGACAAGCTTTTTGCCACACTAAGTTTTAAAAGGATAGCTCCTATTAACCAAAGTCCAGATAGTAATGCAAACACAGGCACATAATTCAAACTTCATGATATTTCAGTATAGAGCTCTTAGGCCAATCTTTAAGTCATGCTTTATCCTTTAGCTTTGTAGAATGTCTCAGAAGGTTTAAAATAAATTTCTCCTATATTACCACTGTCTTCTGCTTCAGCTATCATCTCTGTTACTGCCTGTGTGTGGATCCCTCTTACAAAGGAGCTGATGATGCCAACAGCAAATTAACACACTGACATCACAAGAAACCTGTTCTCACACATTCACACTTCTGGACCACTCAAATAGTTCAATAGATGAATATCTAGTTCATCCTCCCTGTCTATTCTGCTGCTGGATGTAGAAACCTTTAGGATGGGATGTTAGAGAAAAGCCCTTTCATAAGAGCTACCTCTAAAAAACAGGGCTGTCAGTCAAACAGACAGAAACTCAGGCAATTGATCTTGCAATTGAAGACCAAGAAGCATTATTGTTAATTATTCCAAAGAGTTGTATTTCAAAGGACTATTCCCAGGAATAATTCATGGTAACAACCCTTTATCTCATATCTTTAACCTTGGTTATCAATGTTTAGCACAAAAATCAAGCAAAAAATTAAAACCAAACTAGAAAAATATGTTCTGTCTTGCCTTTGCTTTTTGATACAGCTCTTATGAGTTCTCTTTTCATTGCATCTCCCCTCTCTGTTTCACCAAGACTACCCAAGAATGAGCAAGCAATGTGGCTTTTTTGACCTCAGGCATACTCAGTGTAGAACCAAACCCTATTTCAGGAGAAAAAGACATGCCACCAAAATGCACCCATAAATCCCAATGCAACATTAATTCTATTTTTACACCTGTCATGGTTTAAACCCAACCACAAAAGCTCGTTCACTCCCTCCCCCCCTTCTTGCCCTCCCCCTGCTCCTGGAGGGACGGAGAGGAGAATCGAAAAGAATGCAACTCCCACGGGTTGAGATAAGAACAGTTTAGTAACTAAGGTATCACACAAATCACTACTGCTACCACCAATAACAGTAATGATAAAAGAAATAACAAGAGGAAAGAATACAACACCTCAACACCAGCCGACCAATAACTCACCCCACTCCCCCCAGCCCAGCACCAACCGATACCTCCTCCAACCCTGCAGTCCCCAGCCCCTCTGGGGTAACTCCCCGTTACATCCTGGGCATGACGTGCTGTGGTATGGAATACCTCTTTGGTCAGTTTGGGTCACATGTCCTGCCTCTGCTTCCTCCCAGCCTCCCCTCCTCCCTGGCAGAGCATGAGGCTCAGAAAGTCCTTGGCCAGACCAAACATTTGAGCAGCAACTAAAAACATCAGCATTATCAGCATTGTTCCCAGGCCAAAAAATGAAAACATAACACTGCACTAGCTACTAAGAAGGAGAAAAATGACTGCTACTGCTGAACCCAGGACAACACCTCTACCAAAGCACTGGAAAAGTATGTTCCTGAAGAGATTTCAAACTTAAAATCACTTCTCTCCAAAGATACTGTTGTTTTAAATTTGATAAATTGAACTCAGATAAACCTCTTCTTCCCAATATCTTTCTTTCAAAAAACAGTAAGTCACCTCAACACCAAGATATACTCAGAAAATTGAAGATCCATTGCCATAAAATTCATACAAAGCCAAACGAAAAGGTGAAGCCACAATCATTACCTTATCTTCACAAAATGGGCAGAAAAAACACTAGCTAGTGAAGACACTTCAAGTATTTAACAAGAAAATAGGAGTTTCTCACCTTCAGGCTGACACCAGTAATTAAAGCCTTTGTCTTTTTTGTTTAAAAACATAGTTGTATTTGTGTATATGGAAAAACAGTAAGACCAAAGCGATCTTGTAAAGTTGTAATTTAGGTTTCCAATGTGGCAGAAGCAATCTGGAAAATTTATTATGGGTCGGGAGTTAGAGCAGACTTTTTTAATAAAACACCATAAGTGTTATAAAACTATTATATTTTCGGCAATGTTCTTGAAATTCAGAAAAGCCGACTTGTGAAACCCTTTCAGGTTTGGGATGGTTATATTCATTATTAGCTTTAGCATTTATTATAACCAGAAGTGATCTTATTTTTATCTACATAGTCTCATTTTGCTGCATGCTTGCAAATTTCATAAGGCTCTTTCAACTAAATGATTTTAATTTTCTATTCATACGTTCAAGACTGCAATCACTGGAGCTATTTGAAAAATTGTATCACAGGCAAAAGCAGACAAGAATTCATTCCTTTGCAGGCTATGACGGAGGAAGACATTTATTGTCATTTTCATAGGGTAGGGGAGGGAGGTTGTGACAATAAAAGGTAAATGACACCCACAGATTTCAACTGCATTGCCAAAAGCTGGGTTTGTTTTTAGATAGACATGAAAATTGTCACATGTTCTGATGGTTTCGCAGTTGTCACTTATATTCAGAAATTCAGCCACATACAGATTTTTTTGTTTGATACTAAATCAAATTAGAAATATTACACCTATTGGTGAGCAAACTAAAGCATGGGTATTTAAAACTGCAAAGACTGAGTGTTCACATGACCTTCATAATGTTAAGCAAGTCATACACATGGACACACTGAATCAGACTGAGTAGCATCTTTCCAAATAGTTCAACTGACATCAGTAATCTAATCTATGGGGCAATGTAGCTCCTAATGTTACTCAAGGCACTAGAATCTGACTCATAACTCTTTCAGTTTAGATAGATAAAAGCCAAACAAGCATTAACCCTGCCTAGCATATACAGAGATACGACCATGTATTAAATGACACCTATGTGAAGGTTCTCTATGTGAACGTTCTCTATAATCATCTCCTGGAAAATTATTTTATATATTTTATATATTAATTGTGACCTTTGCTTTTTGCATGGTCTCTCACCTCCATCATTTGTAGCAGCCTTTAATATTCTTCAGGGATAAAGACCTTTGGTTACCTTTTCCTTGTACTGTGCAACTCTGTTGGCCTCCCAAAGAATAAGACACACCTAAACCCACCATTTTTTTCTCCCATCCATTAGGAAAATGCTGACAGTCTGCAAAGCAACAACATGAATGTTCACAGTACCTTCTGATGCTGTCTCCAAACTACCTCAGCCACAGCGCTAGGTGACAGATGGGTTGGTGAGATGGTGTAATAGAGCTGGCATGGGTCACCCTCCTTGCCACTCCGCAGCCCAGCTTTCAAGCATGGCACATGGGCTCTGGCTGTCCCCATTTTCACCAAGTTACCTCAGAAGGAACTGGAAAATGCCATCTTCCAGTGGAAAACAGGAAGGATCTCTCTTTTGATACACAATCATGTTACACTTTTTCCCACATAACTGCCTTGAGAGATCTGAGATGTAAAAATAGCAGGCAGACTTTTTTGATCATTTTTGCTAGAAAATATGAGTTCATCTCATCAGCAAGGCTTTCTTCTGTACTAAATGGAAGTATGATTCAATGACTGCAAAAGTCTATCGTAGCAATGCTGGGAAGAGAGAAGCTCAGCCGTAATGTGGAATGCTTATGAAGGATATACCTCTTCTCACCTTAGAACTGATCTGTACTAACTACAATAAAAAGAAAAACAAAATAACCCTTGAAGTCCAATTCCCCAGTAAGGGGAAAGTGATGTGGCTTTAAAATTGTGAAAAATCAGATGGCTTTCTGAGCAAAAAGAAATTCAGGACTATTACTGGATGTTATTTTAAAATTTGGTCTTTCTGTTGTTACAAAAATCAACATTGCACAGCTGTGTTAACCGAAATGTATGCCATTCTACTTCATACCACTATGGCACACATAAATATTATTCACTTTAGAAATTATTAATTTTGAGGCTAGAACACTGCTCATGCATATGGGTAGGCAGGGAACTATCAGTGAATTTGGAGAGCAAAAATTCACAGAACAAGTAGCTATGCCGTTGTCTAACTTCTAATATCACTGTGTCCCAAACTCTTGCACCACCCAAATAACTCAGCTATTGTATCAACATATAACAGAATCCATTGGGAAAATAAATTAAGCAGAAAAACTACATGATAACTGGGAACTGCACAAAAGCATTTCAGTACTAGTCTGAAAAGCTTCTGCCTGACACAACTAAGAAAGAAGCTTTTACCGGTCAAAACAAACCTAACAGGTATGAGAGCAGCTATGAAAGTATAGCCTGCTGATTAAAGAAGAAAGAAGCTGATGATAAATACAAATTAAAGTGTAGGAATAATAGCAAATTTATAACGCAAGGGAAGCAAAACATTATCCCACAGCTAAGGACATGATTAAGGCTGAAAAGAGTCACATAATGTCCAGAAAATTATAGGTCAATATCTGGAAAAAGGACAGATATTACTGTAAAATTGTGAAAAAATGCTCTCTATAACAGCATACTCAAGCAAGATGTTTAAAACCCAACTATTTATACTATGTGTATTGAGTTGCTGGGGACTTTTTCCCCAAAGGATGGGGAAAAAAATAAAAAATGACAAAGAACTAAATTCTAATGATATCTTAAACAATCAATAAAAAGTAGGAAAATGCTACCTGAGTGGCTGAACTCTTAACAAAGATTTCAAGTAAGGTAATAAAATTTGTGTTGATGAGTATGGGTCTATGGAAAAAAAACCCACCATGTTAATAACTTCATGCCTCTTTTTACAAAAAAAACCCCAAAACATTTATTGATAGAATTAATAAGGTCAATGAAATATATGTTGTCAAGATGATATACTTTGGCAACAGGGTATTGCTTCTAGGTAACTGGGGCTGGTTGTGTGTCTAACTGGATAAGCTGTCTTTTCTGAGACATACCACTAAAATATATGAAGGCCTGGTAGAGACATCTTGCAAGTAAATTAATCCAGAGCCACTGCAGCTCCACAGAAATCTTTTGCTTTGCTTTGAAACTAAATACGAAGCTCCCAAGGTGCTTGTCCTCTCACCTCTAGACCTGTTCCTGTTCCAGTTTGAACTGCCTGCAGCCAATGCAGACCAGGAGCTGGCAAGAAGAGCAGAAGACAGGGAAGCAGATTTTTCTCTCAGTCAAGAAGAAAACAGGAAAACACACCAAAGCTATATCGTATTCCTCCTTTTCTCCCTACGACACACTACTAAAAGATGCAAAAGAAGAAAAAAGAAAAAAAAAAAAAAAGAAAAGGAAAAATAATCCAATCAGAATTTACTTTTCCCAGGCAGAGCTGAAGGAAGCTTGAGGCTTCTGACATCATAAAGAAACATACTGCATTAGAGCCACAGATGCTGCTAATGCTGCTCCCCTATGTCTTCTTGCTCTTTCTATTTCCAGTTCCATAGTCCTGCTGCCAGATCTTCCCAAGTCCCTACACAGGAAAGAAGGGAAGAAAAAAGAAAGGGCAATGGTTTCCAAAAGAACTTTTCTCAGACTTTTTCTCACATAATTTTTTCTGATGTAGTCTAGCCAGAGGCTAATCTCCAAATCACACTGTAACAACTGCTAGAACTGTCCTCCTGCCTCATTTCTCTAACTGTATCATCACTTCTGCATCTTTCCTTGAACTAGACTTCACCCTATTTCTCCGATCTAGCTATCAGATGTACAAGTTTACTTTGCTGTCAAGTTTCCCCCTTGGTCTCCCAAACCCTGCAGCCCCAAGCAGGCACACACACACACACACACACACACACACACATCTCTCCATCAAGAACCTGTCATTTCTTCATTGCTGCTCCCTGCCAGCAAGAAAAACCCCTCCACAAAATCCTGTTTTGCAGCCTAACTTCATGCATATTTCTCTCATAATGACTTACAGATAATGGCAGTCCCCAGTGGCAAGGCAAGGGGTGGTCTGAGATTACAGAGGTAGTTAGCAGAGAAAGAAAGACAGAAATCATTACATGAGGATATCTTCTGGGAATAAAGTGGCTCTAATATGCTGTAGCCAAATTAGGCACAGGTTTAATAAACTTAGTTAACTCGTTTTCCCCAAGCACCCCTGTGTGAACATTGCCTCCGTTTGCATTATCACGCTCACGCTTGTCAACATGCTCACAGCACATTTACCTATTGAAGCCTTTGCTGCATCTGTTCTGAAATACTGCCTGTGAACTTTGCCTTTTCTTACATGTCCAGGGCAAGATAGCTCTGATCTTTCACTGGGGTTCTTATATACTGCCTTGGTATAAGTGACTGACAGAAACACAAGTAATAAAGCCACATTTTTAAGGAGCAACAAGCTCAGCTTTATGATTGGTTTAAATCCCACAAGGACTGTGGGCTGCATGACTCTTCCAGCACATACTACTTTGCAGGCAAATACAGTTTTACTAGGTGGTTGCTCACTCTCCCTTTAGCCACTGAGATAATGGACAAGTACAGCTTAAATCTAAATTTTGTTCATTGGTTCTCGTTAGACTATTGCCAACAAAATAAAACATAAATCTGATCTCGCAGCTTGGATAATATCACTGTTCACTTTACAGCAATGGCTCGCCGTCACACTGGACAAGATCACACAGGGGATAAGGTCACGGAAACTCTCTGTGTGTCTCCTACCCTGTGATGTTATCAGGTACTCAACCCTAAAGCAATAGAAACGCACTGATAAAAAGAGGGGAAAGGGAACTGTGATAATAAATCAACTCAACTGCAGAGAAAGTGCCAGGGAAAACAATATTGATTTTTTTTTACAAGTCAGTGCACAGATTTGTCAGGCAAAAGAATAGAGATGTCAAAACCCACAGAATCAAACACACTAATATTAAGAGAAAAACAACCCCACTACCTACAAAATGCTAGAATGTGTGCATAGCGATGTTTATCAGGAAAAAGAATGGTATTTTATCATACTCAGAAAATATAAAGGAAAAATTTATACAGTCTGTGTTTAGCAACTACTCTTTGCCCCTCATGCTGATTTTACATTAAAACATCTTAGTAGGGTCAGGCAGAAAGGTAGTCAGAATCCACTGCAAAAGGAAAGCACCTCTGGCACAGCGAGCAAAAGATGCTTCACTCCTTAAGGGAGGTGTCTCACTGGTCACCACCAGTGAGCACACAGTTACATCCCCCGGTTACAGTAAAATACCTTGCTTCTATTCAGCTATTTAGAGAGCTTTCTGTCTGAAATGGCCATCTTACACTCTGGGAAAATAGGGGATTGGTTAGGGTAGGTCAAGCAGACGAGACCATATTGGATACATTTAAATTATATTCCACTAAAGAAATGCAGTATTAAAATTATATAAACAATCGTCAGAGCAATCCCACACACAAGCTACAGGTTGGGCAGAGAAGAGACTCAGAGCAGCCCTGCAGAGAAGGACTTGGGGGTGCTGGTCAATGAGAAAATGAACATGAGCAGGCTTCAGTGTGTGCTCGCAGCCCAGAAAGCCAAGCGTATTCTGGGCTGCATCAAAAGGAGCGTGACCAGCAGGTCCAAGGCGGTGATCCTGCCCCTCTACTCTGCTTTCATGAGACCTCACCTGGAGTATTGTGTGCAGTTCTGGTGTCCTCAACATAAAAAGGACATGGAACTGTTGGAACAAGTCCAGAGGAGGGCCACGAGGATGATCAGGGGACTGGAGCACCTCCTGTATGAAGACAGGCTGAGAAAGTTGGGGCTGTTCAGCCTGGAGAAGGGAAGGCTGCGTGGGGACCTAATAGCAGCCTTCCAGTACCTGAAGGGGGCCTATAGGGATGCTGGGGAGGGACTATTCATTAGGGACTGTAGTGACAGGACAAGGGGTAATGGGTTAAAACTTAAACAGAGGAAGTTCAGATTGGATGAAAGGAAGAAGTTCTTTCCTGTTAGGGTGGTGAGGCACTGGAATGGGTTGCCCAGGGAGGTTGTGAATGCTCCATCCCTGGCGGTGTTCAAGGCCAGGTTGGACAGAGCCTTGGGTTACATGGTTTAGTGTGAGGTGTCCCTGTCCATGGCAGGGGGGTTGGAACTTGATGATCTTAAGGTGCTTTCCAACCCTAACTATTCTATGATTTTATTCTATGATTCTAATTATAATAAACATACTATATAATATCACAAACTTTGATTGAGTCTTTTACCAAGGATCATAAGAAAACAGTAATTGTATGAAATGACAAGTATGAGAATAGAAATGACTAGCACTTCATAATAGTGATCATATGCTGACACTTGCCTTTAATAAATTCAGAGAAACTACGGTCATAAGGACAATTACTTCAATTATTGTGTCCAGTGTCACAGAAGTCTTCAAATTTCATGCAGTTCCTCTTATTTGCATTCCCAAAACTTGTTTGGCTATATGAATTATTCTAGAAAGATACTCAGCATTGATTTGAAGACTTCATAAGGTGTACAAATCATCCGTTCCACTAGCAATCTGTGCTAATGTTTCAGTGTTCCCACTGTTAAAAATTAGGACAAATTTCCTATTCACATTTGTATGCCTTTAACTTCCTGCCAGTAATCTTTTCATTCTTAAATTAGAGAGCACACAAGTTTCTCAACGTGAAGGTATTTCGGCATTATAATCACATCACATTCAAATCTTCTTTTTGGAAAAACTGACAGATTGAACTCCTTACAACTCACTTTCTTTAGCAAACAAGTATTTTTTGTAGCTCTTTCACTCAGCCTTTCCAATACTTATACAAGGAAATACTTATAATACTATATAAGGAAGAAGTTCTTTAACAGTGGCGAGGCACTGGAATGGGTTGCCCAGGGAAGCTGTGAATGCTCCATCCCTGGCGGTGTTCAAGGCCAGGTTGGACAGAGCCTTGGGTGGTTTAGTCTGACAGAGCATGGTTTAGTGTGAGATGTCCCTGCCCATGGCAGGGGGGTCGGAACTAGATGATCTTAAGGTCCTTTCCAACCCTAACTATTCTATGATTCTACTTTGCAATTCTGGAGCTGCAAGACATTGTTACTCACGTGGACATAGGTTACTCCTATGACTGCCTGGAGATACACTGGTGTCACTTCCCTAGTTCACAAGACTTCATCTTATTTCATGTAAGTAGGGTACCAGGCATGCAAATGGCTATGTGCTGTTGCACGTGTACAAGGTACAAACTAACACTGAAACCACAAATCAAGCCAATGTAAAAACACTGTGCTTTAGAAACTGTTAATATTCTTTAAACTTGGCATGCTGGTTTCATTTGCTTGGCCTTGCTTTTACTTTCATGCTCTTATTTCCATTAAATGAGAAACAACACTGCAAAATAGGAAAATAAACTTCCTGTTTCATCTTCACAGGACGGCCACAAGAATCTTGTTTAGGGAAGTACAGTATAAGCAGCAGACCAGTTCTGGGCCTCATTATAAAAGTATGCAACAGTCTTGATTTGCAACACCTTCCCTTCACCAGTTGCCAAGATGTTAAAAAACAGTATTCTTTCAAATATTCTTGAATTTTGTTTGTACATTCTTTTCTGTGATGGGATTTTTGTTTCATTTACCTCTCTTTTCAGACTCTGAAATGGTTATTGCAAATGCAGAAATGTAATATGCAGAAATAGTTAAAAGTTATTTTAAGCCCAGGTATTCAATATTCTCTCTCTGAATACTCAGCAAATCCATTCAAACAGTGGCTGTACTCAGTAAACCCTCTTTCTGACAGTAGTTGCCCTTTGCAAGCTTCCCAAATAACAAACATATCCATGCCATGAGCTGCACAGAAAAACACTCCTGAGGTTCACTTCTCATAGGAACACTTCCAGTTACTAAAGAAAAATGCAATGCATCATAGCCAAAGCTATAGGTGAAACTTTCAGCACAGTGAAGCAGCTCCCCATACTGTGAATTCTTCACATGGTGTGGTCAGTTGCTGGTCCCACCGCTGAATTAGAACCTCTTCACAACGGGGAGACAGCGTGCAATCTGAAACATGGGCTGATTAAAACACCAATATTTGAGAAGGCTTACAGCTAATTTTGTTTGCTTGGCACAGTATGAAAACAACTGCCTTTCCACGACCTCTTCATGAAAAAGCAGTTCAGCAGTGAACAAAATTTCATAAGCAGAATCTGGGTCTTTCCTGTTTGTTTTGATTTTCAAGCCAGGTAAAATCACGTTAAAACAAGGAATATTAAGGCAGCCACCCTTCAGCAACTTAAAGGCTCTGCAACCAGCTAGAACCTTTAGAAAAAAATGGTGATAGTGCCAAATGTGCTATGGACAGGAGAAATACAAGCCACTGGACTGGCAGAGTAAGACTTCTCTGAATAAACACCTAAATATGAGAGATGATAGCAAGCAGGAAATAACAAGCCTTGACAGAAAATATGGTGGGTTTTTTTCCAAAATACACTGATTTCTTCTTGTTCAAGAGGCCTGACAAACATAAAAAAGTTGATTCTGTGGATATTGTACAAGCTATTTATTACCTGGACTTCTAAATTCAAGCCCACAGGTTAAGCCCATGGTTTCTTGGAAAAATTCCACCAAAATCTCTAACACTGGATTCATTGTACTTACCTTTATTTTTATGAAAGCATTTAGAGTTGAAAAGCATACTTCTTAGACCTAAAATAAATGTCCTATTTACTATGTTAGCAAGAAATTGTCTTTCTGATTACTCTTTCCTTAGGCATCTTTCTCACTCTGCCATCTAATTGTTAAAGTAAACATCTTACTTTCTCCTACTTTCCACAAAATATTAAAATAATTCTCTTTGTTCAAAAAAAAAAAAAATAAAACTGCAAAAAAACCCAGAAAAATCCCTGATGGTTCTTGAAGAAGGAAAAAAGCCTCAACCACGTGGAGTCTGCTTCAAGATTTTTATATGACAAGTTCATACCATTTGTCTTACTAGAAAAAAAAAAATAAATCGAACTAAATTTATGTTCAAACTGCTTGGAGAAAAAAAAAGCCAACATAACTACAGCACACTGATTTCATCATTTTAATGCTTTATTTTTCCATTTCAACTGTGTGATTCACAATGTGGGCAGATATACATACTGCACTGGGGACTGAATCTTTATTCTCTTCCTGAATGTCCTGGGTTTGGCTGAGATAGAGTTAATGTTCTTCCTAGTAGCTGGTACAGTGCTGTGTTTCTGATTTAGGATGAGAATATGTTGGTCACACTGATGTTTTAGTTGTTGCTAAGCAGTATCTACACTAAGCCAAGGCCTCTTCTGCTTCTCATAGCCCCCCACCAGCAAGTAGGATGGGGGTGCACAAGAAGCTGGGAGGGGACACATCTGGAACAGCCGACCCCAACTGACCACAGGGATACACAATACCATATGGTATGATGCTCAGCTTATAAATCTGAGGGAAAAAGAAAGAAGGAGGGGACATTCAGAGTGTTAGCTTTTGTCTTCCCAAGTAATGGTGATGTGCAATGGATCCCTGCTTTCCTGGAAATGGCTGAACACCTGCCTGTCCTGGGAAGTGCTGAATGAATTCCTTGTTTTGTTTTGACTTGATTTGCTCACAGCTTTTGCTCTACCTACTAAACTGTCTTTATCTTAACCCATGAGGTTTTGCACTTTTATCCTTCCAGTTCTCTCCCCCACCCTGCTAGTGGGGAATGAGGGAGCAGCTGTATGGTACTTAGCTGCTGGCAGGACCCAGCTGTATTCCCTGAGCTCAGACTCAGACAGCAAAACTGAATGCCTTTCCTTCACAGTTCCAACTGGTCCATTCCTTCCCTCCTTCAGTCTCCTGCCTTGCTTACTTTTGCCTGCCTACCGATACACTTCAGTATTCAACATGGAATGGCAGAAGACTAAAGCATTCACATTTATTTCACTCAGCCTATGCAGCTATCGGCCTGTTTTCAAGCCAACTTATTCTTATGAAAATGTAAGACAAACACAACATGCCCGCTGGCGTTCTTCCTTCGCACCAGTACATCTCATGAGCCTAACAAGGCTCATCCATCATCTGCATTAACCATGGACTGAGGTGAAAGGTCAGGAGTCAGGGTTTGGAGAAAGTCAGCTGTAAAGGGACAGAAGGCATGCTGATAGGGAAAAGACTGTATCACTGTCATCTACTGACAGCAGTGACGGACAAAGACAATACTGTTTGGTAATACATGAAAATTATCCATTTATTTCATGCTTTTCTTTGGTTGTCCAAATTTGTAAGATTCAATAGTTACTGCTGAAAGTCTGTGAGTGACTTCTATGACTTCTGTTGCAGGTTCGGTGCAACAGCATCTGCTCATTCTTTAGAGGTGACCCCTAGTGAGAAACTCACAATTCTTGGTTCCAGGTTCAGTCATTTCGCCCTACACAGATGAAACTTCTTTGTCCTCCAGAGGATTCTACAACTGGGTGAAAGCAAGCAGATGGTCTTACCACTGCCAGATGTTCCTGGTAGCAGTGTCCTGGACATTTTTCTCTGCGGGGATGTTCTTTCAAAAAAACACCACATTAGACTTTCTTAAATCCCATAAACTTTATAAACTAACTCTCTCTCTCTCTGAGCAGGGCTTTTCTTTCACTCCCAATTACCCAAACCAGAAATTCGGCAACATTTGTCCAATTTCTAAGACAACAGCTCTCCATTATTCTAAATCTCTTAACCATAAAATAGGACAGCCTAAACAATAAAAACATATTCCATTTTTTTATTTGATTTATTCCAAAAATTAAGGACTAAAAGAACAGCAGTATACATGGGATTGTCTTAAGAAGAGAAAGATGTCTCAACAGAGGCTGCTTAACAAAAGCAGGTACTTTTCCCTAAAAAAAACTTTCTATTTCCTAAAAGCTGTAAACAGAAATATAAACAACAGTTTCCCAAGTGACATGACCTTCCTTTCACAGTCCAGAGAGCAAATGATAGGGACACTGATCTCAGAGAGGCATTTTAAGAAAACATGTCCACAATACACAGAAATAGGGTGTCCTGGATCTAAAGGCAATAAACTCCACTTCTTAAACTACTGGTTTAAGGTAAAGGAAGAAATAGAACCAGGGTTTGCAACTGTCTATTGAGCACCCAAGGACAAAGTGTAAAGTGTAAAGTGTAAGGAGAAAGCAGTCCTTAAAGAAAAATAATCTGAGAATTTAAGCCCTGAAGGGATCCTTCAGCCACTCAGTCTGATTTCCTATAACATGCATTATGCATCTTCCAGCTATTCTGCGCTGCACTGAAATACTTTAACTTGGCTAAAGTAACACTTGCCTAACAACAGCAGAAACATTTGCCCTAGGTCTTGCCAAGATGCATCAAGTGACGAACACACCGTGCACCCTGTAGCACATTTCAGTGCTTTGCCTGCTCTCACTGCGTGGCAGCGGCTCCCAGGGAATCACTCTCACTGTGCCTTTCCAGCCATAACGAAGATCTCTTCAAGAGCCAGCATCTTTTTCACCTCAGAAATCCTTACACACAGTAATCAAGTTACCACAACCTTTTGTTTTTCCTTCTCTCAGCTGAACAGCTTGAGGCTTCTAATCTGCCCTTCGAAAGCCTTTACATCATTTCTGCAGCTCATTTACACGCTGGCCTCACTTTTAAAATACGACCACAGCCAGACTGTGGGGAGCAGAGCAGTATTTAGTTTCTCAATATCTGTCTCACTGACTCAGTTTAAAGAGGTAAAAATCACCTAGTCATTGATCATCTGTGCTCATACCTAAGGGTCATATTAGCCATTGTTGTCAGCATATCAATGAATTCAGTATTTATAAAGGAAAAAATAACGCCACAAAAATGCTGTTAAGTGTTCCAGTACACCACAGTTTATACCTAAAAATTATGTCACCTACAACATGAACATCAAAAATCTCACATTTCTGTTTCAAAATCCCAGCCCACAAGTAACTGGATATAAAGAACCAAGGACATAAAAGCATATACAAGTAGGGAGAGCTAGTCTTTCTTTCAGTCATAGCCTTTCATTGTTCTATATCCCTGTCTTTATTTTCATGATAGGATAAACATTTAATCTTTCAAAATGCTACATCCTGTTTTATTTTATTATTGTTTCAAGTAGGTTTTACTGTAGTAGGACTAGAGCATACAGTTTTGAGAATGGTCAAATGACCAGAAAGCCATTAATCTTGGATATATACACCAGGAAAGCTGTGTAAAAGACAGAGTAACTTCACGATTTCAGCCTTTAGTGGGACATTCTTTTTCTGTGCCCAGCTCCAGAAGACTAGAAGTCCATCAGCCAGCACATTTAACTCCCAGAGGGCATCAGACAAAATGCTCATGTGAAAAAGCACTTGACTGTTGAAGGAGCTACTCCATACAACTATTAATCCTCCAAAAGGACAACACAGCTTACATTAAGAATGAAATATGTGCAATTGAGGGTGCTACCCATTCCATTATTGACTGCTGAATGACTCAACACTGCAACCTGCTGCAAGGAAGCAATGATTCTTCTATCCTCCTTTGCCTGTTTTTTACAGTGAAGTCCAGGTCTGGATTTGAGCACCGTAGTCACACTGTCTTTTCTTAAGGATTTCTGGTTCTTATTTTGGTAGGCAAGTTAAGTCAAGACTATTTTAATGAGACTTCTTGACTAATTGACACTGGGCTGGGGCGGGGGGACAGGACACCTACCACCCATTTAGAAATACTTTTATTTTCAATGGCATAATGCTTTTGAGTATTTTGGACCATTAAAATCAGTATCAGTCTCACCTGTGAAATAAAACTCCCCCAGACTGAGAATAACCCAGAATCCAGATGCTCTTCTTCTGAGAAACGTTCCTTATTACTCATCAGTAATAACAAAAGTTAATGCTAGAATAAGGGTGGGTGGGGTGGTTTTTTTCCCCTTGTTGTTAAATCCATATAATTACAGGAGCTGTCAAGCACGCTCAGAGCACACCTAGCTATTTCTGACTCCTCAGGGAGCTTAGAGCTGCCCACAGAGTAAGATCTTAAACTGTTGAGACCAAACAGTTTAAAATAAGAGCAGAAATATTAACTTAAGAAATAGCTCAAAGCTGCTTCCTCCTTTTATCTAAAAATGTTGTCATTTTCTTTTGTCACAAAACATAAATTTTAGGCTTGTTCACTCCATTTAATGCTGATCCGTGATAGATAGTGGATTTTTTAGCTGTCCTTACTACATAAGTTTTCTGTTAAAATACAATTAAGCTTACAGTCTTTAAGTTTCTCTACTCTTAATTACCGACTCATGTCTGGTTGTACTGTAAATTTATCCAGATGACTTGAGAAGTTTCAAGCACAGTTTCAGAACTTCTGAAAAATCTCACTAGGCACTTATCTGTCTGTTGAATATATTGTCTGGTGTTTCAAATCTCTTCTTTAATGAAGTGCACAGGTAACTGGGTTTAATTATGTGTTTAATGAATAGGTACTTTTGAGGAAACAATAATTTGAACTAATCTATTTGTCAGTAGATTTAAAAGAACATGTATAAAAGTGGTTTTATCATGCAGTTTTATTATTGTAAGTTATATAAAGATGCTTTTCCCAATTCAATTTTAAATTTGCAGTAGTTTGCTTGGGTAACAGAAAAATCATACTTCTAGGGTATTACCCAAGTTGTATTTTTGTCTTTCTGGCTATCATGGCTCTCTCTTTAGGCAGATGACTTCCCTGCAAGCATGGAACACACTTTTCTGCTCCAAAGCTTCACTTAAAGGCAGAAATTACAGGGTTTTGAGGCCAAATCACTGTCAAATCTTATATTATGCCAGGTATTGCTGACCTGCTTCAAACATAGACTAAAGCCAGAACAAGAACTTGGTCCTTGTTCCCAAGAGGTTACAAAGACTCAGAAGCAGAAAACAGAGAAATATATACAGAGAAATACAGGGTGACAATGAAACACTGGGCTGTGTGATACGAGTTAAACACCACAGTTTCTGGTGAGTGGTGAACCCTAATTTTTCTTCCTGGAAAGGTAGATATGAACCAAGTAAAAGAAACACTTGCTTCCTTCCATCAAAGGCCTGCAGTGTCCAAACTGAATGCAAGTTACGTACCCTCCAGTATTTCAAAGGAAACGAGGTCCCCAGTTTGTCACAAATTTGCTTTCACATGATTACAATTTTGTTTTGCATTGTTACTTCTGATTCTCATTTAAAGAACTTTAAAGATCAAAATTCTGCAGGGGCAAAGATCCTTTTTCAAACTACTGTTACATGACATGTCAAAGACTAAAATATGTTGAAATAACAACTGCAAAGCATTTCATGGCTAAGTTCCATGTAGGGGTCTGATCTAGAACTTTTCTGTTTCCCTGAAGTGTGCCTGTGGCCACCTTTCATGTTTCAAAGTTCTTTTCCAAGCTGTGTCCTCTCTCAATATTTTTCAAAATCTCTCAGTGCTCATTTTTATTTTAAAAATAATGTCTATGTAACCCCTCTGTGCCTCTTGTGACATTTTAGTATTGTCCTTGGTTCGTACTTACGCGGTTTGGTTTTGCCATGAAGAATAAAGTTAGCAAAGCCCAACAGGATATATCAGTTAAATGAAATTATACAGCACCAAATAAATCTACTTTTCGTTTCAGCATTTGATTACTCTTTTGAGTTGACAGATACTGTTAGTACGATCACTTTATACATAAAGCTGTCTCTATGCAACTGTCAATTATACACTTCATCAGGTTTCAGACATTGTGTTCTTCTAACATTTTGATAAGGCTTAGACTTCTTTATGCCACACTCCATATCTGACATGTCATTCAACGCACAACTTTTTCTAACAACCAAATAAAAAAAATAAAAAAATAAAATCAAACAAAACCCCAAAACCAAACAAAAAAATAAACCAAAACACATACACACACCAAACCAACCTTGGTGTATTTATGACAACAATGAAATAGAATCATAGAATCTGTCAAGTTGGAAAGGACCCATAAACACGGATATATACACTTCTACAGACTTTGCATTTATATCTGCAGTCTCACGTGGCAAGGAGCATCTTGGATTCTGCTACAGAATATGTTACACAGCTTTAAATATTCTGTATTTGATCCTATAATATTCTAAACATTTTTAAATACTCTTACCTGGTAATAAAATCATGCATAATAAAATGGTATCAACCTCTACTTTGGTCTACTCTATATCTCTATTATAAAGTATGAAATATTAAACATTTAGATAAAAGAAAGATGAGAGACAGGTACTCTTCTTATCATAACTTAGCATTAATATTTCATTAAAGTCCAGATGTGACATATTATTAGTGACTTTTTTCAGGACTATTTCTTCTTATAACTGCATTTCTGAGTGACAGTAGTAAAAATTATCATTTTTCATATAGAACATTGAAATTTTGAAACAACGTTATGGGATTCTGTATTTCTCAGTCTTTTTATGAGCTGTGCAAAACTGAAACACATTCAAAATCATATTGATGATATTTCTGGAGTTTTGATAGTTTCCAAACATTTAATTTTTTATTATTTATTGGATATTTACAGTTGCACTGAATGACATTCACTTCATTTTTCATGCAGTTTTGCTTGGTTGGTTTTTTAATAGAAGTATAAAACTTTAAATGCAAAACTTTGCTCCAGAATCAAGGAATGAATGGTCATTTCATCTAGTGATCTGAATAAGAGAAAGATAGGAAGTCAAGCATTCATTGAACTGTTTTGTTTTCAAATATATAAAAAACAAAAATTCTTCTATCAAGTTTTTATTTCTCTCCAGGCTGTTGAACAGCCCTTTCCTCCTGTCCTGCTTCCCTTGGTTATTGCAGCCGTCTTTTCCACAGGCTTTTGGACTTTTTTGACTGCACACAGCATTCGTACTGATGGTTTAGCCTTCCAAAGGCATGGCTGTTTCGTTGGGTTTTTTTTAAATACATGATCTGTAGCCTGTTACAACGTGTATTTATATCACCACAAGCTCTTTTCATTCTATATTTATTAGTACTAGGGTTGTACTAATGTTCTGTTAAAATGCTTTGTGTCTAGTTAGTGGCATATGCTTGAGCCAACCTGACTCTAGCACTTAATTGTTGTGTTATGCTCTCAGGTCAGGGACTATTCAAAACACAAGAATTTTATTAAGTTGTAGCTGCAATTTTATCTCATTTAAAGTACATTATAGTTTATATGTACTTTCCTCATCCTAAGGCTGATTCTTAATAACTTTAGCCTGACAGTTAATAGAGTAGCAATTGCTTGCATTACTTTTAGTGTATTGTGTAAGCAAGGAAAGTGACCCTCAGAGCCTGTACTATTTTGCTGAGATAACTGCACACAGTGAAATAGCTGGTTCACCCATGCACATAACACACAGTGCACACACACACACACACACACACACACACACAAAAGAATCTGCAAGAGGTATGCCTATCATGTAGCCACAAAACAAACAAGGATGAGATTAGAGACAATACGCTTATCATGCTTAGACAGTTCACACCCTTACAGTTACACTTCTGATTATCAGGAGCATTTGCAAAGAATGTGATAACCTGTTTGTCTTCCTTGCAGGGAACAAAAGGTATTTTTAGGACTTCTTGTGAAATGAGAAAATGAAGACCTGGGTAGCCACACAGAATACAATAAGCAAAATATTTCAAGCTCTGGGACAGAGTTGGGCTGGGGTTTCTTTCTACCCTTTGGACAAAACATTTACTTGTTTCTGCTGCCCACTGTCCACTGCCCTAATGAATCTCTTGCCTCACTCTGCCAGGCACTGTGAACAGACATGTATATCCTTGGCACATAAAAGCTCATAAACTGTGACGTAGTACAGTATGTCATCAAAGCAAAAAAGAAACAAAAAGAAAATAAATTGGAAAGATTATGATAAGAGTAATTAATTTGAGTCATCACTTCACATAAAATTCTTCTACGAAGGTGGAACACATTTGTTAATATACAAACAAATATAACAGGTTATGTAGTGACATTTCTCATTTCCTTTGATTGTTTAAATGGAAAAGAAAGGATCAATATTCATGAAGATAAAAGCATAAACATCGGGGGCAGGATTGCCATAAGCACTATAATCACATATCATTTATTTTCTGTATTACTTATAGGCAAAGTGCAAAATTAACACAAGGTGGAAAATTGGATTCAGCTACTTTTGTTTTTATAGCCATATTAAACAAAGCCACAGAAGTTGTTTGCTTACTTACATGCTCATTAATAAGACATTGATTAGCCTAATTGCAAGTGCACATTTACACATCACTGCTCAAGTTATTTATCTCTGCTAAAGTTATTCACCTTTCCCATTAACTCACAACTATTCTCATAAACATTTTAGAAGGGCTTCCATAAAATTACAGTATTTAAAAAGAATGCTGCTTGACATTTCCCATGTAATTGTTTACAGAAGACAGTAGTTGAAGATCAACTCAACAAAAATGTACTATAATCCATAAAAATCATGCATCATAACGTGGACCTGTGATAAAGCATACTTTTACATTGCCTGAGAAATATTTTCGTACATAAACAAAGGAGAACTTAGCACTTTCATAAATCATCATCACAACACTATATTTGAGTGCTCAGCTTTTGTAAAAGATTAAGTTAATCACCTTCCTTAATTGACTGTCAAAGAAGAAAATTTCTTCACTCTATTTCTGTGTAAGTCAGAACACATCGTGGACAATGGGGAAACTGCTGCTGTTGCCATTTATTGAACCAAGTTCAAAGGTAAACTTAACTGTCAGTTTGGTTTGCTCCCTGGTTTATTGGAATGGCCTAATCCCATAGCCAAATTCATAATAATTTATTCCTGAGTTCCAGTGTGGATTAAACCAAGCTGTTCAATTTCAGACAGAGAGATACATAAGAGGCAAATAATATGATTATGAACCATGTCACATTAAAATCCTCTACCTAAGACAGTCCTTCAATGCTGTCCATATACCCTCCTAAACTTCACAATACCTGGTAAAAGGAAAATATCTCCTTGATGGCAAAGCGTAAATTCCCAGTCTGTTGAGCAGCAAAGCAGCCTTCTGATGAGTTGACTATTACAATTTGTTTATTAAAAAAAACCAAACTAAAACAAATAAACAAAGCCACTGAACAACAATGATAAAAAAGTAATAACTACATCAAATGGTAAACCAGGGCAGCTGGTGAGCTGGTAGAGACTGCGGATATGGTAAACATCTGCAGGGAGCTGAGCTGAAATTTTGCTACCAGGAAGATATCCTGGTAGCAATACAGGGGAATGGTCTGGGAACTCACAGCTGCCAGCTATTAAAGAAACATCAAGAAATGCAACTTAAAAGCAAAAAATATGAAATCTCTGCAAAAGAGGTCATAAGGTGTCAGTGAGCATTCTGAAGGAGATACACACATGTGCCTGCAATATCTGGAGCTGCACAGTATCACTAGTCAGAAAGCAGAAAAAAAGGCGTTTGTGTTCCCTGACCTTGGCAATTACATGTTTTGGGGGTTCACTTCAGTATTTTTCAGGAATATTTCAGTATTCAGTCCATTTATCACTATAAACATTACCTTATGGCTCCCAGAATCCCTGAAGCCCAAGACAGAAACACCTTCACCTCCCCAAGACCATCTACTCTGCCAGTGCAGGCTTTTAAACCTACAACAGATCACTAGTACCTCTCACACATGCTCTTGGCAGTTTCCACCATGGTGAGTCCCTGCCTCAGGTGAAGGAGATCCTTTGCATGTCTATGGGCGTTCTCCTCTTGTGTAACTGCCTGCAAACAACGGCGTCCTTGTCTAAACCAAGCAGGAGTCAAGGTTGTGTGGAAAGCACCAACAGGGATGTTTCTCTTTAGCCAGTAGCACAGTTTTCAAGCCAGATACATCCTCTGTGATGGACCTTTCTGTGGGAACCAGACCTGCCTGAAGGGCTTGTTGTAACAGTGCAAGGATCAGTTTTCCACACTGATGGAACTTCCTTGGAATGGCACTCTCCTAAGACTAATATTACGCTGAAAACAAAGGCAGTGTATCTGCAAACCCCAGGGATTCCCAAATAATTGTTAGAGGATTACATGATAGGTTTTATCTGCTAACTCTTAAAATTACTATCTAGAGTAGCAGATTATACACGCACATACCTCCTCTTGCCTTTTACCAGCTATTTTCTGGTTGTAAGGCTGTAGAATTAAGAAATAGAAAAGATCAATTAAAATTGTCAAGTCTATCTTCTGCATGTTCTGCATGTAATTTTAATGATGTTATACTCCAAATAATGCAAACCTCAAGTTATACAAATTTCTGAGGATGTCATTTTCTTTTTCTTATTAAAGACAGAGTTTAAAGTTTCAGAATTTAATTTATGAGTTTTCATTAATTTAATAATTTTGCTGATTGCTAATAGAATTCCTGCCAAATACGCTTTTTCTTTATTAATTACTTTTTTAATTTTTCTTTAGCTTAAATTCTTTGCCTATTTCAATTTTTCTTTTCTTGCCTTAGTTTATTTCTGACTTTCTACATTATTTAGTTAATTTCTACCTCGAAATTCAGACAAACATACATACATTCTTTCAGACTTCTGAGCAAATCTTCCTTCTCCTTGTTCACACCATCCAGTTTACTGAATATTCAGACTTACCAACTACCTCTGAAGTCACTAACATTATGGGTGAATGTCTGCTGCTAAACAGGGGCAACAAGTGCTGTTTCAAATATCTAGTATACCCAAGGCATCAGCATGGCCCGGAACTGGAAGTGATCTGTACCTCACTGGGGACCACCTGGAAGTCAGCTGTTGAAGGCATCAGAACTGGCAATGAAAGCTCATGTTTGGGCAACTGGTTGCTACCCAACACTTCTTCAAATAAAACATCATCAGTTAAGAGCCAAACCTACTCACGCCACAATGGAACAACGGGACAGGCAGTGACACCCTGATCCTTCACGTGCCTAGCATAAGTTGCTAAGGGAATTTTGCATTAAACACCCAAAAGGACTAAAAAGAGTTATGATGCTGTATATTTGAATAGGAACTTTGTAATTCTGAATATACATCAAGGGAAGACTGCTTTTATGAGGAAGACAAGAATAGAATGCTTTAGAAACCTAAGCAATAGCATGGACAAAACAAACACCTGCTGCACTCCAAATGGAAATTGCACATGTAACTCCTAGGTGGCCCGTGCAATCCTCTAGCTCCTTTCCTGCTGAGCGGTCACTTGCTTAAAGAACAGTTACAAAACCCAGGGAAGCTGGGCAGCTGTGGTATTGTATCTCTACTGGTATGTGTTGCTAGATAGAACATACATATGGCTGAACATGAGCACAGTGCTACATCTACATAGGCTGAGATGAAAGTAGCCTACTAGAAACACAAACATAGATACACCTGACTGTACAGACATGCTCATAGACCACTGCCTTCTCTGATCACCCACAGAAAGTGTTCATGTGAGTTACCGCATAAGTAAAAAATGCTCAGTAGAAAAATCTCAATTTCAAGACTACTATTTAGCATAGCCTATTTAATTTTAATTAAAGAACAAGTCAGTGAGCAGGCATATACAGCTCAGCCAGCAGATCACAGAAGATGACAAACTTCAGCAAATGACAGTGATAGACTGCTAGGGTAACTTTTTGGGCCAGCACAACTGCAGCCAAAAATGGTCGTGTGATAGTATATTATCTAGGGTGATTCAAAATGCTTTTTCTCTCTTATGTCATTGTTTTTCTGTTGAAGAACCAATATTAGAGGTAAAATATGTAAAAAATTGAATTATTTCTTACAACACTATATGATGATTCTAAAGTCCAAACAACCTGTCAAACAAACTGGTTTTTACATCTGAAACCGAAGCAGTAATTTTTGAGCTATGTACAAATTGAACACAGTTGCTCAGTCAGAACAAATCTACTGCTGGTACACAAAAGAAAATTCTTTCGTTAAATATTTAACTTTCCCATCCCTTCAGTTATGGATTGAAAAAAAATCTCAGACTCCCATATCACTTCCCTATATCTTCCTCGAAAAAAAGCACTAGCAAAACAAAGGAGAAAAGTTAAATTCTCTGCCCATTAAATGTACAATAATTTACAGCCTTCTTCATGAGTTACAATAGTCAATGCCTGAAATAGCTACAGTGGCACCTGTGTTCTGTCTGTCCTCCTTAATTTCTTTAAGCCCCGGCTAGAAAGAAGGCAGAACTGGAAATACTATGTCAGCTCCTCACCACTGAAGAAATCCACTACCAAGGGAAAATTGTTCACCAGGACTTTTTTCTTTTTTTTTAAAAACCAGACTTACAGCTGCTTTGTTCCCTAGCAGCAACATGAAGCTACTTGATCACATCAGTTAATCACACCACAATATCCCCAATACTTTAAAGTATAAAAATAGAGCAGGCAAAAAAAATCTAATCCTTCTCATCTCCTCCTCCCACCAAAAAAGCCCAGAACCAACAGATCATCAGGCTTTTTTAAGATATTGCAAAGAAAAATTAAAAAGGCCAAACCTAGAGTTTTTCCTTGCCTGTTAACACTGAAACCTTGATACAGTAGTTATTTTTTTTAATCTAATTTCCTGCAAGCACCTACATTAGAAAGATCTGGAACATATACTGAACAAAAATTAATTCCTAGGGAAAATGGCTTATACCAGATGTCTGTGAGCTGTTAGCCACATGTTGCCGATTCAGTCTTTTGTTGGCATAAGCTACACACAGTTCCTCCAAGTATCACTCATTCCTTCTAGTATCACCAACTAATCTGATTGAAAGATCAGACAGTAGGCTCCAAATTCCCAGATGGGGACTGCCTGTAGCTGCTAATAATTTTCACACCAGGGGAACATAGAAAGCTCTTCTTGTGTTAAGAGTGGTTTATTTTTTTTAAGAATGGTACCTCAAATACACATCTTTCCACATACTCATTCAAACCACTTGCAAACATTCTTGCACATTTTCACAGTCTGTTGCCAAAATACATGACGGACAGCATCAAATTGCTTCCTCATCTTTTTGATTTTCAGACTCACACCTGTTTGGCTAGTCGGGTCACAGGAAATTGCAAGGTGCTAAAACAACCAGATTAAACAAAATAGATCATTATCTCCTCTTACTGGCATATCCTATTCTCCTTATACTTTCATATTTGAATAATGATAAGAGTTGGCTGTCTTCTAGCTATTGCTATTATAAAGCCAATATACTTACAACAGCAGAATGCAACAGAAAAGACAAAGTATTCTGAACAAGCATAAACCTTCAACCAAACAGCGAGTCTGAGCTGAAACAGCACACCCAAAATAAAGACTCATGCATTCAGATCCCCAAACTCCTAACATCCACTGAAGCATACACACTTTTCAGCTATATACAGTATCTAAATATCATACACTTACAGAAGTTTTTCTATTTTCAAGCTTCTTTACTGAATTCATTTATTTATTAAAATTGAGATCTTAACATAAAAAGTGTACATTTTTTTCTTCAAAAAGCCCTCTTCTTTTCCTTGTTATACTGTAGTATTGGAATATTCAATACTTCTAATCTGTCTCCATGGAAGTGATGTCAAAGTATAGTGCAGTCTAATTTTAAAAAAGAAAAATTATAAAAAACCTCCCTTCCTAAACTTCAGCAGCTGAGCACTGAGGACCACCATAAGAAGACGAAATGTTAGAGGTTATTCTTCCCTTGCTATCTCTGGAAATGCAACAACATGTAAAATGCGTTATCTTTCCTATTAATGCAAAGTGAAAAGCAGTTTTGCATGCTGTCATACAGATCTGCAAAACAGGATTGCTTGATAGGGACAATGGTAATCAGAAGCATCAACCAACTTATTATACAACACAGAAGTTACCTTGTATCTTAGAAAGCTGCATTTGTTTGAATTGAAGGCATATTCATTGACCTGGAGGCCCTTTAGGAATTACATCATACCTAGAGAAACAGTAAGATAAAACATTATTTTCTACAGTCCGTTTAAATTTCCAGCCAACCCACACTTCAGTGCTTTTTGTTCAAAGTCCAAACTTCATATAAAAGCTTTTCCAGATTCCCTCCGTTTATGTTTTAATACAAGTCTCTCTATTTCTGTGTGCAGACAGACATGAAAGGAAATCATATTCCTGTAGTATTTCCACTTAACACAGAAATCAGCAACACCTAACTTGAAAACAGCTCTATTCCCACAGTATTTGCAGTTCCAAGGCTCTCCAAACTTACAACCAAACTTACGAATGTTTTCAGAACAGCTGTTCTTCAAGAAAATCAACCTCCAGGTTCAAGAATGGTCCATCCCCACATGTTGGAAGTCAGACCAAGGCAGGAGGCACACATAGTTAAAAGAGGAACTCCTAACTATGCTTAAAAAAGGAAGCATGCAAGTAAGGGATGCAGGGTCAGGTCACCCAGGAGAAATACACAGACACTGTCTGTGTGTACAAGGGTGGGAGTAGGAAAGCTAAAGCCCATCTGAAGTCAAATCTAGCACAGCACTTGGAGGGTAATAAGAAGGGCTTCAAAAGGGCCACCAACAGCAAAAGGAATAAGAGGTGATAAAAATGAGCCTGACACTGAATGTGGCAGGAAACCTGGTGACAATGGAGGTGGGAAAAGACCAAGGTACTTCATTTCAGTCTTTACTCATAAAACTTGCCTTCAGGAATCCCAGACTTCTGAGACCATTGGAAACATCTAGATTAAGAAAGAGATTCTTCCCCACCAAGAGTAACAAGTTAGGGAACTTGGATATACAAAAGTCCATAGATTCTCCAAGGGTGCACCCATGAGCACTGAGGGCACTGGGTAATGTCATTGTTAAGCTGACGATAGAAACTGAAAGGAATGACTGAGGTGTCTGATAGGTGTGCTGCCACCCAAGGAGACCTCAAGAGGCAGCAGAAATAGGCAGAGAGGAACCCCATGAAGTCTGACAAAGAAATGTGAAGTTCTGTTTCTGGGTATGAATAATGCCATGAATCAGAACACACTAGGGGCCAGCCAACCGTGGCTCTGCAGAAAAGGACCTAGAAGCCTCGGTGAACAACATGCTGGCCATGAGCCAGCAATATGCCCTCATGGCAAAGTGGTTGCATCAGGAAGAGCACCATCAGCAGGTTGAGGGAGGTGATCATTTGCCTCTTCTCAGCACTGGTAAGAGCACACCAGGAATCTTGTGTTAAAGTCTGGATCCATCAGTACAAGACAGACATGGATTTACTGGAGTGAGTCCACTGAAGGGTCATGAAGACTGGAGCATCTCTCATAAAGGAAATGCTTGAGAAAGCCTGAACTGTTCAGCATGTGGAACTGAAAGCTCATGGGGATCTCATCTTAGCACATATAAAAAGGAAGAAATAAACATGATGGAGTCGGGCTCAGTAATATTCAGTGTCAGGGCAAGAAGCCATGGGCACAAACTGAAATAAAAAGAATTTCATTTAAACATCAGAAAAAAACTTTACTCTGAGGGTGGTCAAACACTGGAACAGACTGCCCACAGATGTTGTGGAGTCTCCATCCTTGGAAATATTCAGAACCTGACTATACGCTGTCCTGAACAACCTGCTTTAGTCAACCCCGAGTTGTGCATGACAGCTGGACTAGGCAATCTCCTGGGGTCCTTCCGAACACATTTATACTGTGATTCCAGAAAGGGCTGCCAATCATTTATTATAAATGCTTCAGAAATGAAAGCTAGGAACTTCACCTAACATTTTATTTAAGGAATTTGAAAATACATTTCAGTGACCACACAAGACAGATGTCAAGAGTGGACAATTTGTGTCTCTAAGATATTTTTTCAAAGTGAAAAAAAAAAATCTAGCACGCTTGTCTGCCACTCAAAAATCACATTAAGTGAATAGATATCTGAATAACTAATGGAACTCAAATAGTAATTATTTAGTGACTTAAATAGTCACTAAAATTCATCAAGTGATTTTTATTTCTTTTTTTTTTTTTTGTGCTACACAGGCTAATGTCTTTCAATATTTTGTAAATTATCTGGAATTATATAAAAACTATTCATTATCAGATCTGTAGATCCACTAAAGTCTGCAGAACATTAACTAAGGTAGAGAAGGCCAGTGTGCAAAGTGATCTGAAAAGTACTTAGTGAGTTTAAGTCCATTCTTACAGCATATACCTTCATGCAGTCAAATGCATGGTAACGGATGCAAAAGCAAGCAATACCAGACATATCACTTGGCCAAAAGACTGTATTAAATAAAATGGTGTTTTTTTTCATTATGACTCCTAAATAATTGTCAAAGAGCTGAACACAAGCTCCCAGCTCAGCTTTTCCACACAAAAGGCTACTGTGAATGTATGTAAATGTGAACGTATGTAATGACCAGAAGATATACTTTGCCTCTGTGTCACTGATGAGAACTACAATCAGTACCAAAAAAATCTCATGAATACACTTACTTCAACTATGTTTCTTATTGTAGTGTAGCTGGTTTAATTACATTTCAAAGTACATTTTAGAGTGGTAGATGTAGTTTAGAGCGGTAGATGTAGTTTTTCTTGATTTCAGTAAGGCATTTGATACTGTCTCCCACAGCATCCTCATAGATAAGCTAAGGAAGTGTGGGCTTGACGATGAAGTAGTGAGGTGGATCGAGAACTGGTTGAAAGGAAGAAGGCAGAGAGTTGTGGTCAATGGCGCAGAATCTAGCTGGAGGTCTGTGACTAGTGGAGTTCCTCAGGGGTCGGTGCTGGGACCGGTGCTGTTTAATATTTTCATCAATGACCTGGATGAGGGAACTGAGTGCACCCTCAGCAAGTTTGCTGATGACACAAAACTGGGAGGAGTGGCTGACACACCAGAGGACTGTGCTGCCATTCAGCGAGACCTGGACAGGCTGGAGAGTTGGGCGGGGAGAAACTTGATGAAATTTAACAAGGGCAAGTGTAGAGTCTTGCATCTGGGGAAGAACAACCCCATGTACCAGTACAGGTTGGGGGGTGACCTGCTGGAAAGTAGTGAAGGGGAAAGGGACCTGGGGGTCCTGGTGGATAGGAGGATGACCATGAGCCAGCAATGTGCTCTTGTGGCCAAGAAGGCAAATGGCATCTTAGGGTGCATTAGAAAGGGAGTGGTTAGTAGGTCAAGAGAGGTTCTCCTCCCCCTCTACTCAGCCTTGGTGAGGCCGCATCTGGAATATTGCGTCCAGTTCTGGGCCCCTCTGTTCAAGAAGGACAGGGAATTGCTTGAAGGAGTCCAGCGCAGAGCCACAAAGATGATTAAGGGAGTGGAACATCTCCCTTATGAGGAGAGGCTGAGGGAGCTGGGTCTCTTTAGCTTGGAGAAGAGGAGACTGAGGGGTGACCTCATCAATGTTTACAAATATGTAAAGGGTGGGTGTCAGGATGATGGAGCTAGGCTTTTTTCAGTGACATCCAGTGATAGGACAAGGGGCAATGGGTGTAAACTGGCGCATAGGAAGTTCCACGTTAACATCAGGAAGAACTTCTTTACTGTAAGAGTGACAGAGCACTGGAACAGGTTGCCCAGGGGGGTTGTGGAGTCTCCTACACTGGAGATATTCAAGGCCCGCCTGGACAAGTTCCTGTGTGATGTACTGTAGGTTACCCTGCTCTTGCGGGGGGGTTGGACTAGATGATCTTTTGAGGTCACTTCCAACGCTTGGGATTCTGTGATTCTGTGATTCTGTGATACCACGTTATTCCTTTTACCCTCTCCCCTAAAAAGAGGTGCACTAAAAGAAGCATCCATACAGAGCTGGACATTGCTTTACACAGCACTGAGTTCAGCAGCATGCAGATGCCTGCAGTCTCTTCCCCTCTGGTGTGTAAGAGCTCCAGGCATATAGTAAGGTTCAACCCATCATTCTGCAAATGAGTGGGGTGTAGGTGATCACTAGGAGTCATAGAACAGGCTGGGTGAACAATGGATTTCTGCTTGAAGAGTGAACATAAAAACCTGACCAAGCAAATGGAAAGAAAGTCAGCTTGACAGTAGTAGATAGTAACTCATTTGTCTTCCCCTCAACAATATGGAAGAGCAAACCTGCTTTCATTTTGGAGCAAAACAGAATATTTCATTTTCTCTGACAAGAAATATTTTCTTTCTAACACAGGTGTTCCAAAAGCAGCACAGCAATGCAACGAAGAGTTAGAGTTAGGAACAAAACCAAGAAAATAGCTCTTTGCTTCTACAGAAACCCCAGGTTTACAATAGCCACCTCATTACATGCATGAAAGTACTTAACCACTCCGCCTGAGGAGATCTAACTCACCAACCACTCCTTGTAGAACGCCTGCAACACACAGCACTCGTTAATTCTGCCGGGGTGCTCTGCAACTTTTCCTGCTTAAATTAATCCAATCAGAAATATTCATCTGCACAGTGAAAGAAAAGCATTCTATATCTTGAGGTCTATAATATTCAGAGCCAAAGAGCCTGGAAAAAGCATGTTTCCCTTAATGTATAAGATCTAACTGATTGTCTACAGCTCACATGAGTTCCTACGTCACCCAACAATAATTCCCAAAAACCTCTTGCAAAAGTAGTTTGTCTTCCTCTCTTGAGGAAAACTTAAGTAGCCTAATACCTAACACTCTGAGATTTCCTGTGATATTATCATGCAGTAATAAGTCATCATTATATCTAATTTTAGGAAAATGACACCTCAAAATGGATGTAGAGGCCATGGGACTTGTTTCTAACCAGCAGGTCACTTCTTAATGACACCCTACCCATTGTAGCTGTTTCCTAACACTTTTCCTGAGCAAAATGTCTAGTTGAGTGACCACTAATTTATCTCCTACTGAATGGAGAGAAGAAAACATCTACTTCTCTGCAGTAGATGTTGATATATCAAGAACAGTATCTTCCCCAACGAAATACTTCAAAATATTTCTGTTTCTCCACTACAGAAACATCCAGCTCCGTAACATCATAGCACAGGATTGTTACAATGAATTGTGGGTCTCTCCTGAACATCAAAACGCTGAGGTTTTCATTTTGCTCTGCCTGTATACAGCTGCAATTGGGACACAACATTCTGACTCTGCAGACATGCATATTTTCAGTTCTCTGAGAAAAAAGAAAAAAGTGGTAGCAGGCAGCAAACTCAGCTTTGCTTTGTCCATCTGTAGCTGAAGTACACTGTCAATTTGTACCTATGTTCCCCTTCAGGAGGAGCTTTAGTATCTTCACAACCTGATAGTAGCATGCTTGTACCCACACTTTGCTGCAAAAGCTAATCTTCCAATAGCACCTATAATTAAAGTAGACGAGGGCTAGCCCAAATGGATCTGATTTTATGGTGACCTTTCTAGTGACAGCATGTTCAGGGAAGGCTTTCTCAGAGGAGTAAAAGAACAGATGGGCGGCCAAGGCTAACCCTGTTCTTCTTACTGCATGGAATCTTCTTTTCCCCTGTACTTTCCAGATGGATTTTCCTGTTTTATTTTTATCTGTAGTTCTACCACATTCTAAGACATTATTGAGACGTATATTCTTCCGGCACAAGCCCTAATAGCATCAACATCACTGTTCAACTGAAGTCCCTTTAAAGCATGTTTGGGTCTTCCAGAGAATGGTGTTACATGAGACAGCGTACACACTTCCTCAGTTCACTTCATCCTAGAGCTCCAGCTCTTTTCAAAGCCTCCTTTGTATCCCGTAACAAAGCATTTCTAGAGTTTTGCTCTAAGTCAGAAGGTTCTATATCCAGGTTTTGGTGCTCACTGCAGAACTAACTTTCTATTGTTCCCAATTGTAAAATGCATTGGGTGCAATGTTACCTAATACAGCAGTCTGAGAAAGCGTAAAGATGTTTGTACACCTTCTGTTCTTCCAGGACACTTGCCAGACCTCTATCACTGCATCACGAATAAATTTTTGAAAACCAAACATCAGGCATCAAGCACTACTTACTGGATATCCCTAACTTCAGTACTGAAAATACTTTTACACACATAGTTATTAAGGATGTATGAATTCAGAAAACATTCTATTGTGTGTGGATTTCCTCCTCTATCCCCACAGAGATCAGCAACTGTACCCAACTCAATGGATTACTTCCTCTAGGCCCTCCACAGCAACAGGCATATCATACTCTGTTGCAGGACACAAGGCACGAAAGAATTGACTGAATTTCATTGGGTTTGCATGCAAAAACCTTCCTTTTTTATTTTTTCCCCCCATCAGGATGAAGCCCTCAAACATTTCTCCAAATTCTCTCATTCCTCCAGCAATTAGAATCTCCTGGTGAAAAGAGTTTGCCATTATTTTATTATTACCAGCATCTTTTCATGCTGAGCCTTTTACATATTTTCACATTGGTTTTGTTCACCTATACTTACTATATTCCTTTAGAATATTCTATTCAGAAGTCTTTGCCCTGAAGTGTACCCACCTTCTTTTGGCCGCCTCTCTCTTCTAATACTTGCATGGCTTATGTGCTAGTTTTCAAATCTACTAAAAAGAAAAAAAAAAAAATCTCATTTGATATCAGATTAATATTATTATTCATTGCCTTTATCAGGAATTATCTTAATCTAGCAGTGGTGTTATCATATTCAGACATGTTTTGAGGTCTTGCAAAGTGATACAATTCCATTACAAGCCTTTTCTCTTTCTGCAAGCACATTCTTATTTTCCTTTGTTTTCCAGAATGTGTCACATTATGATCATCTCTGCGTGCTTTTTGGGGACACCAACATTCTTATGTATGTTTTCTTGCATCCTTACAGTATTTTGGATCCTCCATCAGGGCTGCAGGGCCAGAGTGCATCAGTGCTCCACATATATATGTCTAAACCTGCTTTGTTCACAGTAGTTAGTTTTACTGTTTTTTTTTTTTTTTGATACTGTGGTTCCACATACTGCACACAAACTGATCAAAAAGCAGGAAAACAGTAAAAAAGAAAAAAAAAAAAGAGAGAGGAAAATAAGGAGAGAGGGACATGCAAATAAATCTGCTGTTTTTTTTTCATTATCAAAATAAAACTCAGATACTTCATTCTTACATCATCCCCACATCTTTTTTTCTTTCAAATGCATTTTCCTCATTTGATAATATTCTTTTTAATTTATGAAACTAGCATTGCACACTACATTCACAATGATTGTACATGATGGATTTGCAAAGTGGCATAATGAGGCTCAGATTTGTTCTCTGTCCCTTTCACAATAGGGCATAATATTCCATCAGAGTTTTGACTGCCATTGAGCACTGCTCTCCAGTTTCCATAAGGCTATCTATTACCACTCAGAATGAGATTTAGAGTTGTAATACTCAACTCACATGCCATCCAACAATATGTAAAATTAGGACCATTTTCTTTTTCTTCCCCCTTAAGGGCATCATTATCTATTAACCTACATTGAATTTAATCAGCTATTTTATCACAGCATTCTTGGATTGCTTTGCAGCTCTTTATCATCAGTAGATGGTATCATCAGCTGACTTTGTTGCCACAGTATTCATTCTTTTTCTGATCATTCCTGATTATGCTAAAAAGCATATTCATATTGTAGCACAGTATAGCAGACTTCATTGGCAAACACCTTCCACTGTGACAAGTAATGTTTCACCCATGCCCTCCTTTTCCCTAGTTTATAACCCACTATTAATCCATGACAACCTTCCCTCTTAACCCATGATTTCTTATAAGATTTTGGTGAGATGTTTACTGCAGCCAGAGACCACCGACACACCTGATTTTATCTTTTGTTTGTTGTTTGTTTCAAAAAACAAAAGATGAAGGCTTAGCCAAAGTACGTTTTTCACTTGTCCATGGAACAGTGGCATTCTTCAGAGAAGTTTGTTCCAGCTTACCTGCCAGAGAATTTACTAGATGTTTCCTGGGGATAGTGTTGTTAAAACTGGCATCACATTAGCCATCCTTGGTACCAAGATAAATTTAAGTCTTGGATCTCAGTAACTCAGCTATTTCATTTCCAAGTTTCTTCAGAGCTGTTGAGCGAATGTCATCACTGTCTGGAGATTAATTCTTGTTCATTTGCTCAAAGACCTCATCCATCAATAACTAGAGCTAAGAAAGATCCTCCAAAACTTTTCCCATCAAAAAGGATTACCATCTGGAAAACCTCACTGAATTCTTCTGGCATGTACATACATATATGATAAAAAAAAAAACCAAAAAAAACCAATGTTGGTTTTTTTCAGCTATATTGTCTCCTCTTTCATACGTTGCTCGCCTCTTGGACTTGCAGGTCTCCAGCAGGCTTGCTTTTTGAATACACAGGGAAAAGTGATTCATTGCTCATAACTGTGCCTCTTGCAAGTTATTTCTTCAGTTCTTTCATAAACTCTTTTTTTTTTCCCTTTTTTTCCCGGTTTTTTGTTTGTTTGTTTTGGTATTTTGTTGGTGGTGGTGTTTTTTTTAAACTGCCTTTTTGTTCTCATTTAGCTACAATCTCAACATTTTAAAGCTATTTTTCAGGGTACAGAAATAGGATAAAGGTTTGCTTCTTGCAGTCTCAGCTTAGCCTTATGTACCCTGTATGCGTGCAGAATTACAGCTGTCTCTCATGAGAGTGTCTTCCAGAGCCCCAGCTAGCCACAGTGTCTGCCACTGCCCCCATGAAACAGGTTCACAGCCTCACACCTTGGAGGGAAAAAATGTACTTAAGCCACATAGATATCCAACAAGCACCTACCAGAGGCCATCAGGTAAGGGATGTACAACCTATCATTTTTAACATCCAAATGTTTTTTTGCCAGTCAAATATGGAAAATTTACTTCCCACTCCTTAATACCTTCAGGTCTACAAGAGCTCCATTCACCTGGCCCTATTGAATAGATTCTCTGCTCCCTGCTATCTCCACCACATGCACCTGCCAGTTCAGTACTCTCTACATGTCTCCGTACCTATTGAGAAATTAGTAATTATTGAAGTATTTTTTGGGGTGCTATTGGCAGCAAATGACAGAATAAATAATAAGAAAAAAAATATATTTGCAAATACAGAATGGCAAAGTGGCAGAAGCCCAAAACTATAAGTTCTAGATGCCTGGGAAACAACTAATTTCAGTTAAGACTATCCTTGATTCTAGCTCCTTAAGTTTCAAGATGAGTTTGAAGAATTGGAAGGCGTTATGAAGTGATTTACAGTGACAGAAATCCTGCTTTACAGCAAATGTCAAAAAAAAACCAAACCAAACCACTCATTCATGCATCCAAAAATATAATTAAAAGCTAAGCCAGTTACAGTCAGAGTACTTCTACTAAGAAAAATTTATTATAAAAAAAAATCCTCTGTAATTAGTAAAATATTAAGTTCAGCAACTCTAGATAAAAAAAGGGTTAAAAGTCCACAAAGATGTTACTTAATCACAGAATCAGCTGATCCAGGTACAGGCTCTCTGCATATCCAATTCACTGTACAGGTTCAGAGCAAGCGTAAGTTATCACAAAAACAGCATAAAAAAGTGGGGAACTTCTTTCCTACACCACTCACGTGCTGAAACTCAGAATACTGAGATTTAAAGGAATCAGCTCTTGGGATACACTGATATTGACCTGCCTCCAGCTGAAATTTGTGTTATTGCTTAACCCTTTGAGCCCAGCAATTCAGCCACCATTCAGTCTACGTCACTGTCTCCTCACCCAGCCTGCACCCAAACTGTGCTCACAGCACCCAGGAGGCCCTTCTCCTGATTTAGAGAAGACTCTCCCACCTCTCTGGACTTAGAGGTTCTTAATGAAACTGTTCTCTCTTTTCATAAAACATTTGTATTGTGCAAATTTAAACATTTGGGACTACAGCACTACTCAGAGTAGTCAAAGTCTGTATTTAATTCTGGAGTGCAGTCAAAATTGCTATAATTACATATTTTTAAATATACCCTTGATATTTTTCATTGTACATGAATATTTCTGTGTAACACAGAACAACAGAAATGACCATGTAGTCATGTATGTATTAAACAAGAATTCTCATGAAGCAACAGAGGCACAATGTGATCTTGTCACCTCCTCATTTGATAGTACAATAGCATGCACAGTGTGCAACATCATTACCAAGAAACACTATGAAGCTTCAAGGCATGAGTAATGTATGGGACTATAATTATGTCAGCTTTGAGAACAGCAAGTATTCTGGGTTCAGTGCAGCATTCCCTAATTCAGTGAATAACCATTTTTTTAAAATAGTGAATGACAAGAGTGCCCAGCTCTTCTGGTCACAACTCTGAGACAGGGTAGTGGCAATTAGACTTCAAAAAGGATGATGCTTGTCCCTGAAGCATACTAGGATAAGCATACAAAAAAATGAAACAGCGGAATCTTCCATATCCTTCAACCAGATACTTAGAAAATACACATACTATGGGTTCACAAACACTCAGAATTTGACTGATGTTAGAGCCAACATGTCTTTTAGGACAAAAGGGAAGGAAGAAACATCTCTATGAAACCTCCAAGCTGCATACTGCAATAAGAGATGAAAAATATTCCTAGCTGAGGATAGCTGCCCATAGAAGAAATAGAAGAGAACACAAAGGACTAGATTAATTTGTGAATATGAAACAGAACTGAGAAGGATGTTTGATACCCGAGAAAATAAAAGTACAAAGTAAGGGTAGCAAGAAGGAAGAGAATGGATGCTAGCTCTTAAATAAGATAACAAGAACACCAGGCATTGGAAACTGAAGAGAAACCAAGTCAGTACACAGAAACACTGAAAGCAAACAGAAGTCCCCAACAGAATTAGAAATGACACACAGAAGAAGGGCTAGAGAATCACAGCACGACATGGAGAAGCAGGTCTGTGCAACCACAGCCTTCTTGTTATTGTCAGTCTGGCCATGAAATGAAATTAAAGAACCAAAATGATATCATGTCTGTGAGGTACAACTGACAGGTGGACCTGCAACTGAAAAGCATCATAAGGAACCTGGAAAACAATTTTAAACCCCTCAAAACTGGTACTGCACATTTCCCACTTAATAAATAAATATCAAATGCTTCAAGGAATTCTTGCAAACAAGAAGATACCTGTATGAACCTCATGTACATCAAGTCCCCAGAGAAGGAATAAAAAGCCTAATAAGAGGATAAAGCAAACAATAGCTAAATGATGAGTTGTATAAGGAAGCTTCTATAATGTTTGATTGCTGAGGTGCATTTATTGAAGGAAGTCATTTTTCAAGAGATAAATTTGACTTGAACGCCCAAGGGAATAGCTACCTCGGATCAAAGCCAACACAACTGATAAGAAGTTTTAAAGTGAGAAATGATTGATCCCCAAACACTAGTGAAAAGGCAGAACACAGAGTAGATGAGAATTCAGACATGGATTTAAATAAAAAAAAAAAAGTGTGGAGGCAGGAGAACATATGGTAAATAAAAAGAATTAAGACTGCGAACAGCAGTCAGGTAACAGGAGATGACATGCCTGAGTCTGTTCCATATAAGCAACAGAATAAGAAAACTCAGATGTCTAAACTCTCAGGAGCTTTCTCAGCACAATGGAAGATCCTGAAATACATTTATAGGATGTGAAAATTAATGCTATGAAGAAAACCGAAGCTTGATAACACAGAATTCAGAAGTGGCGTATAGATACAGAAGGACAAATACCATTCAGGAAAGATAATATTAAAGATTAGTGCAGTGGGATATGCAAGGCTTTATGAAAGAAACCATGGGGTTTTTTTATAAAAGTCCATTTTTTAAAACATAAAGTGTTTCTGCTAGAATCACGGTGAAAGCTCGTAAAGGTTCCATGGTCAGATATAAACATGGATAAAGATTGCTGTAACATCATTGGAAAGAGAAATACTATTAGCTATTGTGACAATATCTATTGTGACAAGAGACAAACTTCCTGACAAAGATTAGAACTGATGACAGACAGTAATAACAGCTAATGATACGGGTAGAGGCAACCCACTCTTGGATATTACAGCCAGGAAACCTGCGTAACAAATAGCCACAACTAACAAAAATTCGCATTATTTAAATTTGATTTTGTCATGTAATGAAGATTTAAATAGTTTATCACTGAAAGCTGAGTTAGCACAAATTAAATCAAAGGGCTAAAATAACAGTTTCGTAACTCAATTATCTACTTCAAAAGGGTAAACTTCAGTAAACCTAGGGAGCTCTTCAGGGAACTCAAATGAACAGAGGTAACTGGAGACTGGAGTGTCTTTATGTCAAAGATACGATAACTAGGAAACTGCACTCCAGACATCTGGAGGGGAATCTAGATTTTATTAGGAACCATCACAAAGTAGGCTACTAGCTACAAGCAAAGAGCCAAAAAATGTATCTGGGATTATCAGGGTCACCTAACCTCGACAACAGCATGGAAATTGAATAATTTGCGAAGTTTTTTCCTGGTAGAGTTTAGGAAAACAGGGGGGGTGGGGGTGGGGGGGGTCAAAAAAAAAAAAAAACCAAACCAAAAACCTCCTGATTTGATGAGTTTAAACAAAGATCAACAGACTAATGACAGAGTCTAAATTGGGCCAGAAGCCAAATTAGTATTTTGCATCTGTTTTCCAACAGATTTCGATAACTATCAAAATCAGCACAGACAACAGAAATACAGAATGGAAGTTATCATGAATGAGACAGAAGTACAAAAATTCAAACCACTACATACTTTTAACTGAGAAAGAGTAAAGCATCTTCACAGAAATACCAGCAAATATGAGGAGGAAACTGCAACCTCCCCACCTCATTCCCTCAGAGGACAATATTGTTGACAGTATACAAGGAAAGGTTGAAAAAAGCCTCAAGAGGCTGAGCTTTGACTTCTAAGGCTACACAGTTTCTTATGTCCTTGCCTTTGCATGAAGACAGCTCCAGCAGCTTTTTTGCCATTCCATAAACTCAAAGAGGAATGGGAGGCACCAGCCCACACTACCTGTGGCATTCTCCCACCAAACAGATAAAAGGGTGTGCAAATTCTGGGGATATTAAGGATTCAGCAACTCTTCTGAAACACCTTTCACTGTTTTTATCTATGTATTCTTCAAACCTATCTCATGCTGTTGAGAAATTAATTCACTGCAATCTGCACTCGTCACTTAGCAGTAGCCTTCAGGCAGCTCTTTAAAGTGGCACACCCCTACCAACAAACAATACATAAAAGAGCCAAAGGTCTGAAACCATCAACAAGAATATGCCCTAACCTAATGACTGGACAAACTGAGGACATCTTCAAGAATTTCACTAGGCCGTATTCCCCGAATACTCCATTCCACCATTACTGGCATCCAGCAATACACTCAGGGCAAAATTAACCAGAGGCTTAAGCAGCAGAAGAAAGCACAGGAATTTCCTCAGGCATGAGAGCAGTTTCCAAAGGACAAAGAGATAGGAAAAATCTCCTCTGTACACTTCATAAGGACACAGCAGACAGATCCATTCTTAGGAAGTCTTTAAGCTCAGGACGCATGGCTTTTAACCTTTCAGGTAGGTCCTGGAACTGGTATGTCACAAAAAATAGGAAAATTTAAGCTAACCTTGATATTTTTATCCAAATGGCAATTACATATCCACATTGTAATGCTGATGTTGGCAAGCTCTGCAGTGCAGACAGTGAACAGGCTGTGCCACAGCAGGGACCTCATTTCAGATGAAGTGAATCTGTAAGTACCTCTTTGGCATATGTAAATAGCAATTTATACAATTTTGAGTATTTCTTCGAAAAGGTAAGCTATTTCACTTTCTCCTTTGCTGCAGAACTCCAACCAGACCTGGCACTCCCTTGCAAGCCTGGAAATCTGTGTTAAGGATTCACAAAGTGAGTATCTTGGTGAATTCTGGTTTATAACAGAGGTCTTAATTAGGGGCATTAACTAGCCTGTAAATGAAATTTCAACTGCTTGTATGTACAGCCTATGTAATGAGCTCAGATTTCATGCCTTATTACACAAATAACACTTTTATTATGATAAAACAGTATAATAATACTTCTTTAGAAAAGTATACCTACTTACACAATGAGGCAATTGAAGCCACAGGCAAGAAAATACCCGAGTAAATGCTTTGCAAAATACCATGTTGCCAAATACCATCACTTTTCCTGGTTTGGAAAATGATCCCACTAAATTCATGCATCGCTTCTTTCCATTTTAATCACATTCAAAGCATTATGAACAGAAGTTGCTGACACCCATGATTGCTCACAAAATTCTTTTGAGTAAACACTTCCTGGAAGTATAAAAATTTATTTAATGTATGAAAGTATAAATGCATTTATTTGTATCTTGGGTTATATACAGACAATATCATTCCGGTTTAGTAGAATTTAACAAACTTCATTTTCTTATTAAATCCTAATCAGTTTTGCAATATGCAAGACAATGGACTAGTGCCCAAGAACCTGGTACTGCACTATTTCATTTGGATATATTCCCAATCAAATCGTCAGGGATTTTTTGATTATGTAAAGAGTGCTGGTTACGATGTAATAATGGGATATCATGGAACATTCACTAAAAGCAAAATATGCTTCTGTCTTCATTCTCTGGAACTGAGCTCTTTAATTTTATATTGCAATGTGACCTGTGCTAAACAAGTCCTGTTACTCCGTAGGTCCTCATTCTTATCCTGTACTAGAACTTCAAATTCTCACAAAAACTGTTAAATACATCCAATATTTATGGTATGTTTCTTCAATTAGTATCTTTTACAAAGTAGTCCATGGGAAGCTTTAAATTCCAACAGATGGAATATATAGCAGGGAAAGAATGCCACATACTTGATTTTTATGTATGATGGATACGTTACAAATTACTTAGAATGAATTTTTTGTTTAATCTTGACACTGCCAAGATGACAAAACTAAACAAAATAAGCACAGTCAGTCAGTAATAAATATTTGAGCTATATTTTCTCCTTAAAGAGAGAATACCATTTCTGCAGTCTGTTTTCAGAGACTTTTATATCTGCGTCATCAGTTAGAATAACACAGAAAGTACATTTTCAGATCTCATTTAGAGAGATCACTCCAGCCCTGGATCCAGAAACTTAAGGGTGACCTGCTGACAAGTGAGAAGTCCTGCGTACCTCCCTTGTCCTCAGCCACTCATCCATACAATCACAGAATCATTTAGGTTGGAAAAGACCTTTAAGGTCATAGAATCCAACCATTAACCTAGCACTGTCCACCTTGGTCAAGTCCTAACACAGCTGTAATGTGGGCCAGGTCCAGATCTGACCTCACCTTTTTTAACTCCCAGGTTATTTTTCCTCAGCCCACTGCACAAATTCAGCTCACAGTACTGCTACATGAAAACTTTTACCAGCAGTAAGGATGGGACAGAAATGTATGCATGAGAAGGCAAAGGTGGAAGATACAAAACCACATCTTGCATCAGCAGCGTGTACTTCAGTTGTCTAACAGTGATTATAGACACCTTTTACTCTGAAATACTCCATGACACCTTTTACAAGCACACCAGTAATTACTGTATTAACATTTATCTATTTTACCTGTAGTTCAAGCAATCAAAAAGAAGCTACTAGATTCTTACCACACACAAAATAGTTTTTTATTGCCAAAGACAAAAAAAAAAAAAAAAAAAAAAAAAAAGGACTTATCTCAAAGCACAAGGAGCCATTCAGTAACCGCAGACTACAGTGGGATGTGCTGGACTCACACATAGCCTACTCTCCACCGCTCTGCAGGTAATAGAACTATCTTCCCGACTTGTGTGTGCAGCTACAGCCTGCTGACCAACCAAACCAGCTCCAGGTGCTGAATGTATTGGCATCAGGACAGAGACACATAGAAGCGGCTTTCCGAGTATGCATGTGTGCACTTATACATAACACATGCATCACAAGATAACAGTTATGTAGAATATATAACTGCTGTATTTCAACAGTACCTCTGTATTTGCCGTATATATATACTTAAGGAATAAGTTCTCCTTATCAACACGATTTTATTATAAAAAATGATCTTTGGTGCAGTATATGCTATGTATCTACACACCATCTCTGCACAGCGGTCTTCAGATCACGTATATATACACACATACACACTCTGTATTTTTCTCCCAAATGTTACCCAAACATCCCAAAATTTAGCAGAGAACAAAGATCTTACCTAAAATTTTTAAGCCTACAGTACAGTACGATTCTGTCATGGAAAAAAAAAAAAAAAAAAAAGAAAAAAGAAAACCAGCTCTCCTGTGTTTCTCACACTCCTAGATCACTTCAAACCCTGCTAACCAAAGTGGAGTCTTACAACCATTAGACAGCCATTAGGGAACGGTTTCAGTGGAGGTTTTAACCTTGAACGGTACTAATAAAAGAACCCAATGTGGCATTTGCACAACAAGGATTCTAGTTTTATATTAAATTATTATTTTTTTAATGAATGGTCCTGAGGACAGAGTACTTTGGCTATGAGAATGTCAACTGGTTATACAGCATCTGCTTAAAATACCTTTGAAAGAATTATGCATTACATTTTTTAATGAATGTGGTTGGTCCTTTGAACCAATTGCAGCATCTCTGAAATTGTTTCCACACATTAGGCTCAAGGAATAAACAGCCTGATAAAAAGCTGTGGTGGGTTGACCCTGCCTGGATGCCACATGCTCCCCAAAGCCACTCTGTCACTTACATCCTCAGCTGGACAGGGGAGCAAAAATGTAACAAAAGGCTCATGGGTTGTGATAAGGACAGGGAGAGATCACTCAGCAATTATCATCATGGGCAAAACAGACTCGGGGAACTTAGTTTAATTTATTACCAATCAAACCAGATTAAGATAACAAGAAAGAAAAGCAAATCTTAAAAACACCTTCCTCCCACCCCTCCCTTCTTCCCAGGCTTAACTTCATGAGTTCTCTACCTCCTCCCCTCCAGTGGTACAGGGGGATGAGGAACAGAGTTTGGGGACAGTTCATCACGTCTCCACTGCTCCTTTCTTCTCAGAGGGAGGACTCCTCACACTCTTCCTCCTGCTCCTCCCACAGGAGACAGCTCTCCACAAACTTCTCCAACATGAGTCCTTCCCACAGGCTGCAGTTCTCCATGAACTGCTCTAGAGTGGATCCCTTCCATCAGTGAAGTCCTTCAGGAACAGACTGCTCCAGTGTGGGTCCCCCTCAAGGTCACAGCCTCCTTCGAGCCTCCCCCTGGTGTGGATAGGCTGCAGCATGCCCCGCCATGGTCTGCACCATGGGCTTTAGAGGCATCTCTTCTCTGGCACCTGGAGCACCTCCTCTCCTTCTGCACTGACCCTAGTGTGTGCAAAGGTGCTTCACATATTCTCACTCCTTTTTCTGGCTGCAACTGCTGTTGCACAGTTTTTCCCCACTTCTTAACTGTTATCCCAGAGGCACTAACACTGTCACCAATAGGCTCAGCCTTGGCCAGCAGCGGGTCCTTCTGGGAGCTTACTAGCACTGGCTCTACTGGATGCAAGGGCAGCTTCCAGCAGCTTCACACAGAAGCAACACCTGTGGCCCCTCTGCTACCAAAACCTTGCCACATGAACCTATTACAAAAGCACATAACACATTTCAGTTCACACTTTGTTAAAGAAAGCTATTAATCAATCACAATTCATATGAGCTACTGGTATCTCTATGCAGGGGATAGACAGAAGTCTGGCAGTTTTGAATCCATGAAATAGCCTCATAAACACCTTTGTATTGTGCCAGTAAGCACAATAATCACTAACAATTCTTAGTGCTCATAAAAAATTTTTAAACAATAAGCTTAAAATATTTTTATTTCATCAAGAAGTCTCTAATCACGCAAGGTATCTTCCTTTTGTTCTTTTAAACATGTCTTCTGGTATCTCTTTTCTAAGACTTTCCCATTTCTTTCAGCCTTTATGTACATTGTAATAAATATTTGCCCACCACTTATGGTCAAACCCACATTAGTTTTCAGACAGCCATCTCAGGTACTCCGGCATTACATACCTTGGCTCAACCTGGACACTGGACAGCTCTTCACTTGAGTTTTATAACTCGAGTTTTGCGCTACCACAGCCACGCTCATCAGCCACTTAAAGCAATCAGATCCGATCTGTGTCTACATAACCCTCAACCACACAGTCTTTCAAAGAATATATGTGTACACTTACTGTAAGCCATAAAAAGCAAGCCAAATGTAGACAGTGTCTTAGTCACAGGATCATGTTGCTAACAATTGTTTAGGTTGGAAAAGACACTTAAGATCATCGAGTCCAACCACTGCCAAGTCCACCACTAAACCATGTCACTAACGGCCACATCTACACGTCTTTTAAATACCGCCAGGGAAGCTGACGACAAAAGCAAATTATAAAATTCCTCATACTCCTAAAAAGTGAAAACACTCCTTAGATTTAGCTAACATTCAGTGGTGCATTTACTTTTCTTTTTATAAAGCTCAGATTTTCTGTATAAGCCATTGATCTTGTTAGACTTTTTGTTTGTTTCAAGACCATCCAAGCCCACGCATGCATGAATCCGTTTTGAATCCCAAGGAGGCCCCCACAGCTGGTTTTAACCATGTCAGTGCCAAGTCACATTCAAATGGATTTCCTTCTCCATGCACAAAAGCAGCTATTTTTAAAAACTGTAAAACTGCACACATCTGGGAGTGCTTAGAGTACTAGTAATCCCTATATAGTACACGTTGTCATCACTACTAGAAAATCTCTGTTCTTTGACCATAGGCCCAAAGAACACAACTTCTTTTTGAAGCAGCTCTGCTTTATGTGAGCTTAATTTCAGATTTGTGGCCATACACTTATCACAGATTACTAGTAATGTTTCCATTCTGGAAGTTTCTACTCACAACACAAAGTCATCATACTATAGTATAGAGACATGTGTGCCATACTGTTATTCTTCATTACCCTACTTCTTTCAGCTCTAGCTGAAGGGACATACAAATGGGCGTCAGGGATAGTGAACACCCATTCTTCTTGATATATTTCTTCAATAACCTCCAAAAGCTCTTTCTTCTCTGATGGGGGTACTTCATCAGATAGCTACCAAATGGTTTAGTATTCTTCAGGAAACAGCTTGTGCTACCCCCACCCATTACATCTGTCTTGGCTTTTTTGTTCCTTTAAATAATATTACCAATGTCACGGAACAAGAGTTTTTCATCCCCCTTCATGCTTTTTTCCTAGCCCCACTTCTATCAGATCCACAGTTTCATGCTATGTAACAACTCTCTCCTTTGTTGAGTATTTGCTGTTTATAAGTTATTTGGCAAAACCATCAGGGAACTGTTTCTATTCCAAGAAACTCTACTAATTTCATCCATTAAGAAAGTTTCAAGACAAGACTGAACAAATCCCTTCTCTTCACTGAGCTCCCAATTCTTTACATCTAGCTGCCATTATGATTTTTATCCCTGGAGCCAGGAAACTTTATTCACTGAAAAAAACAACTGTGAAAGCATACTTTTTTTATGCAATTTGCTCACTTGAGCCAAATTTGCGTGAGGAACTTCCATGGACAAAATTTTAGGATGTTTTCCCTGCCACTTATTAAACATATTGGAATCCAAACCAACTATTATTTCAACCCTTATTTTTACTTTCCAGCTTTCTTCTTCAAATTTCAGAAGCCAAATCTGCAGGCCCAGTTACCCTAGCCTTGGATAAAAGTATGTTTATCAACCATAGCTTAACCAATTTCAACCAGTTAGAAGGACTCACATTGTGTCAGGGAGCAGCAAGGGCCAGCTACTTCCTAAGGGAAGACAAGCCCCAAGCTGAGGCTGTCCCAGTGCAGGCACTACCCTCATTAGCCAGGGCACAGTGGCAGAAAAACCTGAACACAGCACACAGAGGAAGGTACTCACTGGTACTCACAGGGCCTTCTGGCAGCCCAGACAAGGCAAAGCAACGAGACAGGTCTGGAGTCCATGTTAGCAGTCCAGCCAGGAGCAAAAGGCAACAGAACTGGAGACAAGGTTACAACGCAAGTCCAGAAAGCAATCCAGAGAACAGCCAAGACAAAAGACAACAAAGTACATCTAAAGGCATCTATCCAAAAGCGAAGCTACCTACAACACAGGTCAGATGGCTCCTCCAAAAGTTAGAGGCACACCTACCCAATAACTTGAGGCAAACCTGAATTCCTAAGGACTAGCTAAAATTGGGTTTCTGGGTCCACAGGCAGGATGGGTGTGGGAAGTGGCCCAGGTGAGGCTGGTTAGAGTTATTAAGGCCTACTGGTGTTCTAAGAAGCCTGATTATTTTGTGGTTTCTATTTATTTCCTACATGTTCACTCTGGATTTAATTTTTATGACATCTATTAGTGTTCTTCCTTGCCATCAGTCACCATCCCAGTGCACTTCACAGCCAAACCTCTGTTATTGCTCTCCAGCAGCCCAAACCAGAACTAAAATTTTAGGGTCACCTTTGCAGTTTTATTTGCTGCTTCTATTTTATACCCTTTCATTTCTCCAACAACTGAATGATTTTCATATCTTGTTACTCCAAGGTCTGTTCAAATGTATGGGTATGTTTATGTGTCCAGGTAATTTTTTTTGTTTGCTTTGCACAGAAAAAAAAACCCAAACAACTGAGTTTGGAATGTTTGCCTTAATTTTTTATTACTGCTAATATATCGACAATAGCTCTTGGACATGCTTTTCTTTGGCATGGTTTGGAAGGGCACCTCATAGACCTTCACAAGATCTGTATATTAAAGGTTGTGATCTGCCATGCAAGCAGAGCTTGAACGGGCAAGCTGTCTGCCAGAAAAACATTCATTACCTCCACCTCCAGTCTTTGCATTCATTTATTCTGACTATTTTGGAAAATGGGATATGAACAATTATGGTTTTCCTCAAGCTTTTACAGGACTTACTTCTGGACTTTTCTTAGGCCACAAAGCCAGTAAAACACATGTTGCAAATGTCTGTTCTAAATCAGGCGCAGTGTTTGCCCTGTCCTACATCCTAACTAGTTTCTTCTGAGGCATGCAGCTCCTTCACTTGCTTAGTGGTACGATTCAGTTGTTCTCCGAGTTCATACTGAAGCTCCCTTCTGGTTAGTGGCAGTACATTTGCTATTTACTACCATGATTTCTTCCAGTTTGGTCCCATGGGAATACGGATCACCAGTTTGCTCCTGAGAAACTGGATCCCATTTCAAGTGCTTGAGCAGGATCTCTTCATTAGGAAGTTGTCTGACATTTACCTGCAAGTTGGCTCTATTACGAGTACAGGTGACAGGCTCGCCATACCTTTGTTTAATTAGGAATAAATGTATGAAGTAAAATGGCATGAATTAATCACAGGCCCAAGTTTCTTACAGACCTTTGCTGTAAACATTTACACCAAACCAGTGCTCCCCTTCAAATTTATGACATTGGCCCAACTTCTCTTTCACATCTTTGCCTCACTCTTCATCAATTTAGCAAGCTTCATGTGTCCTGGTCAACTTCTTGAAAGTGCCTTTGACTTGAACTTCAGTCTCACATTTAGGTGGACCACCACGTAAGAATTTAAGCTGTTCCGTACATGTCTCTTACATTCATGTTTGCAAACAAAAACATCAGTAAAGTTCAACCTGACTCACTACAATATTTAGCAATACAGACAGTAATCACATAACTTACGTCACATAGTTGTGAATCTGCTCATACAGCACAGGCTAACACTTTAATTTCCACAGATCATGTCCATAGCACACTACACTCAAAAGTGAATGGCTGAGCTGTGCATGCATCTCCTGGTGTCACTATCCCAGGGAACTCATACCTTTATAATGTTGTTTCCCCACAGGTCTCAGAACCCTCACATCTTCTCCCTTCCACAAAGACTTCCAATGTAAGTCCATCAGAAAAAAAGACCTCTTTTATCTTTTCAAAACCACCATTAGTACTATCTAGCTGGCATCATTTTAGGGCCAAGATTTCTTTTCTCATGGATTTCTTTACTCTTACAAAGACTGCCACAGTTTCTTACATCAGTAAAACCAGGAGACGCTTGTCCAAAGGGACAACCTAGCAGGAGCAGATGGAAAACGAAGTGCTCAAGGATGTTGGATCTGCTTTGCGTGGAAGTCTGACCCTGGAGCGAAGTCCACGGGGCTGAGGGGCTGTGCCCACCCTAGAAGCAGGCTGAGCCCGGGGAAGGTCTGAGCTGCCTTCACCTGACTTTCGCCAGTCCAGCAGCCCCCTCCCTCAGCCCTCACTGCCCCACTGCTTCGGAAGGGCAAATGGCTACAGCCTGACCGCACTCTACGCTCCCCCTCGTCCCCACACCCTCCCCCGCGGCCCTCTGCTCACCCCGGGCGCAGCCGCGGGAAGGCGGTGCACCAGGAGCCGCTCCCAGCCCCGCTCCAGTCCCCGCCGCGGCCAGCGGAGGGCGCCCGCGACGCTTCCCGCTCCCCGTTGTAGGGGCCGCAGAGGAGCGCAGGCCCGCGGAGGCCATGGGCACCGCTCGCTTACCGCCGCGGGCTGCGTCTCCTGCCGCCGGCCAAGCCGCCGCCGCGGAGATGGGGCAGAGGGGAGCTCCGCTCTGAGGAGAGGGGCTCGGAGGCCACTGCCTGAGGGGCAGAAGCCGCTGGCCCGACCTGGGCTGCTCGGCACACGGGCGGGCCAGAGCACCGTCCGCGGTATCGGGATAAGGCTTTTTCCCTGGTTTTTCCTCGCCGCAACCTCCCCCCCCCCCTTTTTTTTTAAACAAAAATCCCCCTGTAGTTTATTGGGTAATTTAACGGCATATGATTTAAATCAATATAAAATTCAAATACTTTTGTGCCACCTGTTGGATTTTACCACTAATTACATGTAACTGGAAGCACACTTCTGTATTCAGGCTGGGAAGTATTTCCCGTAATGTCGCTAGGTGCCCTTACGAAAATACCACTTTGTTTAGCTGGTCAGAAGTATTTTCTCCCTGGGCAGACAGATAGCACTGTTTTTTCCCCATAATCTATAAATTACAGACAACATTCAGTGAAGGCACAGTGTGATGCAGGGCTGGAGTAAGAGTTTTCATGATAACACAATAATTATTTGAAAGGGTTATTAATGGAGAAACCCCAGTTCAGAGTGGAGGTGGAAATGACTGGGTCTAGGCACATAAATGCACCTAACAGCATTTGTGGTCCAGGAGAATGGGGAGTACAGAAGGCCTGTGAAAGCACAAACATGCACCAAAGCTGCCGCTTAGACTGTCAATCATGGGCGGTCATACAACACAAAGCATGCCAAATGTTATACGGTTGAGACTCCCAAAAAACAATTTTGTTCCACCCTTCTCCAATAGCTGTCATGTTATAATGTCAGGACATATTTTATTGCATAAGAATAACCTGATTTTATTTCACATTACAGTGGTGAGATTTGTTTATTATATAGTGATACTCTTTTTGAATGCCCAGGTATAAATGAACTGCAAATAAAACCGTATGCTTATAAGAATATGAAAATTAACCAACGATGTTATCTGGATTTCATGAGAAATGACCTGTGGGTTATCAGGTGTCTTGCTTATTATTCCTTCTCTATGTATAATCAACCTTACTGTTCTTTGAGATCAGGAGGTGTAGCAGCATGTACAGAAATGCAAGTGCATGGGGAAGGAGTGGCCCACTCTTTCTTCTTCTCAGCTGTAACTGCTAAACTGTATGGGAGAGGTCGCCACGATGTCACTTTCATACAGTGACAGGTGAAAGGCCCATCCCTGCTTCTCGTGAAATCCTGGGTGAGTGCCTGCCCTTCAAGGGGTGCGAAAGGACATCAGATCCTAGAAGCATTCTTCCATGGCAACAACACAAATAACTGAAGCCTAAAAATTGCTTAATTTGCCTCCATGTACATCTTCTTGCATTATTTCCCTAGATTGAAACAGAAAGTACATAGGACCAGGAATGTTTTCAGTTTTGCATACAAATACAGCCATCTTTTTGGTCCATATGTCTCTACAGTGTATTCTACTTCTATTTTAAAATGCAAACATTTAAAAGAATGTGAGGTATTAATTAATAAAAACATACACATTTTCTAAACTCTTTGTGCTTTTAACCCAAATCTGGCAACACACTTAGATGTAAAATTAAACAACAAAATTAATAAACCGTATCAGGCAAATAGTATGTACAATGCAGCATTTCAGTGCTGACATCTGTCAATCTGATTTGCAGAAGGCTTTAGTAGTAAATTTACATTGAGTCTTCTGTTAGCAAACAGCATCTTTAAATTGACTCCATTGACCCCAATTGTATGTACTTTGGATTTTGTGATAAACCCACTTGAAAATATTTCCTGGTTTTATGAGGACAATTTTCCACTGTTTGACAAGTCATAAACGGCCACAAAATGTTCAAGATGGCAGAAAAAACACACCAAGTAAAATTAAAGTGTTTATACACCAGTATTTTGCTCTTGGCAAGTGCATAAGTGACTTCACAAGATGCACGTCAGTGCACATTACATATTACACATTGTCTTTTTAGACCAGTCTGTAGGCAACATAAGCATGTCCCAGGGCCCCAACACAATGGCTGGGGTTTTGTTCAGTTTCTAAAGACTCATAAATATCATTTCAGGCTTTAGTTCCTAATGTGGTAAAAAAAATATGATGTCTTGAACTAAACCAAAACCCATTTATTTAAAAAATGCACAACTGACTTCTTTGCTTTCATTCCCATCATCTTCCCTCTCATGTGGATTATATTAATTATTTGTTGAAAATTTATTGCTACATATTTAAATAACCCAGGAAGCAGGGAAGAGAGCCTGACACATTTGAGATCTTTCCTGCAGGAGAAAAGAAAAAATGAAGCAGTTTCCATTTAGCTAGTACTACTAGTACTTTTGAAAACAACTGGAAATAAGTTGATGAACTTACAGTTAAATCTTCTGTGCAGTGGAACTTAAAATTTAAGGGGCCTTTCTTAGAGTGAAAGAGTCAGTAGTCTAGTCATTGTAAGCCACAATCCAAAGAGGAGTACACACATTAAAGAAGAAACAGTGTTTTTTCTAGTTGTCTTTCTTAGCAAACCTGGGTAGATTTCTTTCATGCAGGCAAGGTTAGGAGAAAAAGGTTCGGCTGGGTATTAATACCAATCCTTTCTTAAACATGGGAAGAGCTATAAAAGATCTAAAAGGAGCACCTCACGATAATGTCAGAGACCTGTAGAAGTCATGACATATATGATGCCCCAGCTGCATGATGTCACAAGGAACACAAATATAAATATTCACTGTAAAGACAGTTGGTTCCTTGCCCATGAGGGAGGGAGAAAGACCTTTATGTGCTGGCTAAGCAGTTTGCAATTGAACTGCAGAGTGAGGTAGCCCTTTCCAGCAAGACATGCCTGGAAGCAAGTCAAGAGAAGGACATCCTGCATGGAAAGAGGAAAGGGGAGAAAGAAAAAAAAAAGGAAAGAGAACCCTATGACTTAATCTAGGAAGCCATCTTAGCTACAAAATATTGCCCTCAACCTCTTCTTCATGGCAAAGAGTTTAATGCTACCTAGGTTGTGATTTTCATTAGAAGTCATCCTTTTCAATTCTTCCAAGATTTTCATTGCTGTGCTATGACTTCTCAGCTCATAACATAATTTATTTTTATGCCTTTATTTTACAGGCCACACAGAAGGGAGTCAAGCTCCTTTTTTCCATTCTGCATTTTGAAAGGCCTATGTTCTTCTTTTCTCCCTGTCCATCAGAAGGGAGTCAAGCTCCTTTTTTCCATTCTGCATTTTGAAAGGCCTATGTTCTTCTTTTCTCCCTGTCCATATATTCCTTCAGATTACTGCAGGAGCATCAGTTTTGTTAGCCAATCTGTGTGACACCTTGCTTAATCTATGTTCTTCCTTAGTTCTAAAGTAGACATAAACCCCAGGCTAATTATGGGATATAAGGGTTGAAAATATATAAAACTCATTTATCTCTTGGAATAACAAGAGTCACATCTACAATTCAGGCTCTATTTTTCCTGGGGGAAAAAAAAAAAAAAAAAAATTCTGCAGGCTATAAAATATTTTCCATAGATGTGGAAGGACGCTATTGTGGGCAGAGTTTGGAGAAATATGCACAAACCATGTATAAATGTGTGGGATAGTTTTCCTGGTTTGTAAAGTATACATTTTAGATTATGGTCTCTGTGTTTCAATAACTGTGGGAGGAAACCTGACTTTTAAAAGTGCATCCATCTTCTTAGACAAAAGAAAAGATCAACTTCCCAGAAACTTTTGTCGTGGAGTCAATTCTAATACAATGAGATGTAATGCTAAATAAATCATTTTTTGAATTACAGATTGTGAATCCATCACCCTGGACAAATGTTATTCATCTGAGGGGGAAAAAAAGGATGACCTAAGAATAATTGTCTACAAGTACTCAAAAGAGAATCTGATTTGTCACTCCCATTTTGGAGTGCCAGTGCTAAAGTTGTGCCAGCTTTTAAAAATCCTTCTTTGACTTTCAAGTAATGTGTGTGTGGTTAAAAGCCAATTAGAGAACAGTGGTATGATTTGGTGATGCAAGGCAAGTGCCACAGTTTAAAGTGTCATTAAAAATCTACTCTCTTTACAGACTTAGATAAGGCCTTTCTTTCGTTTAGTCATGCTTGGATGTCCTATTCAGTGTAGTTACCAGACTGATATTAACAAGAATTAATGTGTTAAAGTTATGCCCTCACTTTGCATTTTCTAGCACGGTCTTCAAGGTAAAGGTTTTTTTAGCTGTTTAAAAAAGCACAATTGCCAATTATACATTCAAGAAAAAGAACTGTTTTCTCTGGCTAAACAATGTGACCCCATCCTCCATCACTGCCCTAACTAGCTGTAAGCTGAAGGTTTGTATTCTTCCCTCCAGTTCGCACTAGCAGAATTTATCTACAAGTGTCAGCAGGAAACAGTCAATTTACCTGACAAATCATAAAACAATATTTTATGATGTAAAGAAACTTTTGACTCTGCCAGTGTGCCAATCAATATGTAAGTATGATGATTCATCAAACAAATATTCGAGGGCTTGGAAAAAAATAAATCTAGGTTTGTCCCATATGCCAATCAATCAGAGATTGCCTGAAGAACCATGAAACACACTGGGAGATGAGTAAAAACTTTCTGGGCTCTGCCAGGGTGCTGGGCCAATCAATCACAGTGCAGCTGATGAATCATGAAACACTCTGCAGCATGTCAGCACACATACATGGTTGGCACACTTCTCATCCTGAGTTTGTCTTGCAGTTAAATTGATGGAAGGTGAGTTATAGGACTGTCGTTTCTCCCACCTACTGACCTCTGCAACCAGCCACTCTTAAATCCTCTTGCCCTGCCCTTCGTTAAAAGTGGAGATCCAAGACAAAGGTTCAACAGGAGAGCAAACACGGTTTCGATGTCAGATGGGTTGTTAACACGCTGCTGAAAGCTGTTGAACACATATTTTGACAACAGAACAGACACCTACAAGAGTGGTATTCTCTTCAAAGTTTTTCATGTTATTTATCTGGAAATATAAGACAAAAATAATGTAATACATAATTAAAAAAAAAAATCTGGAATTTAGGTCACAGTCCCATGGGTAATCTTTTTACCTAGGCAACTCCTAGCTCTAGTGTGATTCATTACACCAGGGGAAAGGCGGGGGGGGCAGGCACCATGGCACTGTTATTATTTTTGTTCTCTTGTCTCAGCCAAATTTGTTCAGCACAAAATATTTCTCCTATGGAACAGCTCAACTTTTTACAACTTACGTCAAAGTCATCTGAGTGAAATTAACATTCTCTTCCAGTCTTTTCTCCTTTGTTTTGTGATCAGCCCTCGTTGCACATATACTACACTGCAAAGCATTTTCCCTGATGACATGAATACTCGTGACATTTTGTAGTTAACAAAAGATATTTGAGCTTAAAAAATGTATGTTTGAAAAAGCAACTTTTTTTACCAAATTCTAACTCTTGTAAAATTTTGTGTACATACTGTGTCATTCTACCTAATGTTATTTTAGGGTGTCTTTTTCTAGACCAAAGTAGGTAAGTTTACCACACGAACAGGAATAGCATTTGTGTAATTAAACCATGGCAATGACAGTGGCAGTCACTTAAAAAATAAAAATCAGGAGCAAAGAAAGATCCCACCCTCACACCACACTTTTCCAGCTATAGTCAGCAAGGCTGTGTGATGAATTGAGGACAGGTTTTTGCAGATACTCCAGGTTTTTGCAGGTATTCCATTTTTATATGAAATCACCAGTTTTCAGAAAGAGCAGTCTGGGTCCTGATTCCCCATGAGGATGATATCCAGTTCCTTGGACTCTCTAATGTCATCATTATTTCATTAAACAGTTTTCTGAAGCTTTCCAAATGACTCTTCAGCATTCATGTGGGATAGCAGAGAGAATCGGATTGCACAAATTTCTTAATACAACATTCAGATGCATCTTAAGCTGTGGGAAATTTAACTAAAGCATGTTGTTCTGCCATATATAAGATTATAATCAATTTGATAGAAGGAAGTTTTGATCCCCATGGCAGCAGACAGCAAATCCATTAGTGGTTTCGTAGGAGTAGGTAGGTAAACAAAGAAGGATGTTTTGAAATAAAAAACTGAATTATCATTACAAACTAGGGGAAAATTGACATTTTCTGTATTTTCTATTACTTTTTGGTACCGCTAATAATTTATTTTCTTTTTCTGATGGTCATTAGCATCCCTATTATTATTCAGGAACTGACATTTGTTGTGGCAACAGGACAGCAAGCAGTTAAATTTTCAAAATGTAGAGTTTACAAAAGATATAAGTTGGTAACTACAGTCAGTTTACTTTGATGTCAAGGTGATGGTAAGCTTCTTGAAAGATTACATCTATGAGTAATATGCTACTATTGGAGGAGGTGCCAGGAAAAGATCATAAGTTCTGAAAAAAATATGCATTTATATATATGTATATTCATGTATATTCTGAACAGAAGTGTATATATGCCAGAGAGATAATTTTATAAGAAATCAAAGGATGGCTAATATCTTTAATCATTCTTCTTAACAATTAACTCTTCTCACCATTATGGGTAAGGGCTCCAAAAACTTGCATGTATAGTCCTCTCTCAAGTTAAAAATATGCTGATATGAATATATAATGAAGAAGAATAAATAATGATGGAGAAGTTACATAAAAAATATTACCTTTGAGTTTCTAGTTTGAATAAAACTTCATACTTTTTGTAAGGTGCATTAAAAAAATGTACTCGTCCCATCCTGTGCTGAGAATATTGGCTAGATAATTAGATGCTGTAAATCACCAGGGCTATGCCAATTGACATTATCAAAGAATCCAGCCTTTTCTGTTCATTATTTTAAAGAGCAAGTACTTTTCCTACTGTGATCAGTAAATCACAGAATGATAGAATCAGCTAGGTTGGAAAAGACCTTTAACATCAAGTCCAACCATTACCGTAGGGCTGCCAAGGCCACCACTAAATCGTGTCACTAAGGTCCTCGTATACATGGGTTTTGAACAGTTCCATGAACAGTAATTTCACCATTGTCCTGGGCAGCCTATTCCAATGACTGATCACCTTTTCAGTGAAGAAATTTTTCCTACTATCCAATCCCTGTCATAGCTTGAGGCCATTTCCTCTTGTCCTGTTGCTTGTTACTTGGGAAAAGAGACCAACCCCCACCTCACTACCTCCTTTCAGGCAGCTGTAGAGAGCAATAAGGTCCCCCCTGAGCCTTCTCTTCTCCAGGCTGAACAACCCCAGTTTCTCATCAGACTTGTGCCGCAGACCCTTCACCAGCTTTGTTGCCCTTCTCTGGCCCCGCTCCAGCACTTCAATGTATCTCTTGTAGTGAGGGGCCCAGAACTGAACACAGGATTGAAGGTGCAGCCTCACCAGTGCTGAGTACAGGAGGATGGATAACCACTGCCCTGGCTCTGCTGGCCACACTGTCGCTGATACAGGCCAGGATGCTGCTGGCCTTCTTGCCCACCTGGGCACAAGACAGCTCATGTTCAGCTAGAAGACAGGCAGCACCCCCAGGTCCTTTTCTGCTGAGCAGCTTTCCAGCCACTCTTCCCCAAGCCTGTAGCATTGAATGGCATTGTTGTGGCTCAAGTGCAGAACCCAGCACTTTGCCTTGTTGAACCTTATACCATTGGCCACAGCCCATCAATCCAGTCCATCTCTTTATTTCAAGGTGAGTTGTGCCACATTGTCAGCCTCATTTACTTACGCTTCACTGAATTAGGCTGAAGAGGATGCAGGAAAAATGACTGCATAATATTTATGAAATAAAGACCTAGTCAAGTTATCTCCATATGCATATCCCTTAAAGACATCTGCCAACTTAGAAATACACTGATTTCCCAGCCATTGCATGTTAAAGCCACCACTAATAAGTAAACCTAAAACTTGGAAAAGTGAACCCTTCCCAAAAACAAAATTTGCAAGGCTTATTGTATACAGATGCTGGTTTATTCCAGCAAATGTGTGCCAGATATGCACAGCTGTCTTTCTGTCATTTTTGATCCACCTCAGTATGTCTCCCCTGCTAGTTCTGTCTGTATACTGTTGAATGTGTTGGAAAAGAAAAAGTTCATTTCTCATTTTGAAACTTTCACTTCTCTAATACCTCTCTACCTCATATTTCTGTGGGGCTTCTATATCCCTATGATGTGGAAGGCACATACAGATGAGAAGTTGTTCAAACACCAATCGGATATAAAAGCTTATATCTCAGTTCCCAATGAAATTAAATAAAAGCCTAAGCCTATAATAAGGTATAGGTGCTAGTCACTTCTCTTAAAAAGCCAAACACTGATGTTTTTCAGTTAACTGCCTGAAGCTTATGATTTAAAGGCTTGTTTCCTCAGCTGATAGCCCCAAGCTGTGCCCAGTTTCTCCACAGACAAAAGGATAAGAGACATGGTGACAAGCACACACCCCTTTTATGAATCAGAGAAACAGTGCTCTTCTTGTTCCCTAGGCACCAGCCAGTTGAAACCTGAGGCTCAGTTTTACAGCTTAGCACTTACCAGCTGGCTTTCACGTGAAAGGCTTTTAAAATATATACATCTACACGCACGCGCGCACACAGAGTAAGGTATTTTTCATTCTGACGACAGCTACAGAAATACAGACAAAAATATCTCTAAATCATGTTTCTTGTTGCGACTAAGGCTCTTTGTATCTTCTTCTGTGCACCTTGGGCAGGGGGAACAGATTGTGTGTCTCATCTTTTCATCAATCTTTTATGTATTTGAAGGCTAATGTCATATCCCCCTTCAGATGTTTCTTCTTTAGGATAAATTACTCCAGGTTGTTCAACTTCTCATAGGTGATATTTCTGAGTAGCTCAGGCTGGGTAGGTTGCTTTGCTAATACTTGGAACATGTTGATAGAACAGAAGGTTTACTTACATATCTTGGCATGACATTTCCATGTTTTATCTTCTCAGTGAGATGTTTGCCTTTCTTTGAAACAGCCTGACATTGCTTCCTAAACAGGTCATCCCGTCTGCTGCCCCCAACCAACCACCCAGTACCCCTTTGTAGGTAATGGCAATAAAAAGAAACAGGCAATTCTCTGGTACGATTCATCTCATTCGGGTATACACATCTCAAGTAGGTCAAATGAATCACCTGCTATCTGATTCTAAAGTCAGGAATGTGAACACGGGAAACTGGGAGACGGAGGAAACAGGTTTATCAGGGAGATGGCGAAAACATTGGGGAAAAGAAGTGTTAAGGAAGAGACAAGGGAAAAATATAGCTATAAATTACGATGACTTCACTGGTCTTTTAGAAATAGTTGCTAAGATCTAGCAATCAAATGGTGTATCAGTATTGAATGGAAAAAATCCAACATGAAGATAAGCTACAAAACCCGTAACAGATTCTGTACGTATCAAGAACTTCTCAACTAAGCAACTTAACTACTCACACAGAGAACTTCTCAACTGCTATTGAAAAGTAGTACTTTCTGTTTAGAAATATAGCATGTCTACCAGAAGAGGAAGTTGTTTTGTCATGAAGACGCAGGAAAAAGAAATGAAGAATGGATGCATTTAGGAAGTAAAATTTGGGGCTTTATGGGCTAGATACTGACATGTAAGAAAGAAACAAAAGTAGAGAATGGAGGAGAAAGTGGAGTGGTTCAATTGGCAAGGTGTCAGAATAAAGGGGAAATAAAAGCAAAGAGGAAGAGGAAAAGAAGTCTAGAGGAGGAAAGGAAAACACAAAGCCATGGGCTGAATTGTAGGTTAAAGAAAAGCCAGTTAAATAAAGTTGATTAGTTTTATCTACCTTCAGGAAAAAACATACTCGAGAACTATTACATGTAATTACACCGAAAATATGCTTTTGCAAGTCAGTTTTATTCTTTATACGAAAAAACAAGACGTGTATTACAGAAGCACTTTTGTACTTGTTCATCTTGAAATATCACAGAACAATATTTTACATTGTACCTTTTGCAAGATGTGCTAAGCAAATGTTTTAAATGTTCTTTACTCAAACTACTCCTTAAGTAGAGAATTAAAACAGTAGAAAAATATATGAAACCATTGTAAAAATTGTTTCAGGTTCTATGCTTTCATTACTTTAAACACCTTACCTGAAGGTTTTTCTATATTCATCTCATGCAAAAAAAAAATTGGCCCAAGAAAAGAAACATTCCTGGATAATGGGAAGCAACATGTGTGTATTTATAAAAACAGAGAAATTCTTTGAACATCTTCCAAAAAATCCAAGTGTATGCACACATTCTTCCAGCTAAAAGAAGAACTAACACTCACTGTCTTCTTACATGTAGCTTTATTTTATCTTACGTATTTATATAACTCCTGCTTATATCCTGCAGTTGATCCATTAAGCACGGTTTTGGCTGGGCGCTCTCCCCAGCTGCCCCCGTCCGTGGTGGTTCTTAGGGAATAATTGTGTCTCACAGGAGGGGGGAGAAATTTTTTTGGGTAATCCTGTCAGATGTGAAATGGGCACCCTTCATTGTAACGTATCTTAATCCTGCCATCTTCTGTTTCAGCCCATGAAGGTGGAAAGGAGCAAATATGAGAGCAGTACTTTCCACCCTGTCCTCCTGTTTTGGTATTGCTGATATTTGAAGCAGAAGGAAGGAATTGCTTAAATAACAAGGAGGAGACTGCAATTACAAGAAAGAGCTAGAAAGAGACTACTGCTGTGCTTTCTCCTTTGCTTCCGCAGTCATTTCACACTCACAGTCTCATGGTCAGTGAATGACAAATTCTTGGAAACAGAATTAATTCCAGGTGTTACCTTCTGACAATAAGTTTTAAGTCCTTTCTCATATCAAATGATTTAGATTATCCTCATATTAACTGGTAAAATGTAACACAGGGGCACAATTTAAGGAAAGAAATTTTGTGACATCTGAAGTAATTGCTTCTCAGAAGCAAGCTCAGAAATATCCAAAGAAATGGGAGCTCCTTCAAATTAAATAAAGCATGAAATTGAACAAGAAGCAAATTCAGCAGTTCTACTAGAAGCAGAGAGTAAGGGGCCAGATGATGTCAGCTCTGCTCACATGGTACCAAAACTTAATCTCACGGTCAAAATCAGGGTCCCACCAAGAGATATTTAGGATGCAAATATTCCTTAGAAACACTTTATATAGAGTCAGTAAGGTAGTTAAAACATTATTAGGAAACTAAATAAGTAATTCATGGGACACAGAGCTTTAGAAACAGCATGGAGTCTGCTTTTCTCTTCGTGCCACTTACTGTTTCAGCCAGAGATGTCTTACGAATGAGAAAGGCAGCCAAACACAAAAGCCCTAAAATGGCTGACTTTTACCTCCTCATTTTGGCCACATATTTCTAACTTCAAGAATTGGCAATGCAGAAAAAGAAAGTGATGTTAATGCAAAGGAACATAGTACATATCATATACGTTAGCAGTCGCTGGAAATCAGGAAGGTACTGGGGAAAGAGGAGAGGTAATTTGAAGGGTGAATGAGCAGCATTTCACAAACAAATGAAGTCAGTGATGTCAAAGAGGTCAACCATCTGTGGGTTTGTAGATTATAAGGCAGAGATCTTAAATTTTTATTTAAAAGGCGCATGTAATTGTACAGAAAGTGTCAGAATAAAGAAGTAAATATCACTTGTACCAGTCTCTTCTTGGAAACTGCAATAGATCTGCAAGATGTATAGAAAAATCTGGTTTTGTCTTCAACAGCAGACTCAGATGGGACCTAACCTGATATATAGAAATAGACCTAATCCTACAAAGGTATCCATCTTTCTAGCCAAGTTCTGCCTGGTGAGTTGCTCTGCATTTTGATTTTCAGAAACACCTACATATCCATTTTTCCTCTAAATAGAGGGTGATAGAACAAATGGGCCATGCGTCACTGGAGGGGTCAATGTAGTTATGTTCTCATGTCCTGATATAAATCACCTTATAAAGCTGAGACTCCTCACAGAGAACTTTCTGTCAGCTTTCCTAGTTAAAAGAGAGGCTAACATATTGAAGGCTTTCAGATGATCTCATTAAGGGAAAAAGCAGTCTCTGATGATATCCAGTCACAATCTCATTTACCATTTCATTTGCTTATTGAAAAATATTTATATTATTTTACTTCAATTTATTTGGATGAAGGCTATATGTTTTATATGTTTACTCCAAATGTGAACGAAACCTCATCTGTTCATTCAGAAAATAATGATATATGAGTGTATATGAACAAATACAGAATTTACGTACAACTTCTGTTTGAGAGATTAATCCTTTAAAAATCTAGTGTCCTTCTAACACTGGTAGGCACCTCTCGCACTTCACAGAGTTTCAGTCATAGCCTAGAATGAAAATATCAATCATTAATGTTAGCTGGGAATTGACTTACAGTGTCATTGTTAAGACAAAAGAAAAACAAAACAAAGCAGGCAGGTTTCTTGGAGAGAATGAAACACAAGGAACACTTCTGTATGTCCTCTTTGGCTTTAGTGCATAGACAAAATAATTACTTTAAATGTCCTCAAAAGTAAATTGTAAATGGTTTCAGGAGTGGGTTTTACACCACCTTAACAGTAAGAACTGAAAAGCAGGTCAGTTCACACTTAACTACAATTTTGGGGAGAACTTAGCTCAGGATAATCAAGTTTCATTGGTGAGCATGTAACAGATATATTGTGAACTAAGACTCAACCTTGTGTTTTGCTTGATTTGGGGTTTTGACTTATTGTTCCTTTATGGTTCTGCCAGGGCAGTCAAATAAATCATGTGAGTTTATGCCCTTGTCGAACCAAAGAATTAACAATGAGAATATTCTACCTTCACAGCAAAGAGTACTATCTGTTTCTTCATCTTGTCATAGTTTCAGAAGCGTTTATTCTCTAGGTCAGGTCTTCACATTCTTATTTATGAACTTTTTCTGCTTTCATTTTTGTTTTTTTAAGTACAAGTGCTAAATAACAATATCTGAGAACTCCATCTTCATGTCCTTGTTTCTGCTGCTTTTTCTGTTTCATGAGGGTCTTTAACAGTCATATAGTAATGTGGAGACATGTTTGCCATTTCTACCAATTGATCTCTGATCTGTGATCACCTGCTTCCATCTGGTCAAATGCACCATTTGCCCCCAGTAATACAATTTGTTTGAGGCCTGTGCATAGCATGGGGTATTCCCTCCAGGTGGGAAGTATATTTATCTTCATAAAAGGGAAAAGCACGAGTGCCAGCTCATGGGTCCACCAGTGTGGAGAGCTGGCAGTAACTCTTTCACTGGTTTTCCTCTGTGCCACAAGCCTTCTATACCACGTCACATAGAAATACAGAAGGTAGCACCACCCCCAGCTAGAAACAGGCACTTACTAGCTGGATTCCAGTTTTGACAACTTTTCTGGTTGCTGTTGTTGGCTAGTTACTTATATAAATAAAATACTCTCCAAACATGATAAGTGTTTTGCAGCAAAAAATAATTGTCACAGTCCTAGTTCCCTTGAGATGAGAATAATTTGTGTGCTAAGTTGACCAGAATTGTTTAGATAATACAGACATATTAGATCAGCGCAGTGTTTAATGCAGTTGATTCTGACATTAGCCAATGGTCCGTTCCTAGCCAAGAGTGCAAGTGCAGGGCAAGCAAGTGGGATTTAACAGTCTCTTCCATAAAATTGTCCACACACCATTCAAACTATGTGAACTTTTAGCACCCACAATGTTCTGTCGGGGAATTCCACACTTTAATTCTGTGTTATAACAACCTCTTGTCATCTACTTTGCACTTACTGTTTGGTAGTTTTCACTCCTAGGTCTTGTAGAGAAGAAAAGGGGAGGACAGACAGTTCCCTTTCTATCCTCTTTAATGGCACTCTTGATTTAGTAGACATCTGTTGTGTATCCCCTCAGCCATCTCTCTGGTCTGCTCTATGGCTCCTGCATGGCTTAGAAACTACCCCAGATTTTCAGTTGTACTCATTGCCCTTGTCTGAGCCTTTTGCAGTTCTATCATTTTATTTTTGAGATGGAGCAACCAGAAGTACACAGGGTGTTCAATCTGTACATGCCTCAGGGATTCATCACCAGCCGGTGGTGGCAGAATAATGTTAGTCTTCTGTTTTATATTACTTTCCTCAGAATCCCTAACATTCAATTTCCTTTTTTTGAGTTTTGGGGGGTTTTTTTATATGTTTTGGAGGGTTGGTTTTTAGTTTTTTTGTTTGGTTGTTTTTTGGTCTGCTATTGAATGAACATGTCGCATTCATGTTTTCACAAAGCTATTTGTCAAGACTCTAAGATCGCATTTCTGCGTCGCAATGGTTAACTCATGATACATGCAACATTAGGATTTTTGTCCCATGTACATAATTTTACATTCTTCTGTGGTAATTAGCATCTCCATTTTCCTGTTTATCTCTGTTCCTACTATGTATGTATTAGCTCTAGTTTTAAGGATGCAAGCTGTCAGGTGGTGTGTAATCAGGCATTGAGAAACCCAATCTTCATTCTGTTGTGACTCCTACAGGCATCTCGTTTTGGTCTGGGAGGTAAAAAAGTAAAGAAGATGCATAAAGGGAAGCAAGAAACAATGTTCAAGAACTGCATGGGAGAGCAAGAAGTAATGACTTGGAGGACTGGGAGACTTAAATATAGATAAACCTCAACATAGCCTGCAACTGCAGGGATGAACAGACAGAGCTTCAATACCAGAAAATGGCAAAGGGCAAGTGGGGTACAAAAAGGAAGTTGAAAGGAAATAAAAAGGCAGAAAGTTTCTCCAGAAAGATACCAAGGGACAGACGGGAAAATCACCCTCCAGAAGTAGAAGAAAACACAGGCAGAGGAAGGAGGAATTCATTTAAAGGACACCTGTCTCTAGTCTTTGCACTTATAACTGCAAAGTATGTCATTTTGTTTTCCAAATAACACAACTTTAGAGAAAAATAGAGTCCTACAGGACTCTATAATAGACTCCTACAGGACAGGAAATCACCATTTCTTCCATTTGCCATTATAAGATTGTGTCACTAAGACAGAAATCTCACATCTGCTGCCACCGGCTTTGGTAAAAACTACAGAACAAATGTATATGTAGCTTAGCAGTGCTTTAAGAGATGAGAAAATAATCTGCAAGTAAATGGCCTGTAAAAGAAAATGGTTGCAATATTCCTAAATGGCTTCCAAAGGGAATTGCCCATGTTGCATGCTGTATAGACAGTGCTTGTTAGATGATGACTTTCTCAGCAAGACCCAATGGATAGCAGATCTAATTGATACTGTCAAAAAAATCTGTTGCCACATTTATAAACTCAGTAGTTGTTCACAAAGCACTAAAATCTGTGCATCTGGCAAAACCTCCCTCTGACCCATAAAATTACTAGTTCAAACATCCTGCTTGTGAAAAACAGTTGAGGGCTGATTGTAAGTCTTGTTCTTATTACAGGATTCTCTCCAAACTGCAGATGAGAAAGTTATTCAAGAGATGGTAAACTCCAAGTCAATGTTCTTCAAATTCTGTTTTTTGTTTCTCATTAGATGAATTGATATTTCTTGGCTAGTATTTTTGTCTGTTTAATTAGTAACAAGCACTAGAGTGATAACTCTGAAGCCTTTGCATCACTCACTGTATAGAGTACTGCCAGCGAAAAACAAGATTTCCAATTATGAGCTGCCAAATTCCTTTAGCCTTGTTACAGAAGATCCACTCCGAATGACAAATTAATTCATTTTCCTTGCCAATCTAGTCATTGCCCTCTCCACTGAGACTGTCAATAACTGCCAATTGTGATGCTGCAAATTGTGATGTTTATGAGACACTTGGCTTGCTTGCTGGTGGCAAGGGATAAGGAGTAAGTTTGACAAAATCACCTGGAATTTGTGCCCTATGGAAGTGGCAAAATCGTACATCCAAGGAAGACTTTCACGCCTGAGTGGTGAACAATGACACACAAAAATATATCTTCAGAATAGAAAAGAACTGATCAAGAAACAAAATGATGTCATTCAGAGGTCAGAACTATCAGGATAAAATGATAAAATCGCTGGAAAAAATATGCTCTGTTAAATTTTGCAAAGAATATTAGAAAACAAAATTCTTTAACTGCATGACATTATAAAAAAAGCAGCCAACAATGAGAGACAGTAGTAAGAAGAAAGAGAACAGGAGTGTGATGACAATAAGGTAGAGATTAAAAGTAGCTGAGATATGGCGCCCAAACTAAATCAATAGCCTATCTCAGTTTCTCAAAAATTGCAAAGATTAACAATATAGCGGGATGATGAATAGGAATGGGGTTTGTGGAAATAGAAATCACTTCATCTTAAGTGGAAGAAAAACTGAAATACTTAAATGAGAGCAAGAGTGGGGAAGCAGAAAAATCAACTTTATAAACTCCACTATCACAGCGGGTTTGGTGTAATACCATCTGATTGAATTGCAACATATGTAATGTCTATGAGGATGAAGGAGGGAAAAGTGCCCAGACAAGTCTATATCCATTAAGGTGATTGCCGTAATACATTAGATATTAGAATGGAGTTTGAAAAAAACAGTGATTAATAAAATGGAGATAAATAGTAAAGGAGAGAGAGTAGAAGTAGATTTAGCAAATGTATACTATATCACACAACCACATAGTCTTCTTTAATCTGAGACGTGATTCTTTAAATAAAAGAGAGAATTGGCATGAAATACACTGTGGTTGCTGTAAAAGATGGGAAATTATTAACTAAGTGGAGAAAGAGAATGATGACTAGAAAAATTATAAATGGAGTAAAGTAGTAGGTAAAAGGAAGACAGCAATGAATAGTATTGAAAGAGAAATGTGGCTAAACTGGGGATTAAGAGTTTCTTATGGATTGCTTCTACAATAATTTTCTATTTATTGAGCATTTTCATTGTCTTGCCACAAGAAGCAAGAGCAAGCTAATTAGATCTACTAAAGACAAAATGCGGAGAACTGTCAATAAAGAGAAGAATCAAGACTCTCTGTAGGAAGTATGATTTTAATAAAATCAGATGAAATTCAATAGTGGAGAGTCACAGTGAGACAATAACTAAGGCAAAGCATTTCTGCTAGGAACTGATTGTTTAGAAAGGAGTGAGAGGGAGAAATGCCTGGGTGTACGAGACGAGCACAGTACGTACTTTAGGAACACGGGCAATTGTACAGAAAAGAAATGCAACCACAGGATGTTCTGGTACTACTGCTATTGATACAGGGTATGGGAAGGAAGTGTTTAGTAAAGCAGAGATGTTTCAGGCAGAAGTGCCTGGCAGTTTTCAGTGAAATTAGGTTTTGCTAGCAAATTTCCATCCAGTTTCAGCAGTGCCACAGTCTTGGAGTGTCAACAGCATTCTCCCTTGGATATTCCATAAGACTTTTGATCAATGCTTTCAGATGACTTAAGATAAATAACACATCTGAGCTTTACCCAGTGGTTAGATGATGGCATTCAGCAGCTCCTTTTCTGATTGTGTTTGCTGCCAGGGCTGCTTAGAGTTTGGTTAGTGAGTACAGGCTGCCAGCCCTGCATCAAGGCAACTCCTACATTTCCTTCTTACCTCTTTTTTTGAGGCTTAATAGCACAAGATGCTTTAAATTGCTGGGACTGTTTGGAAAGAGTTTATTATCTAAGTGTTCTTTTGCATATCTGAATGTCTATAATTGAATATTGTTGTGGGGATGACTCAAAAGTTAACAGCTGACAACATAAGCATTTCAAAACTGTAGTTGAGCTTAATCAATGCATGGGCTTCCTTCACACCTTTTGGTAGGGGCACTTCCACAGTGGCCCTTAGAGTCTGTCTGGACCAGTCTCTCAGAAAGCAACTGATGCTTGATAGAAGCAGTATCAGTCCCATTGGCTGCATTTTTTTCTTGCACTTGGCACTCTTGCTATCTGCTAAAATATAAGCAGAGTATTGTCTCTGAATATTGTCTTGCAGTAAAAGCAATCAAAACTCAAGAGTACTTCCATGAGAAAGTCCCCCCACGCCCCAGGCACTTTATACAAGACTGACAATGTATTACAGTTCAGACCTCAAATGAAAAAAATACAGGGAGGTGGGGAGATTGACTATTCCTTAAGGAAAAATTAAAACATTTCTCTCTCTTTTTTCTTGAATGATGTGGAGTACAGAGCCATCCTCACCCCTGGGAAGTCTTTGTTTTTACCTAGGACCTGAGAACAGCTTCTTAGGCAATCCTGGAAGCTGCATGAGCCTTGGAAGTTCCCCAGAGGCACAAAGATCACCCACCCACCTCAAAAGTTCTTGGCTGAGTCCCTGAAAGCTGTGGCAGCATCAGTACTGCCAGGGCATACAACTCACATTCATCACAGCAGACTCTAAAGCTCTCTGCATTCTCTCAGAGCGGTTTGACAGTATTGTCTCAAAGCAGTAGGTTATCCAGTCTCAAAGCTGTTTGTTCGGTCAGTGTCAGAGAAGCCAGGCAGTAGTTTAATGGGCCTTTGCCTTCATCCTCACAAAAGCATGACAACTTGATGCTTTGCCAAAGCCTGGTTTGATTTTATTGAATTTATCCAAAAATTCCAGGGCATCTGTAGGCAATAACTCTTCACAAAAGCATAGATACCACTGGAATAGCTCTTGGGACAAACTGCTACTCTTAGAAACAACTGTGTAATACAGTACCTACTAAATGATATGGCACAAGTTGTCAGAGCTGGTCGGTACAGTTCACAAGGAAAAACTCATTCTTAACATAAACAACAAACTTTTTTTTTTCCCCTGAATAAATAAGGTAGCTATCCTGCACTCATTTGCAATGTTTTATAACTTAATGCCTTTACAATGCTTAGTGGTTTGGGTTCAATGCAGATTCTTGAGCTTATCTCTAACCTTTTTTTATCTCTCATCTCTGCTAACATAAAGATAATTTTCTGTGAACATTGAGATGCATCATCTCTGCAGACTGCTTGCTTCTTGTCACCAATTCCTTGTTCACAAAAGCTCAGTCCATCTCCCTGAAAGATATTTCATGCCCTGTCAGGATGCTGAACAACAGAGCTGGTTTTCTCTCATGCTGAAGAGGATCTGGTTGGCTGGCATTGCTTACTGCATAGCAGTGGGAGATGATATTTTGTGTCTCACGTATGGTGCTGTCTCTAATTAACCAATCATCTATGTTTCCAGAGCTAAATGTGGGTGCTGGAAGCTTCAGCTGTGTAATACAAGTTTCTGTGCCATCTTCAGCATCTTGGTTCTGGGCTTAAGAAAAATGGGGTTTTTTTTATTTCTCCTTCTTGGTAGAGTTTCAGTGCTTGTCAAGCAAGAAGAGTTTTTTATCATTTGTCCTTCTGTTTCAGGCACTATTCCTGTCGAAAGTTCCTCGCCCTCTTCTCAGTAAGAGAGTGAAAAGTTTTACCTTTATAATTGCATCTGTATTCCCCAATATCAAAATTATTATATATAAAAGGTATGGTTTTCTTCTTTTTGCTTGTATTTTTGCCTGGAAGACAAGTTTTTTCCTTGAGCTACTGATACATTCAATTCAGTTCTTTCTCAGGACACCTTTGGCTGCATCTTCAAGTACCTTTGTCTTTTTTTCTGTCCACTCCACTGCTGAGGGTGTCACCAAGGCAGTGGAGTCAGAGAAATGCCGAAGGCTTATACAGTGGATGCCTCTGTGTCCTGCCAAGGGCATTTGTTTACCTCTCTGATCAAGGCTTAGAGTGTAAATGGAGGCAGCTGAACTGTGTTTCTCCCTTTTGTACACCACAGAGGAGAAAGAAGGTAGCTATAATGGACAACTGAGCATTACAGCATCTTAAATGTTCATGCATTAAATATTTCTCATATACATCTTCAGTGTAGCACCATTTAGCACCATTACTGAGGTATTCTTGAAAGGCTATAGCACAGCTTCTTAGCGATTGGAAAATTAAAGCTGAATCACAGCATCATACACATAGCAATGCCAAAACCCTTATCTTTTGTAGAAGAGCTATACATGGTAGTGTAAGGAATTTGTAATATTCCATTGAAGAGACCACATTTCCTTCCAACAGTGAGCAATTTTTAATATAACAATTTAAAACAAGGCTTGTTCTCAGTGTTAGTTTGTAGTCCAGATTTAGTATGGATTTCATTTTGACACACAGTATTTTTTAAAACATCCACATGAAGGAAAATAACACAGTGCTATTATAAAAACTAACAATAAGAGGAGCTAACAAATTTCATAATTATTAATTTTATCCTAGGAACATATCTTACCAAGTGTAAGCTAAACAGAGCACTGCACAAAGGTATCATATGTGTACTTGCACAAGCAACATCAATCAAATTCTTCTACAATTTTCATTCCTAAATACCAAGATCATCACACAGTTCAACATTTTTCCAGATGTGTTTTAATTTCAACATTTTTCCGTTGGATTTGGGATTAAATTTCTGATCCAAATGAGAGAGAGTGAAGCAGAAGCTATTCCCCAAGTGACTGTTGAACTGGGACATGGAAGCCACAGGTTCCTGTCTATATCAGACAGAAGGAATTTCACTGTGGAGCAAGTATTTCATTTCACATGAGTGCCTCCAGTATTGCTATTCTGAGAATAGCTCTATTTTTTTAGGTTTTACACCAAGAAAAAAAAAAAATATTTTAGAGTCTTTTGTTCTTTCCAATATGGAATGAAAACAAATTTCCAAATCTCCCACTTTTCTCTTTCCCTGAAATTGAATTCTCATGTTTCAACTAGCTCTACAATCACACAGTCCATCTTATATTTCACTGCCAATCTTACACATGTCATAAACAGTGTCTCCAGCTACAAAATGAATTATTTATATGAAGGGAGTGAATCCCAGAACGTCGCAAGTTTCCTGCATGAATACTTTTGTGCTTCTCATTTGTCACACACTTCATCCCATATTTGGCTCTTGCCAGATTGAGAGCAAAGGCCTTGAGTAGCTGTCCAAATAGGAGCATCTGCTCTTCCCCTTTTTTTTCAGAGCCTAGAGGAGGTGAAATTATGACACCCCTATGCTGGGAGTGTTTTATTACTCCCTTTGTATCTGCCCTGACCCTATGCTTGCAGTCAAGTAGGGAAGATGGAAATATTTGTTCATTCTTAATGGCTTTGCTTATGGGTAGGGTGAGTTCTGGCACATTGGCCACATCTGTTTGAACATCATGCTATGGTTTATACAGGTCCTATGTAGCTGCAGAGAGAGGGAATGAAATAGCTTTTCCATTTTCACAATTAATTAAATAGGATGGAAGCTTTTAACATTTTCATATTATTTTGCTATTATTTAAGGTCTTTTTTTCCCCCTCATCCTATAAAATTATCTGATATAGTGCTCATGGTGTGGGTAGTTGCTAGCACACCCTGAGGTGTCAGTTCTTCATAGCATGGAAAGACCATGTATCTGATTTCTTCCGTTTGAAATATTCTACTCCAAAACAACATATCTGTAAGAGTCTGCAGAGAATAGTAAAAGGTATGAGCTATGAAAAAAAGGCCTTAATTAAAAGGAGTGGACCTGCAGAGAGCAATCTTCACAGATAAATGCAAATTATGGACGGTACCTCCTTTCAGCAATACCAGGAACAAAGCAATATAAATTAGATGCAGAAGAGAAATAAATATAACCGTAACTGGATCAGAAGTGCCTGTGTCTCTAACAGTGAGTTTCTCAGATGCTGCTACATATTAGGCTTGCTAAATACTACCCCCACTCCTCCACTTTGATGCTCATCCCCAGCTCCAGGCCGTGACTCCAGGTTTTAGATGTGTTTCACCAAGAGCTCCACAACCTGTTGCCTGCAATGGCCCTGGTTGCATCTCCAGAAGGCTTTGAGTGCTTTTTCTGCCTTAACTGACAGGAGCAAAGCCTTCTGGGATAATTAGTGCTGCTTCAATTGGACAGGTAGCGGATGGGAAATAAACAGGTTCAAGTGCTCAGGGGACATCCGTGTTGCTGTAGGCAGGGAGGCAGTGGAAAATAAATATAGCTAAGCAGTTGGAAAAATATTTATTTATTTATACTCCTTTCCTTTTGAGATGTGAGATGAGGGCCAGCTCCAATATGAACTCAGGTTTTTTTCTAAGCAGTTGCCAACTCTCTTCAGCCCTTGAAAATGGCATCCTACATCAGTCTATGGCCAGCTACAGTGATGACCCATTTGGAAATGCTTTTCCTTATTGTTAACTGTGAAAGGAGATAATTTGTTACATAAATAATGAATTAGATGTGTATTAATTTAGAACTGCTTGTCTGAATGGTTTGCAAAGCAGCTGTGTGATTTTAGGCAGTCATATGCTGTCAATTAACAACTTACTCTAAGCCAAATCTGTTTAAGCTTATTATGTGTATCACATAGTGTGGAATTTCTTCATAGGTTTTACTAATTCTAACTGTATACTATTGGCTGCATAGTAGTTTAAAACTGCTAAGGATTAGTAAAAATCCCAGTTAAATTACTGACGGGCAGAGGGAACTTCCAGCAACATTCCAGCTATTAATCTGCTAGTGATACTTTTCATGTTGTTGAGAGGTTGGGGGACCTCATTAAAACCCACAGGTTTTCTTTATGGAATACTTAAGTCCAGGAAGACAACACTAAAATTGAATATTCAGAATATATTGTCAATATATCATTCAATCGAAGGAAAGAGCTTTTCAGTTTATAGTTTGAAAAAGCATCATCCTTATGCTTACAAGCGCGATTGCTCACTGTGTTTCCAAAAGCAATGTGCCCCAAAATTTTCAAAGGACTGATGGTGTGCTGTTACAGAATTTGGGAATATTTGAGACAGCTAATTTGAAAAATGTTTCTTCTTTACACTAGGCTACTTTAAACCTTTGACAAGTTTCTTTTATTTTTTAAGTGTACCACATACCAAAACAGGAATTCCACTTTTTTATTATTCTGACCTTGTTGGAAGCTAACAGGACCTGTAACAAATCTTGAAGGGCTGCCACTGAACAGTACAATTATTCAAAGCCTGAATAATTGGACTGAAGTACACAAGGATCAACATGGCACATTTTCTGCAAAAGTGTCCCTTCTCTAAGTGTCCCTTTCTCATTGCTAATCAAAAAAAAAGACAAGCTTTTACACAAAAGTCTGTGGTACCTTCTTTGGTACAAATTTAGTCACAGTCTCACAAGTATATGGAGCTTTAAGCATTTTCATATTTGGTCATGCTATGCAACAAGACCTTAATAAAACCACTTATAATGAAACTTTTCCTACTAGAGAAATAGTATGGAAGCCTGGCTAGAAGTCAGACAAAACTCAAGAGAATCAAGACCGCGTGTAACTGTGCTTTCCAGGGTGATGGCTCCCCAGCTTCCCACTCATGCACATTATCTGAGCACTTGACCCACAGCTAAGAAGAAGGAACAACCCTGTGTCATTGCCGGGAAATGTATCCTACTGTAAGGAAATTTTAGGAGTTTCCCTATGAACAATGCTCTCTGCTAGTGCTTTGGGGTACCTACTTCTCTCACCTGTGGGAGGAAGCTCTGTGAATATGCCCAGTCCTGACTCCTTTACTGTTCTTCATCTTGATGCTCCTTGCTGTCTCCATTTCCTCTCTTCTCCATTTGAACTTTTTCTTCCATTACCTGCCCGGCTCCATTTTTACACTGTGACCTACCTGCTCCTTCAGAGACAAATCAAGTTTTTTGGATCTGCAATTCAGTATTCCTCCCATCCAGACATGTGGAAAAAGAATTCCCCTCAAATATTTAAAAAAAAAAAAAAAAGATAGGAAAACCTGCCGAAAAAGTTTAATCAAAGTGCCTTTAGGGTACAGTTGCCTAAGACAAGCCATTTCACTGAATTTAGTCAATGAATAATGACTTTCAGTATTACCATTCTCTGATCTGTAGAGTAATTCAGTGGTAGTTAAGTAGGCAAAATTGCTATTAACATGATATAACAGTAAACAGAACTGCTATAGAACTGAGAGGCAAAAATTTTTAAACCTGATAAAAGGAAGCATATTCTTATGCAGAAAATATTTCACTCACAGTTTTCCTTAGAACAAGATAACTTTGACACCAAGAGCTTAGAGCAGTAGAGAAATACTGTGATTTCTACAGGGAGTGTGAGCATCCAATTACATGAGACAGAATTCAATTCAAGACTTAAATCTAACCCATCAGAGTCAGACCAGGATGAAACTTTCATAGAAGTAGATTATTTCACAATTTTCCTTAACAAAGTTTTCTGAACCACCTGCTGAACCTTTTGGCCGTTCAGACAGAGAAACGGTAGTACACCAAATTGAGTCTGCTCATTTACTTGTAGCTTGAGTCTGCCTCATTTAATTGTAAGCAATAGAAGTAGCATCACTTGAAATCATATATGGATATTTCCTTTATGTTAAGAAAAATCCTGACTTCTACAGGTCAAAGTTCTTCTTAACTAAAGTGAGCTGCTCTTACATTGCATTTCTTCCTCTCTGCTTCTTTCCTTATCCAGTTTGCCCTTTCTGTTTCTCTATACCTCCACTAGTGTAGTACAACTGCTTCTTCTCCTTCTTCACTCAAACTGGTAAATTCTGATTCCTCAGCTAAGTTTCTCTAGTAAGCCAAACAGCCAGTAAAATTAATAGGATTTTCATAGCACTTCTTTTTAATTTGCTGTATTGCTCAATTTGCTTATATGATTGTGCAGCTGAAAAAAAGGGATGAAATGTCAGACTATTGTACAGATACGAACCAGCTGCTTTGAACTCTGATTTTACAGCAGAAGTATCAAAGAAGAATTGCCACTCCAAGGCTTTTTATCAACAGAAACTATAAAAAAGAAAGGAGAAAAGAACATACTCACTTTCTTACCTCAATTTCCCATTCTAACTTCAGGAAGCTCCTATTGACTTTGATGGTGTAGGATTAAGCCTTTGGGCCCAGATCCTCAAAGGTACTTAAATGTCGCAAAGCTTTTATTCTTCCTGTGATCCCCTTCATGGATTTCCCAGCCCAAATGCAACTTCCCAGGTAAGGAATGGTGAGAGTGTAGGGCTGACAGAAAAAATAATAAAAACATAAATCACTTGAACAAGAAGCTGCCTCAATCATCCATGGCTGAAGAACAGAGAAGTGGGACTAGGCATAGTCATCTGACTCTACATAGGCCCTAAGTGACCTAAAAGGCATTTTGGTGTGCAGAGGCTGGTTGATGGCTGTATCTGTGGGACAATGGATGACAATCCAACTCTAAAGCAACTGGTAAGTAAAAATGTGGAATGGAATAGAATGGAATGGAATGGAAGATTAGGAATAGGGAGAGGACAAGACAGGACATGACAGGACAGGACAGAACAAGACAGTACAGGGTAGGGTAGGAGAAATCGTTTTCAGTTGGGAGGGACCTTCAATGATCTAGTCCAACTGCCTGACTAATTCAGTGGGTAAGTCTTAGACCCCATGAAGCCATCTCAGCTTGCAGGGCTAATTCATCTGGGTGAAATGAAACTCTGATATAGGTATGTGGTTCTGGAGAGAGCTTGCACAGAGTCAAGTTGTATATCTGTCCACAGAGCTGCAGTATTCATTGTAAGCTAACCAGGTCCCCTGTTGAAGTCCTTCCATTGTCAAATTATTACATGTTAATTGCAGTAAAGCAGACAACCGGCAATGAGAGACCTCACTTGACATGTAGGAAGGTGACATCAAGCCCTTGACTTGAAGATTAGACTTAGATCTAATCTAAAACTCAGTTGCAGGCTGCAGCAGGGATCTCAGCCACTGTTAACTCACAGGTTGACCTTATCATTTAGGCTGCGTAGTGTGGAGTTACTGGTCAGCCGACTACAGGGTTTAAACATCCATTCAATGCGGTGGAAGCTTGGCAGATATTCTGAGCGCTTAGATGGTATATGAGTATGAGGATGCTGAAGAAATACCTTCTGGGACTTGAGCCTCAGTTTCACTAACCTGGAGGACCTCTCTTTTCTGTTTCCAGCCTACTATGGTACTTCAAGGCCAGGACAGTCTTGCCTTGACTGTCGACCCACCTCATCATCATGGGCCTGTTGGGGTGATGGGGACTGTAGCTTACCATCACCCGGCATCTCTACCCTCCTTACTGGGGTAGGGCAAGATAGCAGCTGCCCCTCCTGCCCACCACTACCACCCCCTGCCCTTGCCAAGCACCAGTTTTCCTGCTCCCTGGCACGTGAGACATAAAACAGAGGAGCCAAGGAGTATTGCAGCTGCAGGGGGATAAAAGATTCCCAGTTGTATCTATCCTGCTGCTGCCTTTTATTCCCTCCCCAGCTGCACTTGTCAGGCCCACCATCTCTCACTGTGCTCCATCACCTCTTACCCTTCTCTGTTGCTCCATTTTTATAGAAATTCATTTATAAAATGAAGACAGTTATATTTATAATGTAGATCATGCTGGAATACTTAATCTTTCACTTCATTTTCTTCAAGTGTTCCTTACTCAGACGTGGACTGATAAGATGACAAGTGCTAAAACAATCTGTGAAATGATGCATGGACTTTTAAGCAAATTAATAAGTGCCTTGGAGCAAAGATATATATAATCACAGAAAAACCTGACTCTTTTCATAGGAGATATACCCTTGAAACACTGTTTTATCTGGTTAATTAGAGTTAAGGGCTGGAAATGATGGCTTTCCCGAGATTAAAGAGAAAACTTAAAATATTCAGATGGGAATTTGTTTTATATAATATACTACATACACACTTAAATATTAAAGTTTGATCCTTTAATATTTAACCAATGGACAGTCCACCGAGACATCTCTTTCATTTCCACTGGGGTCCTGGTACAAGCACCAGCTAGTTTTAATAGACATCACACATTTAAAAAAAATAGGCGCAGTTAAGTCACAGTTCAGCTAAGAGCCATGGGGCACAATATGTTGCATGGGTCAAAAGCGCACGTCCTAAAGGAACTAGTGAACTAGAACAGTGTCTTTGTTATTAATCCGGAAATTGCATTTTTAGAACATATATTGCTGACTATATAAATCTCCTTTTTTTTTTTTTTCTTCCAGTAATTTTTTTTCTTCACATGAACAGAGCAAACATCTCTCTTTGTTCCTTATAAAGATCTTTTAACTGTGCTCCTGTTCCAGCTAGGTGGTAACAATCCCTTTTGCATCTTAACATTTATGTTTATGCAGGCTAGAAATGTTCATGCTTATACTAGACATCTTTAATACACACTTCCATCTGCCAGTGACCTGCTTGCGACCTTCTTCAGAAACGCAAGGTAACTTGGCTAGCTCTATTTCTGGTCCTTCTGAAAAAGGATTGTCAGGTCAAATTGTGACAGTTTAAGTGTGATGTCTGATATTGACTGCTGTCCAGCAGGGACTGTAAGCACTGTGTCTCCCACTTCATTCAGGACCTTACTATTGAGTCGCACTATCATCTTAAGGTTAGTCTTTTGTCTCCTGTGCTTCCAGGCAAAGAAATAAGTGGCACTGGAGAAACTACTGTACCACAGCCCAGGGACACTCTTCTCATGAAGCTAATGGCTTTATGACTTTAGTGCCCACAAATTAGCTGACCATTGCACAGTATGTCAGAGACAGATGTAATTACTATTAAAGTACATTTCTGTAGTTCACTTTGAAGTAAAATAACTTTTCCAAGATACTCTGTGTGTGTGTGTCTCTGTGTATGTGTATACTTTTGACAACATAGGACAACTTCATTAAAAAATAGGCCCTTTTAAAATGAGCCAGAAAGGTAAGAGGTTTCAAAAAAAAGCCAGCAAGCAGACAAACAAAAAACAGTGTTGCTTGCTTTTTCTACCTTTTTCTACCTGTCATTGTTGCTAAAATATTACTGTTTTACCTTTTTCTTCCCCTTTTCATCCTCCAAGCTTTTCAAACCACTTTCCTAACACTTGCTATTTGTGCTTGCCAATCAGTCCTTTCCAACAGCAGTGCAAGTCCTCATGGTTACTTCCAACTATATATTTTTTTACATAAAAATTAAATGTGTAACATTAGGAGCTTTGAAGTAGTGCTTCTAATCGGGTAGGAACCTGAAAGAGCTCGGGAGCACAGAACAGACAGCTGCATCTCTTGTCTTTCTTCCGCATGCAGCAATTGTACTGACAGTATTGACCTACAACTACTGGAAAGGCTAAATGTGTGTCATGATTTCTCACCGAAAAAGCTTTTTTTTCCTAAGTAGCACAGCTTTTTTAATATAGATCTTAATTGTTTAAATAATTGTGGAAAATCATTTTATTTCCAGAGCTCTTATGTGAGCCTACAAATTAACAAATTAACCATTTGTTAATTTGACCGGCAGTTCTTGTGTCATTAAAGTGCAGAAATTTCAGGAGTCAGAGATTAGTTTAAGTTTTCTTTCCCTTTTTCAGAAAATATATATATATATATGTAATAAAAAATGAAAGCAGTTAAAGCAATTTATTTATTAATTGCAAAATACAGGTTTATTTCCCTACTATATTCAGGGCCAGATACAGCTTCAGTTTAAGTGGGGGGCATTACGCCAGACACCATACTTCTTTATTCTAGGATAAAACTATATAAATTTATTCTTTTTGCCCGCATTCCAGGTGCAGTTTCTCACCTGGATAATTTCATGGCTGGGAACCTTTTACCTGTCCTTCACTCAACATGAAACTCTACCTAAGCCTTGAGGAAACCTTCACTGAAACAAATGTATCTACAGTTTTTTTTAATCTGGATTTTAGTAAAATGAAAGTTGAAAAACCCTGCCTCATTCCACACATGAAAACTTCGTTCATGTTGGTTTAGAATAGCTCAGCCTAGCTCAAAGAGATTAGCAACAATGGGTTTTCAGTTTTTACAATGTTAATCCCCAATTAATCTAAACATATTTTAATGCTCCTTGAAGCACAGTATTATTTTCCTAATCCCAAATTTGCCTCATTTATCCCATCCTTGCTTATTTTTCCTCAAAACAATACAATTTATACAAGACAGTAGCTAAAGTCTTTCCGGTTAGATCTAATAGTACATAATTATTATTACACCAAATGTAGCCATAAGAGTGAGTAAGATAGAAAGATAGGCCTTTTACTCTTTCATGCCCTTCGAGCATGACCATCACCAAGAAAAGGTACTGAAAAGTGAATGTTGCAATAATTTTCTACATACTTGGTCTTCGGGAGTACTTATAGATGTTGTACATCAGCCATTTTATATTAGTGAGAAAAAAACGCAGTTAACATAATGCCATAACATCCTAAGTTAAAAATTTTTCTCACAAATATGACGAGACAAACAGGAGAATATACGCACATTTTCAAACAAAGAGATTTCCTTGGCTTTTGAATTATACCAGGATATTTCCGTGAACACTATTTTCCGGTATTTTTTATTTGTTTCAGGTGAATAATGAAGCCTACTTGCTATTTCTGAGCAGACTTCAGTTTCTGAAATAGTAATTGACAATTAAGAGAATGTGATAGTCACAAAACATGCCTTCAGGCTCACATAAGAGGTCTAGAAACGAAATTATTTCCCACAATTATTTAAACAATTAAGATCTTATATTAAAGAACAAAGGTAGGTTAATGCTAAAGGTTGATTCATGGCTCCTGTTGTTTAAAATTAAAAACATCAAATGGATTTGTTGTCTCTCATGGCTGACGCCTCATCACATCTGCAACAATCACCAAAACCACTGCAGGGGTCATGACACAAGCATGATTTAGTCCTTGATTTTAATGTGCAGGTTGTGAGCAAAGTCAACATCATAAAAACACCTGAAAGTTTTACATAATTCCCTTTGCATTGAAGTTTCAATGCCTTTTGTGAAAACTACTCATATTCTTAACTGTTAATTTTCCCACTTCCGGACTGCAATTCTTTACTACTGCCAAAGGCAGTATTCCCCAGCCGTATGTGGGGAAGCCAAAACATGTTTTTTTGCATAAATGAGATACTCATCCCATCAAGCGCTGCTCATCTAGTGACTACACAGCTTGTTTTAGCAGGCAGGGTGGTTCGGCAAACTGCTGTCCTCTTCAGACTGAGTACAGCCATGCTGCATTTAGCTCCATATGGCTCTACACCGCCATGACCAGAGGGAGAGAAAGAAGCTTCTGGCTTTAAGATGGGTGTGAGTAAGCAGCTGCCCAGGCTGCCCACCCATTCACCTGTAGTGAGATGAGGCAGTGTCTCCAAACTTGCCTGTCACAAATTTGCCTGCTGCATAGTCTGGCATCCATGTGACTGAGGTTCCCTTTCTTTGCCCATGGAGGATGTCAGTGTTGTCACACCGCAACAAAACATCCGGTACCACTTAAATCAGGCCAACTGATGATAGGCAAAAAATAAAGTGCTACCTCAATGGGGAAATACCCACTTTCCCACCATTGGGGCTATTACCTTTCCCAGTGACTTGCCACACTGAAGTGAACAAGGACACCTCCATGGTTGCCCACCACTTATGAGCAGCCGCTGTGAGGTTACTGAGGACACCCCTATAGTTGCTCATTGCTTATGGGCAAAGTTGTGGCCCATTCTGTAATATATTTGCTCTCTAGAAGCATCTGCTCATATCCAGGGAGAGGAATAACCTTTAAGGAGCTGCAATACCCTCCCATGGCCAGCAGCAGCTGTGGAGAAGCTCTGGACTCTGCATGCTCTACAAGGCTAAGGAGCGTGGGAATGCAAACGAAACATCAATAAAGCCAGGCAGAGCCCAAGCAGAGGGGTTTTCTCTTTGTGTATCCAGAGAGGCCATGCTCAGTCCTAGTTATCCCAGTGAAGACACCAACCTTCCAGTATTCAGAGGAGAAATGCCAGCTGAGCTGGTTAGACCTGGTCAAATTATATTTGAGGGTATAATAGGTTCAGAGGTTTTAAAAATAAAATACATTATTTAAAACTAAAAGTATTTATTATTCAAACCATATCAATGCTAAAGGAATATTTAATGGCTAAAGTATTAAGTCAATTTTTTATCAAAAACTTGATTTCTTTTTTCCTTTTGCCAACTACTTTTAAAAGCATGATGAGAAATCACTTATTAAGCTCGTTACAAATGAGATTCCTATTTTTTCTTCACAGCTCAGAAACATGCTAAAATAAAAATGAATAAATAATGTTTTCCATACCTGAAATCTATTATTCTTAAAACTCAAAGTAGTGTTTATGCAAATTAAATCTAAAAATGTGATTAATATTTGATCACTACGTTCAAACTTTACAGCTTGCATGGCCACTGAGAATGTAAAAAATCTTATCTCACTCTCTTATCAGCTGTAAATTAAAAGAATAAGTAGCAACTATATCACGTATCAACAAAAATTTGTGCAAGATTATAAATCACAGAAGTGCAATATAGAAATGCAATGTAATAATCCTAAATGATACGCAGGACGTGAAGGAAGGGGAAATTGCAGGGTCCTCTCCTCTTAAAGCTCCTGTGCAGGTGTGAACTGTCGTGAGCCTCTTGACAACCAGTGTGGTGACTGACAGCATCATCCATAGTTTGCAGAACGCCAGAGCGTGCACAATGGAAAGCAGTAATTCCTGCCAGCAAGAATGGACAGTATCCTTAGGACTTACCCATAGCATCAAAGAGGTGCCCAAGTTTGGAGTCTGTTCCTATAAATACTCTAAAGAGTCCCTGTATATTTATATTTTATGTGCAACTTTCTCCATATTTCTTCTTTGGACAAGAATGGCAATTATGAATTAGGGTCTTATTTTCTGCATATGCTCTATACCCTGTATTTCTGCTATTCAAAACAGGTGTCGGAATATCAATAAAAGACAAATGCATAGAAGCTACATGCAATATGGAAAATAATTCACATTTAAAAAAAAAACATGCTTTTAAAACAGTGGCAGCAATATTTTCTAAACGTATATATACTGCAGCATCTTTTTATTTGGGTTTTTTGTTTTGTTCTGTTTTCATGTTCTCTTACCACACTTGTTTTCTTATAGTTTAATTTGATTGGTTGTGCTCAGCACTTTCACTTTTCATCTTGCTTCCTTTTTGTCTTAATGTCTGAAATATTTGCACCTGAGAATATCTTTTGGAATATCTTTTCTTCTGAAACAGACTGGATGCAGCAAGTGGAACTAAATTTTATGAAATATATTATATATGTAATACTTGTAATATAGGAAAAGGAGCTCTTTTCTGTTGCAACAAATAGTGCTAAATGTAGGATTTTTCCAAGAATCATCTTATTAAAAAATTCTCAACCTCATTGAAAGTAATTGTGCAAGTATTTATCAAGTTTGTTTTCTGTTTATTCTGTGAGTAGTATGTATTCTGTCTTGTTAAACAGGGCAGGAGTGCTGGGCAGGAGGAAGGAAAGCAATTTGTCCTGGTTGCTGTGCTCTGGGCCCTCTCTGGTGGAAGAACTGCACCATTCCTGGACATGTGCTTCACAAAAATCTTCTAGGGCACAAGCAGGAGCAGGGATGTGATACTGAAGTCTGCAGAAGGAGGAAAGATTTGGCATGAGGAGGGAATCTCTGGGCAGAAGTGAGCAGTCTTCCCTCTGGCATGATGGAAAGAAAAAACCTTTCCTAAGCAAGGAGTTTGAGCAAAATAAGGGCCATTGACTATTTCTGGTCTGAGAGGCAAATGGAGACCTTGCCCTGCAAGGATACAGTGGACAGGAAAGGAGATTTTAGAGATTTGTTTTCAAAACTTCCTACTTAATGTGGGTCACCTGACAGATCAGGGATCTGATCTGTACAAAGGATTATCTTGTTCTAGTTAAGCAATTCTGATCTCTGATAAAACCTGTCTTTAGAGTCAAGGGGATATTCAGAGCCTCTGGACATACTCAATGAGAAAAGGCAGAGCTTTCCTACACTCTGGACAGTGCAAAGTTGTGTTCCTGTAATTCCGTCTTTATTCTCAGCAAAAGGTTTGCCTGCAATTAAAGATGGAAATTATCTTGCACCTTACACACTTCTCAGTAAACAGAAGTGGGATGGCAACATACCTGACCAGTCTGCAACAGTTCATATGGCTCGCGCTGTATCACAGCTTGTAGTAGAAAAAGCTGAGGTGACTGATATACTCTGATAAAGTCTGATAACTTTGTGTTATTTATCAAAGGGTACATTTTTGATACTTTTATGCATGTTAAAGGAAAAAGGATGGCTTTGCTCACAGCACTTGCATTTCCTAGTCTGCCCACCTGCATAAAACCAGCCTTACAAATTTCTCTGATGTTATTTGCATCAGACCTAAAATTGCATACTGCTACTTCCTTCAGACCTAAAAATGCTGACTGAACTGAAAATTAGATTGTAGAAAGATACAGGATCCCACCCCCTTCTTAAACCATCTTTGTAAGCAAAGAGTTACCAGATATATTAGAAAGCACTGTTAATGGAGAGAAAGTAGCCATGGACAACCATAGTCATATTTTGGCTTCTAGTTTGTTTCTGCTTATATTAAAATATATCATGTTACTTGGTTACTCCAAAGTTAATCAAGTTATCCAGTTCAAACCGAGTAATTTACCCTGATTTACCAAGCCACAAGTCTCTGCACATCATCTGCTGATTTTTTTATACGCATTTTACATTCTTAACATATTCTCTTCCAGAAAGTTGATTGAATTGCATAGGCCACAGAGCATTGCAATTTGAAAGCTTACTTTCACCAAGAGGGGAGGGTTACTGAAAACTCCTGTTCTGTCCTTTGACTCCATGTGCACAACCTTCTGCATAGCACCTCTGGCTAATCCATCTGATCCCTGGCCTCAGTGACTCTATCTTAGGGCATTCTCTTCATGACCACCATAGCTTCAGAAATCTCTCAGATTTCTCCCCATTGTACCACTGTGCACCTGGAGAGCACTCAGCTTAGTGTGCATGCTGGACAAACACTATGAAAGGCAGATGGCAGGTTTTAATGCATGCTGTAGTACATCCACAGTTTTCATTCTGCATCTTTTCAGTGAAGTCACTGTAATACCTTCAGGATAAGAAAGGCTGTGAAGGGGAAGGCAGCAGGCAGTGTGGAGGCTGTGAAAATTTAGGTGCCACTGCTTCACATTCCTATTTTGTTGAGTACCATTTTGCCATTGCTATATTTTGTCTAGGGTGAGCATCAAACTGACTAGCTAACATTAGCTGGTTTCATAGTTTTAAGCTACTGGTACTCTTTTTCAGACCCTGGTATAAGCCTTTCAACTTCTGTTTTACTTAAAGCAAAAGGCAATAGATACTGCAATGATACATAGAGTTTGTCAATTTTCATTTTCTTATTTATATTCACTGTTATTCATATTCATGCTGATTGCTTATTTTACTTTTTTAATTCTCTCTTTCCTTCCGTATTATACTCAGTTTTCTAACTTGCAGAGTTTGTTCTTGGTCATGAAACACAGTACTCTTCAACAAATTTTGTTTTCTGTTAAGCAGTTTATCAAAACTTCTTTTGTTTAAATGCCTAGATATTGTGTACTGATACTAATACTGGATGATTTTATTTTGGAGTGAAACTAACTCAACCATATCTAAATTATTTTTAATACAGGAACTAGCGTATTAGTGGTTACTTCAGTCGTATTCATTGCCCTTCTGCATAAAGTCATTGCAGAAAACTTTTCTTAAGTCTGTCAAGAAAGGCATAACATGCCAATATTTGCTAGTACGTGCTGTTTCTAATATATGCTGCTCAGTGCAGAAAGTGTATGTAATGGCTGACGGAATGTCATTTGGTTCTGCATTTCTGAGGTTTTTCAAGCTGCAAGTTGAGTCTTTTGTCCTTTCTGACTGTTGGCATGAAGAAGATACATACATAGAATTGCCTGGGTTTTTTTCATTAAACATGTCAGAACAGGGGATGATCAGTATAAAGCTGCCAGCCAATTTCAGCACATCTTGGACAAAATATTTTCCAGGCAGTGCGCTGAAGTAATGTTTAGGGCTGCTATTGTTTGTTACTCTATATGTGTGGATATACATAAGTTTGTTTGCATTTGTGCACATTTGTGGTCACCAGCATGTATCTGTTCCTCTGCTAGTACAGGATGTTTTCCATGCAATATTTTTCATAACCTGGGTGAGCCAATGCTGTATTAATCACAGCCAAAAAGCATAATCTTTCTTAGAAAGGTACCTTTGTCTACTTTTTGTTCTGTGGTTTTCATTTAATTGCATTTAATCACACCTATTTCTGTTCTTGAGAAGTGTTTTCCACCAAAGATAAATTTTTATACCTTGAACTTACAATGCATTCAAAATAATAGCTAAATTAATGGTAGGTCATTTCAGTTGATTCATTTGTTAAACAAACACCAGTTTAACGGCTACCAGTATATTTCAAGAAAATACTTTTATAATAGATATAATAGTTTCTAAGTAACTTGGCATTTTATGAACATGTGTTTTTCTAGTCTTACAAAGAAATTACAAAAACATCGCAAATACTACTAGAAAAAACTTTTCCATAGATTTGTGCTACTTTGTTCACTCCTAAACATTTTGTAGACTGTTTTCAGCAATAATTACTGAGCCTGTCTGTTCTTTTTCCACTGAAATCATGTAGAGCTCTAATTTTAGGAACTGCATTTGACCATGTTATATTAGCATTTAAGACCAAGCAGTGCATGATTAGCATTATGAAAGACACCGATAATAGTAGCTATAGTACAATATAAACATCAAGTGATGTCTGAAGGTACAGTCATTCACAAACTACATGTTTATGATTTAGCTGTTGTGTTCAGACTATAGCTGCAAGTCCCATCAGAACAAGGTAAGGTTTGTAGAGTTAGAGATCTCCTCTTTCATTAAACCAATTTATCAACCAGAGGATGTTATCTTGCTCTACAACTCATTTACTACATTTGCCACAGATTCTGCTGAACTCAATGATAATTGCACCAGCAAGTCAGGGTTCAGACTGTTCCCATAGTATTTATGATTCATAATGGAAAGAAGTAAGCAGTGTTCACAGCTGCCAGCTCTTATACCTAGGCCAGAGCTAAAGCTTTGTCACCAGGAAATGCAGCTGCTGAGGCAATAAAAAGGGTGATGCATAAGACTGCAGGTCATTGCAGTACTTTGCAGTCTGTAAGTAATTAAGAAGGATGTTGAACAACATCCACAAGAGATAAATATCTTAAAAACAGAAGATTCAAAAAATTTTAGCCAAGAATTCCATAAGAATTAGCTGAAATGCCCCAATGGCTGATACTAATCTCCAGCACAACTTGCAATAGCAGAAAGATTTCAGATGCTGAGAAAGCGTTAATTTTGTGAAAGCTCTCAATAAAAGGGCAAGCAGACGACCCGTGTAACTAAAGACCACTGATCCTAGTATTAATCCAGGATAGATTAATGAAAAAGTCATGTAGGATTTACATTACAAAGAATTAAAGGATATACTAATACTACCACCAGTCATCAGAGTATATTGGAAAGTACATGTTGTCAAAAAATGGTTTGATTCCTTAAGAATAATGGCTCACAGATAGGTTTAAAAAATTTGGGAATCACCTATAGGAAGATATTTGTGGTGAGGTCCTGATGGTAGCCAACATTTCAATCAAATCTATAGCTGTCACTGATCCTAGCTGTATGGCAAATGAAATTGAAAGGGCAGCCCAGATACCCTGCCAAACTCTAAAGAGTTATGCAGCCGTCTGCTATCATTACAAGCGGGGGGATGAAGGGATTGAGAACAGCACTGTGGAGAAAGACATGGGGTACTGGTGACTGAAAAGCTGGACATGAGGCAGCAGTGTGCGCTCGCAGCCCAGAAAGCCAGCCATGTGCTGGTCTGTGTCAAAGGGATCATGAACAGCAGGTCAAGGGAGATAATCCTGCCCCTCTGCTCTGCTCTCGTGAGACCTCACTTGAAGCACTGTGTGTAGTTCTGGTGTCCTCAACATAAGAAGAACACAGAGCTTTTGGAGCGAGTTTAGAGGAGGGCCACAAAAATTTTCAGAGATGGAACAACTCTCCTGTAAGGAAAGGCAGAGAAAGTTGGGGTTGTTCAGCCTGGAGAAGAGAAGGCTCCAGGGAGACTTTATTGTGGCCTTTCAGTGCTTAAAGGGGGCTTAAGAAAGATGGGGACAAACTTTCTAACAGGGCCTGCAGCGACAGGGCAAAGGATAATGGTTTTAAACTAAAGGAAGGGAGATTTAGACTAGATATAAGGAAGACACTTTTTACACTGGGGTTAGTGAAGCACTGGAACAGGTTGCCCAGAGAGGTGGTGGATGCCCCAACCCTGCAAGTGTACAAGGCCAGGTTGGATGGGGCTGTGAGCAACCTGATCACAACCCAACCCTGCTCATTGCAGGGGGGTTGGACTAAATGACCTTTAAAGGTCCCATCCAACCCAAACTGTTCTATGATTCTATGAATGTCATACATCTAGGAAAAAAGAATGTTGACCATAGCCATAGGCTAAGGAGTTGCATCCAGGGTTTAAAAAAGTAATAATTAAGGGCATCTAAGTACACAGATGGGTAAAGATAAGCTTCCATTACGGTGACCCAGCAAAAGAGGCACCTATGATCCTCAGACACAAAGAGCAATAAATGAGGCAAAGCCAAGGTGATTTTAGCTACCCCCTATAGCACTGATAAGAATAATACTAGAACACTTCCTCCAGTTTTGGTGTTCTTATTTCAAGAAAGGTGTTGAAGGCCCACAGAAAGTGTCACTCTTGTGGAAAACAGTTTTTCTGTAAGAGCTCCATAAGTCAGATGTAACATTCACCAATTAATAGCAAATTATTAGCCTAATTAGGGAAGTAGGTGCTCATATTATACAAGAGATCAGAACAGATAACCTATTGATTACTTCTGTCCTTCAACCCTACAATTCCATGCAAAGAGCTGAATTCCCCCGTTCCAACCTAAATTTCACGTGTTACTGACACATGAGAGTTTTATAACCCCCTGCTTCTCACAGAAAGCCCACTGCTAGAGTGACCATGAATGAATTACAGGCAAATCCTATGCCATTGCCTTTCTCTGAGGTGCAAACCATGATGGTCCTGATTTAAAATAAAATCAAAGTATAACTATTAGGAACTTAAATAAAATATTTTAATTGTAAATTACTTTCTGCAGTGTGTTTCCTCAAATAGTCTTTTCTGCAGCTTTAGAAGATCAAGCACAGCATTATTTTACTATTGTCTTCAAAAGGCTGCAGTGAAGCCTATTATGTAACCTGCTAGTGAAATAAATATGATTTTGCAGAAGATATTGCAGAACTTGGTACAGGAAAAAAGGGTAGGCATGAAGAATCTCTAACTCACAGTTAGAACTAATGATGACAGACTGTCAGGAAAGAAATATGAAGGTGTATAATTATTGGCTGGCATGCCTCAGGCATCACCCAGGTCTTAACAATACATAAAGGCTGGGCATGCAAGGACTAACCTCCTCCAAAGGTCCTTTGGTATCTATCCCCCAAATATTTTAATAGTGCCATTTGTTTCACAGTATTGTTGGACCAGAAACAGTTGGATACAACAGAACAGTAACAAGAAACACACGTGCATATAGTCTTTTTTTCCCCCAAGATGTTCTGAATCCACACCCAAAATAACTCAAGTTATTAACTGCATTGTACAAAAATATAATTTCTGAACACTGTGTGCTAAACCAATCAGTGTCCCTACTAAACTGATGGTGAATATTTCCTAGAAATTACTCTTTTGATTCAGCAGCACAATTCAAATGAGCAGAAGTTTACTTACATTACAGAAGGTATGCAACACTTGCTTCCCGTCTGATGAAGACTCACAACAGGAATTGAAAACCAGATCCTTTAACTGTTGTTAAAGTCTGACTTAATTTGACATTCATTGTTCAAAGTTCTTAAAAATGTTAGTTCTCCAAAAGGGAAGCTGAAAGCTTACACTGTAAAACTGTTAATCGATCACCTTATGTGAACAGCCAGTGGTGACGCACTGCAGCAATCAGTTTATGGACATTCTGCAGTCTGAAAGTTAATCACCCGGATTATTCAATTTATGCTTACAAATAGCAAAGCAACAGCAGAAATCTGGATCCATTTCCGAGTGATTCATAAGCATGAATGGAAAATATAATCCTGATAACTACCTGACGAGCTGTGACACACACAAACACCCACGGACTGGCATGCAGTGCAAAACAGTTCTTGTGGTTGCAAAAGAGTTTCCAGTTATTCCCTGCTTTCCAAACTTAAAACTTTCAAAAACATTTTAGGCCAATAATTCCTGATGCTTTCTCTTCTATCAATGGATTTGGGGTATTTTTTATTCTCTGGGTGAGTTCTTTAGAAAAGTCTGAAAAAAAAGACAGTCGCTTTAAAATAAAAAGAAGCGTAAATGTGCTTTCTGCATCTTAAAAAAAAAATATATATATGAAAAGAAAGATGTCCCATTTCCTTTAAGGCCTGGAGCCAAGAAATTATTTAATTTTAAAATGTCAGCTTAGCAAGAAAATATTTCTCCATATTCACAGTGGGCTTTCCAGAAATATTTGTTTAAGGGCATGATCCACCTCTCATTCACTTCAGACTGATAATAACTTCAAAGGCTTTAGCTGAGGCCCTACAGGTACATTTGGACAGTGTGAGCTTTACCATGCATAAATCTGTAGTTAAGTACACACAGAAATGCCAAATCCCACTAATTACTCCAGTATGGTCAAGGCAACTTTTCAAATGCTTCAAGAAACTCGGGAGCCATCCAAAATGTCTCCTCTTCTAAATCCATCACCTTCTGTAAACAAGACTGTTCTGTGAGCTACAGGGCTAAGCTCTTGAAAATCTCACAGCCTTTACTCCTTTTCTTATGCTTCTGACTGAATTTAATGTTTCTTTGGTTTCTCCACACATGCTTAATTTAGTTAGTTAGCTGAAGCACCTGTGTTGAGCCCAAGAGGTCATTGGGGATGTAGCTGAGCTCAGTAGACATTATGCGTGAGGAGGTCTGGCTTGGGCATTGACAGCAGCATAGTGTTAGTGTACTTCTGCACCCAGACTGAATTCAATCACATTTTGGTTAGAATTATCCCAGATCTGGAAATATGACCAGATCCATGGCCAGCACTATCTGTGGAATCTCAGAACCCCATATGCAAAAGACCAGCGTTTCAGTACAAAATAGTTGGATCATCTCAACAGGTATCCCAAACTGTACATTGCTAGGGGGTGTTAGCTATGTCAGCCTATGTATCACCAGAAGAGTGGAGGTAGGACTAGCTACTCATCGTCCTTAACCTATATTTACCACCTAGAGCTCTGCCTCAAGTGCCATTTTTTTTTCCACACATCATCTTTAACTCCTGCAGAATATATGACCTGCCAGCTGAAATCTGACATGTAGGAAACAACTTTGCAAGAAACAATGTGCTAACTGTTCTGCTGATAGAGAGGGGGGACATTCTTCTGAATGCTACTTAACTCTTCAGATCTGATGTTTTATTAATTTTCATACTTCAAAAATGAAACTAATTCTGTAAATTGATTTGCCACTTCCATTTCTAAATAATGTTCTATTTGAAAATGTAATTGCTACATTTTGTCACCACAAACCAGAATTTTACTGCATTAATTTGTACAAGTCTCACATAGACCATACATCCGTTAGTCTAAAAGTACTCTATTTTAGAGGACTGATGAGTTCTGCTTTCTGAAGAAGCCTTGTCACATAATAAGAGCCAGTGCTAAAGTACACAACTTTTGCTGTTGTGATGATCCGATTATGAAATCTCCAACATCCTAAATACTAGTTTTATGCTTCTATACCTCTTTGAACAAAAATATCTTCAGTTACTTCTGCAGTTGGTTCTACTTGTAAATCTCCATTTTGCATTTCCTCCCAAATGTTTTCCTGAAATGTGAAAAGAAGATCACATACACTTACTTTTCTATTTTCTACTTTGTGACTATCAGAGCTTGCTTTCAGGCATGTATTTCAGATGTAATTTTGATTGAGAAGCACTACACTCTTGCAGTTAACATTATTTTATCACTGTTTTTAGTCTGTGTTTCTTTTCATGATGAATTTTAACGCATGTAAGTGCCTTGGAGTAGAATGGTTGTTGAGTTTCATTCAATGTATTAAATTCTTAGCTGCTAGTTTAAGCTAAGAATCACAGCTCTTACATACAGCTTAATGTGGGTACCCCACAATACGTGTGTTGTAACCAAAGTGGCACAAGCATGCAGTAAACTGGAGAGGCCAAACTGAGAAGCTCACAGCTTTGCATGCCTGTAAGGGGTGAGACAGTCTGTGGTACACCAAACCTCTGCAGGTGCTTTCTCTGAGGGCCAGCTAAATTAAAACATTATTTAGCTGCCACAGGCAAAGAACACAAAATTGGGCAGTTAGCACAGTTCAGCTGACATGTGTTAACTTGCTAAGCTACATGTGTAAGACCAAACATTTCCTGTATCTTACAGTACACATCACATTTACTACACATGAAAAATTACCATGCATCATCGAAAAAAATTCAAACTTAAAAAAGAACAAACTCAAAACACTTTTTGTACAAATTGTGTTTCTGTTTACTTGTCAAAGGAGGATAAAGGAAAACATCCACAGAGTATGTTTATGATCATGACCTCTGATGTTTGTGATGGGGAATGGACAAACCAAGTTTTAACAAATATATTACAGAATGAGAAAGTGGGAATACAGTATGGTGGCAACTGCAGCAGGTTAGCACTGCGCACCGACAGCATCCATGTGAAGTATTTTCATGCTGCAGACGACTCTGCAGCCCAGCAGAAGCATCAGGATCCCGAGAGGTCTCTCCCAGAAAGGAGCACTTTTGGTCACTGTCTATAAATGCACATGACAGTCATCTTTCTCGAGGGATGAGGCATGTGAAAAATTACTTCTGTTGTATCCCCACTGTAAAAGTCTTGGGAGACAACCCACTATTTCAAACCTGAAGCCACTTCAGTGATAGCCCATGGAGATTTACAGTGCTAGATCAGAAGGATATGGAGGAGCCAGAAGCACTGCTGTCATGGTAGAGTGGACCATCACCCAAGCTTATTTTCCCTGCTTCTCAGGTGTTTGATCCTGGATGATCATCTCTTTTGTCCCTGTTCATCAGAGGTTGTTTCAAAGATGCTTCAAGAATGCTATTTATGGCAGCCCAGTGCCAGCCCTTTGAGGATTTATGAAATAAGGGTCATGATTTCAGTGCCTATTAATAACAAAATGAGCAAATAGCACAAGACAAAAGCTACTGTTTCAAAATTAAGTTCATTAATCCTTCTGCATTAATCACCCTGCTGCATGCTGCACCTTGTAAAGCTTGTATATCTCTTAATAACTAGCCTCAGATCACTTTGTAGTAGTCCAGACTGGATGGGAAAAAGGCATAAATGACTATGTAAATGCTTTGTAATCCATTTATTCTATTTGTTAATTTGTCATCATGCTAAGTACCTGAAAAACAATGTTTGTCAAATGCCACATGACTACAATGCATCAATCATGACAAGATACAGGGCACACAAATATGCTCTAGGATGCAGACTTCAGCCCTCTATTGCTTACTCCCTGGTTTGCTTGGTTGGTTATTTGTTTGTTTTGTTAATGAGTGTTGACTACAAGGCCATTCATTTTTGTTGGGGTTTTTATAATTCAGGGCACGTTTTGGATTGCTGGAAATGGTTTGATGGGGTTTTTTGTCATCTTTAAACATTCTGCACCTCCAAAATTTTAGAAAAATAAATCATACGCACATTCAGAAATGATCACATGGATTGTTCAATTACATTTTTCCCAGTTGTGTGCAATCATTGCAGTACAACAGCATAATTAAAATACTCTATGGAAAGTACATTTTCCCAAATTTCTTTGCTATTAAAATAGTTCATGGCTTTAATATGGAAAAGAAAGAACTTGCAAGTAATTTTCTTATTATTGCAAGGAATGCAATTTTAATACTAATTTTCCAGGATTTTAATTAATTAGGTAATTTATATTTCTTTCTTTATTCATTAGAGTTTCATACTTTACAGTTTTAGGTGAGAGGTATTTGAAACCTTAGGGAAACAAGTTGTAACACAATCCTAAACCACACAGACCAAGTTTCCTGAAGATACACATTTCATTGTCTAGTCCCTACTTACATTCATAATTACCACTAGAATAAACAGGAGTTAAATAAAGCTACTGTGATTTTAAGTTTTGCCCACTCTAAAAGGGGGGATGAAACTGTCCAGAGCTAAACTGTGACTGTTACTATTCTTTTCCTTCCTAATTCTTCCCACTCAGCTTACATTTCTGAAGTTAGCAGGCATTTAATGACTATGAAATGTGCTTTTCCTTCTTGTACCTCCTTCTACAGAAGAGAAACTCAGAAAAGTATTGCTATGGATTCACCAATGCATTTAGTAACTGTTAATTTATGCACTGCTTTCTAATACTGACGGAGGGGGTGGTATTCAGATCCTGAAACACAGATGCCAAGCTAAAAAGTGACCAGCTAAGCTCACAAGCAAACACTCTGGGCAGTGCAGGAGCCACCACAGCAAGATGGGATACTGCAGTGTGCTTACAGGAGGAGCCATCTACCAAGTACAGTTAGTCTAATTAGCCAGCCTAGTTATCCGGCTGTCTGCACCGACACGTGTGTTGCAGAATGTCTGGGTTTCACAAGTTCTGTTCAAGTTTAGAGTATTTGCTAATACTCTTAACTAACTAACCTAGTGTCAGCCAAAGAACCTGTTAACTCAGCATCTGAGGAAAACTGCATCAACCTGGTGGTACTTAACATTGTTCTGGCCTATCATCAGGCACCTTATAAATGTTCAGAGAAGGAAGTTCCTTCTAGCTCTGCACATCTTTTCTTGCCCACTGCAGGTTGTATACCTGTACTATTGGTTGCTTTGGGTTATCTTTTAGGGATTATGACCCCAATTCTAGGCTGCTCTATGGAGTATGGAAAGTTATAATTTGGGGAGTTGAAAAGAGATGCATAGGAAACTTCAGAGGCATTATGAAAACCCTTGAAATTTTGGTCTCCAAATTCAAATTAAGGTGGTTGTGGGATGTGTCACATACAACCTCTACAGAAGAGACGCATCAACTCAAATTGTAGACAGAAGCCTTGGGGAAGCAATTGTTCTAAATGATTAAGGACCGAAACCTTTTTTTGCAGAAGCCTCACAGCAAACGCTAAGCTTGCCAAGAGCACTAGCCAACAGCTTGTTTTGAGTAGACAGAAGTCATGGCAGGAATTTGCAAGTCTTGCCAAAACCCTCATAAACGCGAGACTGATAATCAGATATACTCACAGGTGAGAAAGAATCCTCACAGTGGCTTGTAAGCGTCTTTCTCTATTCAATTTGCTTTTATATACAATAGCTAGATTTTTACAGGTAAAAAGGGTGTTTTCTCAGCTTGCAACTAGTACTCTTAATTTCTGTATGAATCGCTCTCCTGTTCCATGCGAACAGCCTCTTTTGAACAACATTCAATAACTTTGCTTGTGCTGAAACTGCTTCTTAGAAAATTACTTTTTTAATGCCTAATTCACCAACCTTCAACATCATGTATTATGAATCATAAAATATTAATCTTGAGTCTTTAACAACACAAATAAGAATCTTGTTTAAACAAGAACAAACAATCACTGAACAAGGCTATGCTACTGTGAATTAAATTCCCATTACTTTGATAGTTCCAGGCTTCCAGCCTAGATGCTTACTTGCTATTTCTTGAACTTTCAGGAATAAAAATCACAGTATAAGAGCATAATTGGTTCTCATTTTCATGATACAATTGCAGACATTAGCCAAATACATAGATTTCAAGTTTACTTCAGGACCTATTCACTAACACTAAATAATTGCATGCTTTCAACTAATTGTTCTATTTATTTAACTAATAACTTGAAATAATATTAATATTACTTTAAGAAGTATTACCCCAAAATACCAACAGCAAAAAAAAAAGTGAAGAGACTCTTTCAGACAACAAAATACGTAACAAAGAGAAATTAATTACATTTAAAAGGCAGCCGACCTTTAACACCTCTGCTAAGCATCAAATCCAGAGAAATAATAAATAATGCACTATAGCTCACATTAATTCTAATACTATTCGTGAATGAACAGGAATAGGTATAGGAATAACTTGGCAATGTCCCTTTTCTAGTATACTCGTAGTAATATAAAAGCAATGTTAGTTGTTTGGGTTGGGTTCTCTCCCATAAAATGCAGGTATCATAAAACAATGTACGGGGACCTGGCAGGGTTGAGGACACCTAAAATAGTGTGAGGTGGTTTTTTGAGTGAAAATATGGTAGGGGGGAAAAAAAAAAAAAAGACAACTCTATTTTCCACAGAGTTTGAATTTACACAAGAGAAGAGGCTGTGACAGTGTCTTTATGTTAGCTCACATTCAAAACCAGCACAGTTTCAAACAAGTGCTACAGATATGGTATAAGATGTTTTCAAGCTGTTAATAAAGTGGATGCTGGTGTCACAATATTAAAATGGATAGTTTACCTTTGCTTTTGTGTTACCAGAATTGTTATCCGCTCTCAGAAGGGTATATACATAATGCTAAAATTATAAAATCCCCAGGACTCTTAAGTGTTTAGTCACTTGGCTACCTCTTCAAAGTAAGCAGCATTTACATGAAACTGAGCAATCTACTTACTGAGTGGTTCATGGGTTATGTTGTACAGTGAAATTAAAACATGGGAGTTGGAGCATTTAAAAATATTTTCCTATTTCTTTTCACTGTTATTGGAGGGTTTTTTACAGTATGTAAATTTACTACACTAATGACACCCGTTAAAGGTTCATAGCTGTTATTTTATCTCCTAGCTATTACAAAATGATTCTTTAAATAAGCATAAAACTTCCTTTCTTAGTAACATATTTTCCATGACCAAACAAGTGCTATAAATGGCAGAAAGAAAATGCATACATATGAGCATACAAAACCACCACTCCTGTCACATTACACATTCTATCTTCTTTTTTAGGTCCTAGACTTCAATTTCTTGTGTACTCCAAACTTCCATTATATTTCTAAGAGGTTTTAAGTGCTCAGAAAGTGTAAATATATATCTGTGTAAATAATCTGTGTAAAAAAAAATATATCTGTGTAAAATATAAGTACAAATGGACAGTAAAAAGGGAAATTTCTGTGGTCTAAACACTTCCATGGCTTTAACTCAATTTCATTTGACGGACTTGATTAATAGGCTTTCTTTAAGTGACATGCAAATCAAATACTCATTATTTTCCGTTGTGAGATTTGCATTCACAATGTCTGCACGTCCAAGATCAGAAAAAAAAAAATCTTGATCTGTAGCTACTCTGAATTCTAGTTCAAGACACTGTAAATTATTTTATGTATCCGTGTTAGTGTTACTCAAACAACAAATAACACAAATGTGCATTTAGCAAAACTAAGGTGATCATTTCTTAGAGCAAAAGTGAACTCTCACTTAGGTTGTTGAATATGCTATTATTGGAAAATGTCATACTAGGCACAGAAAAGTAAACCTATTTTATGGTAACTTAGTTTGTATCTGAATTTTATTATTGCAGTTTTTAAACACTATAAGAGGCTCTATCATTTCTAAAGGAACTGTTTGATTTAATGTTCTAAAAGTCATGAAGTCTCTTATTCAGGTAGAAAGGTCAGTCAGATTTTATAGAAAATAGCATTCCAGTTCCTGGAGAAGGAGAAATTCAACTTAAGGATATTATAAAGCTAATTTTTAGTATAAGAATCACTTTCTGTAACTGTGATTTAATTTTGTAAAAATAAGCAATATAAAACTTGATTCAGACAAGAAAAATCTTCTATTTTATGTTCTAGTGCAGTAAACTGCAGGCCCTCAAATATCTTTTATGACTCCAAAAAGGCTGAGTTTAGCTTTTATTTTTTCACTCCACCTGAGTGTAGTAAGGCGACATGCTCTGTCTGCAGGGAGGGAGAATGGAGCTTTAGTGTGATTGATGAGTCTGGTGAATACTTTTGTGAAATAATAAAAATAAATACGTCAGCTTGTCATTAAAAGAAATAGGTTGTCATTCTTTGTTTATTAGTCCTGCCTCCTATCCCGGGTTACCTACTGTGTGTAAATAGGTTTGCTAGATAACTTGATTTCCTGTTTCACTGTAAAAAAATTTGGAGCAATTGGCTCATTTATAACACTTGTTAGGTTAAAAATTTGCTTCTGTATCATTCCCCTTATAATCTGTACATTTTATATAATAGAGGAGAAGCTATTCTAATTCCAGCTTACCCTAATATTGTCTATGAGGAAAGTAAGAACAGGGCATGGTAACAGCTGAAGTGCCAAAAGAACTTCATAGCAGAACCAGAAAGAGCCTAAATGAGCACATATATATTAAAAAAACAAAACCATATTAACAGAACCAGAAAATGGTCAGGGGTGACAAGAGCCACAGAATTGCTGGATACACTGTAGGCTTCTGCTGAAGCCTAATACAAATGTCTCTATTATAACATACACCTTACAGTGACACTGGTCCCTTTGTTCCTAAATACAGCCTTGTGTAAAGATGAAGCGCTGTAATTAAAGGAAATAACCAAAGTAAATTACTATTTACAGCAAATTGAAGTAATACAGGGCTTATTTTTCAAAATGTGCCTGGCTCAGGCAACTTTATTTAATCATGCTTTCAAATATTTCTGTCACAGACATGTATAGGTTTGATCTGCTAGTAAGAGATGTTTTCAGAGCTCACTCCCTGCCTTTGCTCATGGCAGCCAGGGAAAGTTAATAAACTTAGGACATACGTTCAAATTATCACTTTCTTCTATACATGGCCAAGCAGGCAAGATACCTCACCCAATTTCCAGAGCCAAGGCAAAAGGAGACAAGACAACAAGCCCCCATAATGAAAGCACTGGAAGGTGTTTATTTTTGGATGCTGTGTCCCAACTCTGGGACTCTCTCCCTGATGAGATTGCTGCGTGAAAAGGCACAGTGCAGCTTTCAGGCTGCTTCCGTACCTTCTGGTGTGCGAGAAGAAGGTAGATTTTGATGCCTCAGTGACCAGATCTCCTTCCAAGTAGTTTGCTAAATTCCCACTGGTTAGGAACAGCAAAGCTGGAAGTGCACTAGATGGAAACCAGGGGCCATGATAATTGTACAGAGGCCTGCTGAGATTTTCCTAACTGCTTCCAGTAAAAGAAAGGAGTCCCCCTAGTAACAGTGGTAAGTCCCACAAGAAGGAACAGTACACTGTGTTCACTCATATATGAATAACACTTATTTTATCACATGATCCAGGTGCCCTAATGGAAAGAGGGATTAAACAAATACCCCACTGGGTAAAAAACTTGCAAATTTTCCCCTCAGATATGACTCAACTTGCAGTCCTCTTGTCTCTAACATAAGGGGTATATTATCAGTTAGAATCAGGAAGATTATTTTTGTTCGGTATCATAACCAATATGAACAGGATTCTGGGTATTCCATCTTTTCTGTTCACAAAATCTGGAAAAAATGAAATCAGTTTAAAAAGCAATGTGATTAACCATTAAAAAAAGATAGATTACATTGCTGTGAAAGGACATAACAAGAGAAGAACCCGAGGGACCATATTCTGATTTCCCTTGCACATTTCTTTGCTTGTTTAATTATCCCAAACTCAGTTATAATACTAAATGTAAGGTGATTAATCCCAACAATTGTAAAAATTTTAAAGCCTTTTGATCTTTTTTAGTTTTCGTTTTCAAAGGCTATGCAATATTGTACTACTAGAAAAGATAAAATCCCATTGACCGCTACCTGACTTTGTACACATTTCCACTGCAGGGAGGAATAATCTGAAATCCCAGGAGCACAGAAGTAAAAAGCTACTGGAGGTGAAAAGCTGTGCAGAGCTAACTGTGGGGATTCAAGGTACAGCACTGGTTAACCAGGAAATGCCACATGTGTGAATCATCTCTGTGCTCATGGGGTGCCAGATTTTGAGACCACTGAGCACTAGACAAAGCAGAACTGCAGCTACTAAGTCAGCCTGTGCTTATTTACAGTGCTGCTCTAAAACGAAGGCTGAGAGAAATATCTTCATGATACTTTGTGAGTTCCCGGACAATTAAGCTTACTGTCACACAGGCAGTGGGGGAAAAAAAAAAAACTGGAGAAGAGAGAAAATGCACCAGTCTACTCTATCAGAATAGTTTAGCTGTCCCCATCTCAGTGGAAGAAAACAAAAACAGTGATGATAGATTTTCTAGGGCATGAAACCTGCACGTGGAACAGACTGAAGAATCATTTATTCCAGCATCACACTCCTGACAGTATCTGCTGAGAAAGGCCACATTAACAGTGTACAGGGTAGGGACATAAAGAGTGACAGCATTAAGTCAGACTGCAGGTCCCACCAATAACTTGGTATCTGTCCTCTTGACAATGGTCACTTATTGTCAAGCATGCAGTGAGACTTCCCCTGAACACCCTCTGAGCAGCAGGTGATGCCTGCTTTGAGCCAGAAGCATCTTTGTGTTCCACAGCTGTCAGTCTGGTGGGGTTTTGGTTATCCTGAATTTGTCAAGTCACTTTCTAACCCACCTAAAATGATCCTTTCTTCTCTTACACCCTCCCCACTTCCAGTACCCCTGCTTTTTTTTTTAAACCATTATTTTTAATCTGCATTTTTGCATGCAATAGGCTTTAATAGCTTTATCTACCATATATTCTGCTTGTCTCCCTCTGCTAAAAGTCTCCACAGGTGCTAGTTTCTCTTCCCTCTCAAGTTACACAAATTATTCTCCTGAAATATGTTATTTCTGCCTACAAGTTCTGCTTCTGGTTTGAAAGGGAGTGAGTTCAGAGTGAAACTTACCATAGGATCTGCAATTTTTCTTACCCTTGGCTGTGAAAGAACCTCCAGCCTTGCACTGCTAGAAGTAAATAACTGTTAATTCACAACTGGAGAGAAAGATGCCAGTAAGCCCAGCTGAGCTACAGGGTGACTGTGGAGTACAGCAGTGGTCACATCATGGAGGTAAATGTAGGGAGATTATCCCACTGGGAGTCTCAGTCTGTTGAGTAGGAGCATGTGTCTTTAAAGTAATATATAAACTGGATGTCTGAGATATCATCCGAGTTAGATGAGAGGCTGGAAGAGGTTATCAGTAACCCTAAATGACTGCAAAGCGCTATCTCACCCCTGAAAGCACCAGGTCAAGAGCAATACAGAGGTGTTGGTCAGCAAGTGGGTGGAAGCGGGGAGCTCAGGAGTAAACGGTGGTGTCCTCTGTGCACAGAGCAAATGTGATACCTGAAACTTTACCCAGTTCTGCTTGCTACCGAGACATGAAATAGCATTTTTTGACCTCTTTTGTCTGCATGTCTTAGAGGGATGGGTCAATTTAAAAACTAGGAAAACCAATTTTCTGCTCTTTTCCCTGTCTGTAGGCTGCTTGAATGATACTAGAGATGTGAATCAAAATTCCAGCTAAAAACATATTTTGGCTAACTTTCAGAACAATGTTGCTCACACAGGGGGAAGACATCACATGTAAGGCCTCCAGAATCCAAGATTGCTAGTTACTGGCACAGTTCTCCAGTCAGTGTATCCTGTAGCATTCTCCTCTCTGACTCACTTAAAATACTGTGTATGAAATACAGTACTAGAGGAGGGAGGAGAAAAATCTGTAAAGTATAATTATTTTAGTCATATTTGATTTTGACTTTGCTTCGTCTTCCTGACCTTTCATTGATCTGGGTCCTCCGTGCCTAGATAACTTTACTGTCTTTATCTGTGCCTTTCTTTTATTATTAAAAGGCATGTGAGCTTGAAAAAAATCTCCTTTGGCTACTAAAACAAAATCAAGTTATTTTCACTGATTATAAGGAAATTTTTACTGCTCAGTTACAAAGACAGTGAAAAGCTAATTTTAAACTTATGAGATATTGATCATTAAAGTATATTCAGGTTTCTGCAATAAGAGCCAGTAGCAGTAATCAGTCTTTCAAATAACTTATTCAGAAGCATTTTCATTCAAAATGTTTTTATCTGTTTAAGAAGTGTAGAATGATTATAAGTGATAAGCCTGCATTTCATACAAAGCATTAAGCAATTGGAAAGTAGATTAAAAAAATTTCCTTTTCAGGGGAACTCAGCCCATGAAAGGAACAGTCTGGAAAAAGCTTTTGGAATATTCCTAAACACGTCTTAAATTGTCCTATGCTAAACAGCAATATGTGCTCCTGAGCTTTTGTTATATTTTCAGAAAAGAGAAAAATAAGCTTTTTTTTTTTGCAGCTCAAAATAAAAGCCATTCAGACTGAAAGTATATTTTTCTGTTCAGTACTGGAAGCATGTAGTCTGTGCTGTAAAACAGGGCTCAGTTCTGCTCTAAATAAAACACAAACATTAATGTCACGTTTTACTTTTCTACAAAGGCAAAAGACTGCTGTAGGACAACGACTACAGCAATGAGCCTGTATGAGAAAAGTCAGTGGAAAAGAAGGAGTAGCAAGAAGTGACTGTTTGTAAATAGGTTTCTAGTAAAATGTCGGGGCAAAGGAGAGGTGTAACTCTGCTGATGATGTGGCAAAAAGGGAAACTGGTAACTACGGGAGGGCCCACGAGATGGCAATGAGCAGAGATGGGGCAACTGGGTGGATAGATGGTGAGAAATTAAACATAAAGCAGTTAATGCAGGTGGGGTATGGTAAAAAGAAAATTAATAAACTGCATTAAAAAATCTCTGATAGTCTAAAAGCCTGAAGAATGGCAATCAAACTTGTAGGTACAAGACATGCTTGACTGGGAGAGGAACGACCACTACAGCGTTGAACAGCAGGGGAAAGGCGGAAGGCAGCACGGAGCATTGCATACGCCTGCCTAACTCTGCCCCCTGCCAGCTCCTGAGGCAGGAGGTGACTTCATGTTACTCAGTGGTGGGTGAGATAGCGAGAGTGGGCAGCGGAGGGAGCAGGTAGGACGTGAGTCCACACTGCACCCAGCCCGCTGCGGGGGAGCTTCTTGCTGAAAAGAAGCCAAGCAGCACATCGAGGAGCTCTGCATGCAATGGTGCCCAGCATTTTTTTTAAAGCTTGAACTTTGCTGTGGCTGAGCCTGGAAAGGGGAAAATGAAAGCAAGACAAGTACATGAATTATTAATGTTTCTACATTATTGTGCTTAGAAAGCAATAGCCACGGATCACAAAGCTGGGGGGCTAAATGCACCTCAGAAAAGATAGGGTGTGGAGGTGGCATTTTATTATTACTCTTACCACTCTGAAAAAAAAGCAATAACCACTAATCCTGACCAGGAATATAAATGTAGAACTGAAAGCTATAAATTAAATTAAGGTAGCATCAGAAGCAAGATAGAGACTGCTTGTGTCTGTAACATTTTGATCTGTGACAGCCCATACCAGCAAAGAGTTGATCAGGCCAACCTCCTAGCATTTTTCCACTTGTTATTTTATTTTTCTGTATGCATTTAACTGTAGCTTAAATGCCCAACTCTTTTCCCCACCTTATTACCACCTGAGTGTAGCAAGTGATTTTGAACGCTGTTCAGAAGCATTTGCAGTTCTGTATACCTCATTGTGTGCCCATCGCCTACTGCACTAAGATACTCATACTGAATAGTATGCTCTTTCAGCCAGCCTGAGACCTGCAGACCATAACTGGGAACTTGCTGGCCACCATACACAAACAAGGATTCTTGAAAACGCAAGACATTTGACCATCTTGCCTGCCTGCCTGTCTGCTATTTGGCATATTAAATATGGGCTATGCAGAGGAAAGGTGCCTTCCTGTCTCTCCAGAGAATTTCTGCAGCAGTAGCTTCCTCTGCATCACCACAAAGCAACTTTTTTCACGTAAGAAAAGAAAAAAAAAGGAATGCAATTTATAATATATGTTTTTCACAATAACTAGCAATACGATCAATAACTAGCAATAGAAATGTTCTGCTGGTGGCAAGGAACATTTTATGGTCTCAGCTCCATCAGCTGACATTACTAAGAAATACATGCCATGGTTTCCTTCACAACATAAACAATACTGCAGCTACAAATTCTCTGTGTTTCTTACAGGCTTGCTGAAATCTTTATTTTCTTTCACATTTTCTTTCCTAGGTTATAAACACATGCTTTGTCCCATCCTGCAGCACTGTAACGAAACCGAGTATTTTAATTTATATTTCTGCTGAATCACCCCAGTTCAAACTTGCTAATGAAGCTTTGCGAGTTCCTTAAGGAGAAGATGCTTAAACCCATCTGTAAGGAATATTCTGTAAATCTAAGTCCTCTCTGGTCATTAGGATCTAATATTAAGACCCTTAAGCAAGAGCTTTTAGCTCTCTCATGGTTAAAATCAAAGCTGTGTTGACCCAGCAACATTATGGCTGATGCCAGGTGTTCCTGCACAGAGTGGGTTGGCCTCAGGCAGTCAGTGCCCAGACAACATAGAGTCTTGTATAGATGAGCCCAGAACTGGTATAGGAAATAAAGAAGGGGGTATGTGACCCCCAGACAAGTTGTGTAATGGAGCTAACACCAAGACCATACAAACAGATTCAAGGAACCAGCACCTGAGCAACAAGTGACTGCTGAGATCACCTGAGATAGTTGTAGGCATCTTTTAATGCTGTGAGAAGAACATATGAAAATATTTCCCAGGAGGATAAGCATGATTGAAAATGGATGGACTGAAAGGAAATTGGAGTTTTGTCATCTCTTCCATGGGGCTTTTGATTTTGAACCAAAAATACGAGCAATAGTATAGAGATTCAAAAGCCACAAAAGGAGACAAAGGACAGAAATTATTGTCAGTATTTATTGTTGACTATATTATTGCAACACACTTTTTTCAATGCCATATATAACTGATAGAAATCAGATGTGATTACCTTTCTGTTTCTGGGATTTATCTCACTCTTTTTGTTTCATGAATAATTGGTCAAAAAATGTGTAAAAACTAATTTCTTCAATGAATTCTGTGGTCTCTAAAAAAAAATAAAGAATTAAAGCATACATAAATAGGTATAGCTACTTTTTATATAGCAGCGACTTCTGATAAAACTCGTAGTCTATACATGGAAAAAGACTCAAGATATTCAAATGCATCCGCCAGTCATTAATTAAATCCATTATCTTGTTCATAGAAGACAAATGTTAGGAAAGCAACAACAAAAATGTTTTAAAAAACAGACATCAGTAAGCATGAGAATACATACATCCAAAGAAATGCCTAAGAAAATCCCATGAAGATGCCTGTACATACACACACTGCATTACAGCTATAAGCACTTACTCCTACTAAAAGGAAAATTTGAAATTATTTGTGTAGTGTCAGGTATTACCCACAGCCTTTCTGAAAGTCTATTTCTTTCAGCTTGCTCCAATATGTTAGAAACTGAAGAACACAGTGCTGACTACTGAGAATCAATACAAATATTTACTGTTGAACAAAGATATGCTCGACAGCTTCTCTTTTAGGACTTCTGGATATATGCTTGCCCTTCTAGATTTATTTTTAATCTTACATTTTAACAAATTCATTGGTAAGAAACACTTCTTGTATGTGCTGAACTTCTTCATGGCCTTCAACAGTTTTATTTCAAAGGAAGAGTATGATTGAGTATGGTAACTGTCAATGAAAGAGAAAAATATCAAGTACGGAAATAAGCATAAATCTAAGATGTTGATACAGGTTAATATATTAGAGTAAAAGAATATTGTTCCCAGACTTCTAAGACTGTTGCCATCATTTAAAATGCAATAAAAAATCAGCAGAGACAAAATACTGCTCTCACTTTCAGGCATGAGAATGATTTTAGAGGAAATAAGAAGCAAAACAACAACTATCTTCCCAGTAAGGGCTACAGATCAGTCTCCTTCATCTCAGAGGTAAACTGTATGATGAACACAAAAGTCTCTTCTGGGCATCTCCACACGTGATCTGCCAGAGCACTCTAAGCTAGCTGGACATAAATCACCTCCAGTACTAGCATAATATGGCTACATAAAACCCCTCAGAACTCAGGACTGACTGGTTTGAGACAAGTAGACCTGGATCCCACCAAGGATCTGCAGCAAGTACTGCTGCCTGTGTCATGAGAATCGTAAAGGCTCAGACCATTAATTTAGCCATCTGCACATTACACTGACTCAGACATGGTACCTACCTGTATTCCACTGCATGCCTTTCCCTTTACAGCTATTGATTTAATCAGGTATACAGCTGGCTGACTGTTCATCCCCATGCTAAACATGAGCAGTTTCCATGTTGCACAACAACAAAAAGAAATCTTCAGTTTTCCTGTGAAATTCACCAAATCCTTCCACCAATCCAGTAACTTTATTCCATTGTGGTTTTAAACACACAGATGCCACTATTTCATAGGTTCATAGACTCTAAAACCACAATTCTTCAGTGATCTATTCTGATATCCTGTGAATGTGAATGTGTATCACAGACCATAGTTCAAACAGGTAGCTCCCTATAGAGAAAAACAAGTCATTATAAAGTCTCTACACAAGACTGTGCTGCCCTCATGATTATTTACCATTCTGTTAATCTATCAGCAGTTATTTTGTATTAGTTTCATGAACACTGAGGCAAATGGTGTAGTGTGCTGAGCACAGTGTCTGGCCTGCAGAAGACTGTGAGAAACACCTACACTCAGTGATGGTTCTCTATTGACAACTACCTACATTACCTGTCAGCTAGCCAGATTTTAATCTATTTACATGTGTTTTATTGACATGGTATAGTGCTAGGCTTTTTTAAAAAAATCAGAGCAGCATGTTGTACAAAGCCAAACACCTTTTAAATGTCTAAGTGTATCACACCTACTCATTTACCTGATCAGGCATATTTATCATCATCAAAGAATAAAATCAAGTTTGTTTAACAAAGATCTATTTTCCATGAAATCATGCTGGCCAGTATTAATTTTATTCTGAACCTTCTGGTTACTTATGACCTAGTATGACCACAGGATGCTCTCCTAATTTACCATGGCATGAAACCCACCTCATCATTTCCCAGGCTTTGTCACGCAGCCTCTTGGCGTCTCAGGGTAACATGAAGGACCTTCTTTTGCCCTGGAATTTTCCACAGTTTGCTAAAATATATTGAAAGCAAACATGGCTGAGGACACATAGTTTCTTTGTTTGCCTTTTTAGGTTACTTGCATGCAGGTTTGGAGAATGTGAGGGAGGTGTGGTTTGGGGTTTTTTCTCTGTCTGTTGAAAAGAATCTTTAACCTTCTTAGCTGCATATCACAATATGTATCACAACACATCATTATTTATACTCTATCTAAGCAACTAAAACTGGTTTAATAGCAAAATTTATTTGGTCTAGCAAATTATTTCTTCTCTCGCACTCTAGAAGAAAGAAGCAGTGCAACAATAGCAATTTTGTTCCTACATAACCAAACAATATTTACTCTTCTACAGATTATTTCTCTTTCCTATATTTCACATCAGTCTTACATAACTCTTGATCTGAAAAAGTCTCTGGTCGCGTAAGATTAACTTCAGCATCAGGAGCAGACCAGATGAAATATAGGAAGTTTCTTGCAAGAGAAAAGTTAAATATGTGCACAGTTGTTTGCAGCATAAGGACCAGTATTGTCAGTGATTGACTTTATCTTCACTCACAAAAGGATAATATGTATGTTTCTTTTATGTTTAAAGTATAATTTACTGAGGGTTTTTAAACTTTAAATTCATTTTTCTATGCCACATTTCTTTTTTTCTTTTTTTTAATCAATTTTTGCAATTTTCTAAGTGAAAACAGTTTCAACGTGGAAAACAAAGACTATCTAAAAACATAAGAATGACACCTTTGATTTTTAAATTAATCTTTTTTCTGAATAAAATGGACTCAAAATCTCTGGTATTTTCTGTTTCTTTAAGATGGATATATTTTGGAAAACACTGACTCTCTGTATGTACAGTACCCAACTCACTATAGCTACACTAGGATGAGGGCACTGAAATCCAACTATGATATACTTTTATGAGCAATAAATTACTACTAAAAAGCCATCATAGTAACTGATATTTTCCACTTCAAATTCTTGCAGTACATGATGGATTGTTTTTTTGTATTATAAAACTGAATTCATAGCCAGCATTTTACTTAACACAAAAAAGACGGGCTGAATCTGTATTTGGCATTAGACAGTACAACAAATCTCTGCCTGACTCATTAAGGTTTCAAAATAAATATTTTCAAGTGGAAGTGCGGTTTTCAAAAAGGTCTGTGTTTAGCAGGTGCAATTTTGAACATCAAGTGAGCTTCAGCATATGAAGGTTCAGTGTGCAGAATGAATCCCCAATTATTTTCAATATTTCATCAGTTCTAGAGAAAAGATGTTATTAACATCAAAAACATTAATACTGACACACATTTTCAAAAACTAAAGCAATTACCAGGCTTTATTTTGTGATAATTTTTCCAATGAAGTAATTCGAATGTACTTGAAAAAGAAACAATGGTCAATTCAAAAGCCTCCTTTTCTCCCTGTGAGCAACGAAATTCAAAACAAATACCATGCAAAATCAGTCTAGATACAATTGTAGTCATAAGAGTGTCTTTATTATTAAGCAGGCAGAGCTGCCATGTATAAAATGCTGAGAGTCCAAAACCAGAGCTGCACACCTTCTGACAAAGAACCACTCTACTGGCTTTGCTATTGTCTTTGAGGTAGCAAAACCACCCAGTTTCAAGAATTTCCTATGTATATAATAAGTGCTGTTATTATCAGGAAAATTACTTATGCTCTGATATTAAATTTAAAATTGTGAATGCCTTAAAAGCAAATAAAGCTCTTTTCTTTTTCACCAAGAAAAGAGAAAAGCTAGGAAAAAAAAGTAAATCTTATTTAGGTTCCTTGGATTTAATTTTTTCTGATTTCATGGAGGGAAGAAGGGGAGAATCCCACTAGCACTTGTAATTGCATAAATGCTATAGAAAGAAAAAAAAGAATGGATGAATAAAATAATTCAAGCAGTGACGTTTACTACCTGGACCAGATTAGTTTGCTGCAAGTCTAATTTGCATGAGATAACATTAAATATAGTGGGAAATGTAGCTAATACCAAGAACGGTTCATAGATATATAGCTCAACTACCATGAAAAGAATGTGACTAAGTGAAAATAAGGAAATTATTATTTATGGGCTTCATATTTTAAAAAGAAGTAATTTTGAAGATGTTACTTTTCATCTTCATTTAATTTCCTTTCCTCCTGTCTTGGATTACTCTTACAGTGTGGAAGTTTGTCTCTTCCAGCAGATGATCTAAGCAGCTTGTGGGCACATATTTTGATCCATTATAAAGTTCTGTGCACTTTATTAGAAATTAAAGTGATATTATGAATAATCTCAATAGCAGTGAAATCTCAACACCTCTAAAAGATCAGCCAAGGTGTTCTTCTGATGCACTTATAAGATTACTTATTCATCATGCCTCTATTGAATACAGTAAAAAATAAGGTGCATTATGTTAGAAAGCATTTTATTGTCTTCTTCTATATCTCATTTTATGCCTAAACTAGTAAATGGACTTCTTTCTAATGACATAGCCGTGTTATTATCAAAGTGCATATTGTACTGCCCAAGATGAAAGCAGCATGTTTGGAAATCCAATTACAAATTCTTTCAATCAAAAATACTGTGAATGCATTTGAATATTTTTTGACCTAAAAGAATTAAAACTACAGGTATTCTATGTATTTAACATGTAGCTGCTTTTCTCAACTTTCCATTTATTTCTAGGTTCACCTGAAAACACAGCTAAGTTAAATTCAAGTAACTCTGGCAGTTCTGAACATAACATTACTTTTCCACAATAGGAAAAACTACTCACTTTTTGCGTATGGTGCCCATGAATAAAACACTTGAGACACTACCTGTTCAACCCAGAAATTGAAATTTATCTGTCATTGTCAGGGATGGTGATTCTGTATTGCACAAATCGAAGAAGAAAAGGAATAAAAGAAGGCAGGCATGAAGAAAGCTTGCTTTTCTTCAGATGCCAACATACGAAATTAAAGCTGAAGTGAACACCTATTTGAAGAAATAAATGTGTAAAAGTAACAATGTGAACACCTAAATTTCAGCTTCCAGTGATGGCCATAACACCATGTTCAGTCTTAGAGAAAAACTACAGCTTGCTACCTGCCAGCCCTGCCAAATTCAAATACGATGGATGGACACGCCACACTCTTTTCCTCCTCACCAGTAATAATAATGCTCCTGAAAGCCAGATCAGTCTCTCAGTTACATTTCTTCAGCTCCCCACAGTGTTTTCTATTAGATTCTTGGTAATACCTTTGAGTCAATTGCTTCTTGAAACAGTTTGTCCTGTCACACAAAAAAGGAAAGAAAACTTTCTCCTTGGTCCTGAAGACAGTAGTAGCCTGTCCATTTGCCTTTCTTTTCATACTTAAACTAAAGATGCGGAATGCAGATGGTTGCACATACACGATGCCATTTGCCTCTCATGATATTCAAGAAGGATGAGTCATACAAAAAAAAGGCACTGTAGGATTTTAAAGGAAACAGACCAATCACAAAAAGCAAACACCCAAAGTAATAAGGATCATTAGCTACATGGAACAGGCAGGCAGAAGCAGGAGGCAAAGAAATGCTATTTTGCAGATGTTGAGTCTTTCACAGACTCCCCAGCAATACTTCCTCAAATAGGTTCCTCAGAAAAAAACTACTTGCTGTTATTAGATGGTTGCTTCAGCACAAGTCCCATCCTGGGCCAGGCACATGAGAAGGATGTGGGAGAAGCCATAACAGAGGGAAATACATGTTTGTCTTCCAAAAGCTTTGGCTTCTGGAAAAAAAAGGAGGGAACCAGACTACAGGCTCCTCAATTCTCTCTCAAAGTACCTGGTATTCAATGATGCTGCTGCCTAGAAAGATGGATCCTTCTTTTGCTATCAAAAAAACCAAACTAAACCCATGGACCTTTTTTAAGAATAGGGCATAATTACTCACATTTAGGATAGGCTTCCAGGCTGCACATCCTTTGTGCAATATCTGCCAGTTCTTCTGGTGGCACTGTATAAACCATAAAGCCAACAGAAGGCCCTTAGTCCTCTACATCTTATTGCCCTCAGCATTGGACTTCTTAGACATTTCCTTTCCACTTTAGGGGAACTGTTTTAACTGCCTCCCATTTAGATTTCTTCCTCTTTTAGGATGCAGGTCTATATTTCTTTGATCTGAAAGGAAGGTAATGGAGTAATCAGGGTATAAGAGTGCTCTGATTCCTCCCAGTGTGGTTTACCTCAACTTCCTCAATTGGTCCACACATTTTCATAATCTTTCCTGATGGTAACTAATCCAAATAACTGTCTGCTACAGATGTTGCCATCCCACTACTCACCAGTGTAAATGAATTTGTTCAAGCACTGACAATTGCACTAAAACCCTTGGGCATCTCCCTGTTAACCATGTGCCATCACAGAAACACATTATTTTTATTGGACAATTTCACTGACTTCCAAGCCAAGCAATATAGTTTGTATAGCAGAACTAGTTTGTTTCTTTAGCAACAGCTAAGGGGCTTCAAAAAAATTTTGGGAAAATAGCTGTAGCTATGAAATCCAAACACATCCGAATCTGAAAACTCATTAAAAAAAAATCTATAATATATATATTAATTATATAAAATACATATAAAAGCCAGCCACATGGCTGAGCCAGAAGGTTGTTTGGATGCACTACTTGCCTTCTGAATTTCTCTACCTACTACAGTCTTTGCTTGAAAGCTGCTGCATCTGGCACAACAGTGGGCTTCTTTAAGGAGCAGGATGAGAGACAAAAATGTGACACAGTGTCATGGTCCTCTGATGGAACACAGCATCAATACCTTCTGCATTCTAGTCACCATATCTCAGAAAAGACCTGTGGAAAACAAGACCTGACAATGATAATTGGATGTTCAGAAACAATCTCATGTTCTTCTTGATCAGCCCATGGAGACCTTCAAACAAATCCAAACTCTGCTGAGGGCAGTGATGCCAGTGAGTAGCAAATATTTCATTGCAGCACCTTTTGTAAATCGTATTTTTAACGTATTTCACAGACACAGCATTCCTCATATGCTGTGTGACTGTAATGCCATCCTGATATTAACCGTATTTCAGAGACAGCAGGATTAAGTATTTCTACTATTTTTCAGTATCTGAGCAACACAACCAGTAAAGCATCATTGGCTCCACTAGAGAGAGCTCTTGTGCTAACATAATTATATTAATAAACATAATTACTTATTTGAAATCAGTGGAGTTATCTATGGGGAAAGATGTGTTACACACACACAAAGATTAGCGGAACGTGGTATTGGATGACTAGTGTTTCTATGGTTTATCAAATACCTGCTGCAAGGTGTTTCCTTTCTGCTCACCTTTGGAAAGTGTTTAGACAGAATGGTTTCTATTTGCATAAAGACCTTCTCAAATTACTCTGTCTGTGAAAAAAAAGAGCAGTCCTTTGCAGCTGTCTTTACTTGAAGGCCAATGCTCAGCATAAATTCAGATATTTCCAAGTCCTTAGTGACTGTGATCCTGCTGATTCCATTGAGAATAAGCAATCAAGTAAGCAATAACCTCAGTAGGCTGACGTGGGTCCTGCAGAGACCTAGGTACACATAGAGCTACGGCAGACAGGATCAGGATCCCTGCTTTGTGCTATTTCAAGGAAAAATGCACAAAATGTTTACCACTGAAGGAGTAGGAAAAGATTAGGAAAGTTTTGGCCTAATCCCAGTGGAGTTTAGTTTTTAGCTATAGTCACTCATCTGTCCTAATCCTAAAAAGTGGTTTTATACAGAAGAATGGAAAGAGAACTACTCAAGCATGTACAAAAGGTACAGAGAGGACTATTGATTGAAGTAACTAAGGTTCCTTTTCTACTCTGTTTCCCAGTGCAATTGTTGTATCTAGTTTTATGCTTTCAAATTTTAATTTCTTTGTTGAAAAGGCACAGATAGGTTTTGCTATATTTTATGGATGTTTTGGGAAGAACTTACCTGAAATATCCTGATTTCAGCAATATTTTGATAGAGTACAAGATCTGAGGTCTAAAACTGAATATACATGATCTAAAAAGCAAAACTTTTGCATGCCTACTTACCATATAGTACAACAAAATTCCATCCGAGTCTCTCTAATAAATCTGTAACTTTCTGATCAATAAGAGAGTACTGTTCTATCAAAGGAAGCGTTAAATTACTAGTGCATTTTATTCCCCTCACCTCTGCCCTCATCACTGCTTCCCCAGTTCTCACTTGCCACATATCTTTGAGTTGAAAGGCTGCTTAACCCATGGCATCCCACTCATTTGTTCAGCTCCTGCTTACCACTTGAAGACTTTGGGGAGTCATCATATCACAAGCCTGTCTTCAAACTTAAATACACAAGTGCTTTGTCTATCTTATTTCCAATCGAATCTACTATGTTCCCCTAATAGGTACAATCGCTGTAAAACAAGCTCTCTTCCCTCTTATTTTAAACTGAGTCATTAGAGATTTCTTTAGTGCATTGACACAAAATATAAATTTATTTGGCTGATTTCTTCTGCTCATGTCTCCTCTTTCCAGAAGCAGTAACATCACATATCACATATGTCCAGTCCCTTTAAATTTATTTTTTACAATCTAGTATGCAAACCACAGCATTCTTCCTGACTCTGTATGTGAGCATGAAAGAATGTGACAGTAAATTTGATACATCAAAATATTAAATAATTCAAGAATTAGCAGCATTTTTAGTTTGTTCTGTAAGGAATTTTACACAAGTATCCATTGAGATTCAACATCTAGTTATATTTCTGAAATATATATCGCAGGATCTTTAATTCAGATACCTATTAATCTGATGAGTTCTTCAAACCTACAGATCACAAAAGAAAACCCAAAGCCCTCTTTTCTATGTTTCTGCTATGCACTAAGCTGCATAAGCTTGTTGTTATGTGAAATTAGCAGTGAAGATCCTTGTGCAAAACAAACCCTGACATGTACTATACATGAGTTACAGTAAGACAGCTACTGAATCACAGAAAAACAGGTCATATATCCCTGGCTACTATACATAGCTAACATGTACAGATAATTCCTCTTGCACAAGGTTGCTTTGTTGACAGCTGTTACACAGTCAGAATTTGTGACTTCCTTATTTAATATAAGAGATTTTCACCTTTATACCTTTAAGTGCTAATCAAGTTATGTGAAATAGTAATACTAAATACAACTTAAAGGAGAGCTTCAGATAGCGAGTTACCCACCAGTGAGTCAAATGTGAGACGTACCAGTTTATAATCCATCCACTAGGTTAGTCATTCACTTTACAGTCTTAGCAAATTGTTCTGGGAAACGGCAGAATTATAGGATTTCAACCTACACAGTGATTCAGTACTTGGAAATAGGATATACTCATAAAGAAGGCAAACCAGTAACAATACATGTTCAAAAGCAACTACCCTTTTCTTTACGCAGCCCAAACAGGGCTTTCCCTATCTTCTGAGCGTCTGATTTCCTCCGTGTTCTGTCAGATTTCACTGCAAGAATCAAAATGCAGGTACAAAGCAAGCAGTTAACTCACTTCCTAAACCAAGGTAGAGCAGTTAACGTTGTTCCAAAACCACTAAAGGAAAATGCTGATACCACACTTGATAAAAGTGACAGTGCTCGACCTCTTCCAGAAGTTGGTAACACTGTCATCCTTTACTGAAGATAAAAGCAGGAGCAAAGCACAATGCAGAATATTAACATGTCAATTCTTCCAGCTTCAGACAATAAAACATTTTGTTTTAAGGCTTGAGCTTTTTGTTTTGTTTTACACTGTGAATTACAGTTTATCTCGATTTTGTCATCTTTCTGAAGTGTGTTTTTATCACCAGCTGGTACGGCTCAGTTGAAGGCCAGCTTTTTCTGATAATGTGGTGGTGTAGAGTGGCTGTTCAGGAGTTAGGGAAACAGGCTTGGTCCTACCAGAAAACAGTTAATTGATTTCATTGCATGTCAGGTAGGCTGTAAAATATATCAAATCATGTTTCACTCGCATGTGTTTGGATGTTGGAAATCAGCAGATCAGGTGTGGTTCTACTGTTGTTTTATTCCCAGCAGGCCTCAAAATGTTGTAAAACTTTATTTTCCCATGGAAGCTAGTGACAGTGAAAGATCATTTGACATAAATGCACACATATTTTGATTCTTAAAATATCAGAATATTTTAAAAGTCAAAATCGTGTGCTATAAAATTATCTACAGACAGAAAGAGGAAAACTGTTTGAAAGATTTGCTAAACCATTCTGTACTTAAATGTTCATCAAACTGTTAAAAATAAATCTTCATTTCTTTTGAGTGTGAGTACTCTGAGCGTGCCATGTCATCTCTAATGGAAAAGTCAGGTCATTTACTCAGGTATGATGCACTTGCTACTGAAAAAAACATGATGATTTGTCTCTTTTTATTACGTATTATTCAGATAATACTAAATAATTAAGTTATTTGGACTCTTAGAACTTGTGACATTACCAAAGTAAACAGAGATGGTAATAGAAAAGGATTTAGAATGTTTTTGCTTAGATTTTTACCATCCTAAAAGATTTTACAAAAGAAGTTGAAAAGATGCAGATAATTTTCAAAACTGCTAAAATTTCTTTCAAATAAGCATTGAAATTTTACCATGCTATTTCAAGAGCATTATAAGAGAAAAGAGAGCATATGATTTAATTGCACATCAGAATTAATTTCCAGATCCTTTATAGCCGAGGTTACTTTATAATCTGTAGATGACTTTATGATTTAACTGCAGAAGTTACCTTGTCATAGAAACATTAAATGAAAAACACAGCTAAGGCAGGATTCAGCCCTGGACTCTGAAACATCACTTTAGGTGTTTACAGCAGGTATCTTCATGTGAGCCAAAGGTGTGGGGTGGTCTTAGCTCCCCCTGAAGTCAAAGGACATTTTGCCAACATGGACAATAGCTTCTGGAGCCCCAAGGCAAGTTCCTGCTCCTGAAGCCTGCCCAGCCACCAGCTGCTGCTCCAGGGGGGCATGAGTCTCCCCTACAACCGGTACTAGATCTGCCAGATCTTCTGGATAAAGATGATGCCCATGGCAACTTAAATGGCACTAGATGGCTACATTTGGGCAAATGAACAAGTCCCAGAGCCCCTTGACTCTGATAGGACTTAGACACACTCTCACATGTGAGCATCTCCGCTATCAATAGACACTTCTGTTACTTGTGTGAAGCTGGAGTTGAATCATACTGCAATCTCACCCAGCACATGTATCATAGCTTTCTTTAGGAGGAATACTACTCTCCATTAAATAAATACTAAATACTAAACACTAAACTGCTTCACCATCTAAAGTCTTGTCATAGTAATATTTCATATACCTGATTTTTTTCCTCACTTTCTTTCTACTACTCATAATTGCATCTTCTTAAACCATATGAATTTCCTGAAGTTGAAAAACCTTCAGCCATTATATACTATTGGTATACTGTTCTCACTTTCTTACCACCTTTCCTCTGCAGTCACCTCTTGACAAAGCTGTGCACGCCTCACTTTCATACTGTGTCCCCGTGAACGAATTTTGTCTCCCACTGTTTCCATCCAGATTATTTTTGTTCTCTAAATTTCTCCCAGGGTCTTTTTAGTAATGTGAAATTCTAAACTGAAACAATATCAACTGCCACCAACAAAGCTGCATATAGTGTTGTTTGTACCTGGCAACTCTTCCAGGACAGAAAACAAAACGCAGGAATTAGAAGTGACAAAAAGCTGATCGTACCTGATGTGCCAACTATATTATAACCATCTGTGCTCTGAATCTTTGTCTTTCCATATTGGTTGGGTCTATAAGAAAGTAATTTTCATTTCTAAGAAGAATAGATGGCCTTAAAAGTAACATGTATCTACTCTCTGCAGGAAAACCATTAATTAATCTTTATTCTGTTCAGAGATAATTTTCCCAGTTTCCCTCAGCCTTATTTACTTTCAGAAACTGAAATTATCTGGCATAGCCAAAATACTGTATTCAGTCATTGCCCCACAATCTACTGAAGTGTCCAAGGTAAAAATTTAAATGCTTATAAATAATTTAGAAACCAAATGCAACTGTTCAGAAGTTAATAAAATACCAGTATTTCAACACAGGAACACAAAAACACCTAGGGGATTGCCTAATTTTTGCTGCTTTCCATAGGAATTCAGAAGCTTCAAGCTTCGGAGAACCCCAGTAAGTATGAATAGTCCCATAAGGTTATTTCCAGTACCACCTTTTGTATCAAAAGGCCGCTACTTTAAAAATAGAGATTCCCTGCTATTTGACTATAAGTAAAAGAAGCTACTGTGACGAGACTCCTTTCTCTAGCTGTATTTGGCCCAAATGTAACTATCTTACCTCTGAAATAGTGACCATAGCGTTATACTGGCATTTCTAGATCTGAATATTGCAGTGAAATCTATCTGAAGCCCCATTTTCAAAGTTATTCTCAGACTGAAAACTCACGCACGTATTAGAGATTTATTTTTAAATGCTCTCCTTGCTCTTGTCAATGGGTTGCAAAACCTATTTGAATTTTAAGACACTGCTTTTCACCTGTGCATTGACTTGTCTTTTCTACCTGAGACACTGTATATTTTCCCAGGACACCTTCCTGCATTTGAGACCTGTGGATACCTTTCATTCCAAACAGAAGAGGTACAATCAGCATTTTGCCTTCAAAGATTTCACTTTGGAATTTATATTCTCCATTGGCCCAGAATAACCAGGCTGCAAATTCCTTCTGTTTAAGGCAGGCCTTAAGTAAAGAATTACCTCTAGACTTTGCTTAGCAATAATTTCTAATTTCAAAAATACCAGCTGAGAATAGTTTTTATAAGTAATGACCCAGGAAATGGGCTACCACTTTGGCTTTGTGATTATTCCTGTACTGTGTTCCTCACGTAAACAATAGAGCTAATATTGGAACTCTTTTAAAAATGCAAGGAAATAATTAATTCATATGTCTATTAATTATTTGGGAAAAGGTGAAGTCCAAGGTGGCATATTCACAGATGTCAAAATAATTTAGGTTACTGAAAACCAGGAAGAACTGTGTGGAATTCCAGAGGCACTTTAAAAGATAGACAACTGCACAGCCTGACTGTAGTTAAAGCTTCACATTAACAAAGGCATGTTAATGTACAGTGGGAGGTAAAACATTCAATATGATCTGAGCTGATGATACACCTTGATGAGCTCTAAGTGAACAGTAGTCACTGGGGAGTTGGGCATAAGAGACAATGAGTCATTGCTGGCATCTCCATTAACAAACTTATTAATTATTTGCAGATCTGGGGGACTAAATTTTAATATACATTCAAAATCAAATTAAAATAATACCTGAAAAAATATATAATGCCATCATAATTGGGTTTGTGTTAGCTGCTCATAAACCATTTTATTCCCTTTCACACTTTTCCTTTCTCATTTCTATAATTTATTCATCTTTTTAACATCTGGTTTAAAATTTGATTTTAAGATTTTCCAGGCAAGAGCTCTACACTTGCACAGTATGCAGCCCAAAGAAACCTTACGCAGTCTGGAGGCTTGTGGACAACAAATTAACCCATAGTCCTAGGGATCAGTCGTATGCTTTCATTTTGGTTGTGCTTAAGTCTAGTCACCTCATTTAAATAAATAATAGAGTGCAAATGGAAAGTGTTCACAGAACAGAAGTGCCAACATAATAACAGATTTTCGTTAAATGAAAGCTTTTAAGGATCAAGATTCTTTTCTTTGGTGAGGAAACATGTAAGAAAGAAACAAAATAATGCCCGCAAAGGCAAGAGCACATTGTGAACTGTTATCTCATTGCAAAAAAAAAAAAAAAACCCTGTGGAAACAGGCAACAAAATTAAAAGAATATTAATGACCTAGAAAATGGATTTCATTCTTTCCTTGTGTGAAGGGAAGCAGAAGAACTCACTGTGATGACATACAATTGAGCCCAACAGCTCAAAAATGAACAGATGGAAGGGGGCATTCAGTTGCTTGAACATGGCACACAGAGACATTTAACATGATCTAAAGTATCCTAAGAGGTTCATGTGGCAAATATGACAGAAAACCTACAGGAGACTTGTGCTGTTCTAAAAGCAGGTGGGGACCAGTGGGGACACTCAGAAAATCTCCATAGAATAAAAATTCCTTAAGGGTAGAAAACTTTGTTCTTCAGTGAATAAACCAACAAGTGTCTGACTAAAATTAGAATGGACAATTGCCTTCAAATAAGGCTGTTCTTACATATTACACTTAGTTGGTAGGTAATGGCCAGTGCCATGAACAAGTTTCTCTTGCAGGAGCCCAGTATGTATATGATTGTATATGTATATGATTTCTTGGGTTTTCCCCGAGACCCCTGCTTGGGTAACTTTAAAATTTATCTGGCCTTTATTGCTTATCATACCTCACCATATGATTGTGTGTACAATTTGTTGCAGAAAATCAGTTATTTTTCCAAAAGGGGAAGTAACTTAAAGTTGCCACCAAGGATCTTGGTGCAGATTTCCTTTCAAAGCCTACTGGGTAGAGTTAAACTGGTTACCCCAAGTCACTGTGAGCAAATTAGCTTTAGATTCCTACTACAGCAAAGACTTAAAAATTGAGTGAGAGATTTCAGTACCATACAGCAAAGTGCATCTCGTGGTCTTTGTTGATATTACCATTTATATGAAATTATGGATATGGTTTAGTGTCATTCACTGCATATAGAGACATCTGGTTCTTTGAGACTGGCGTCTCAAATTCTCAGTCCACAGCCCTCTGGTGAGCTGAATATCAGAAGAAAGGTTTTTTCACATGGTCAGAAGCCTGGCCAGAATTCATCATGATTATCAAGAAACTCATAATACTGAGTGTGGAGGAACATGCCTGTAAATAAAGCTGCTTCTCTGGTTGCATAAGCAGCCAGTAAAATAAGAGTCAATTGTATGCCTGAAGACTTTTCCCCTCAATTTGCCTTTCATTAATATTGATAACAGGCACTACTTCAGTATTCGATCTAATCTATACTTAAAGGCTTTTTTTGTTTTCACATCCGAGATCTATCTTTAACCCAGCTTTGACAGTGGTTTCAAAGGAGCTAGAAAATTCTTTCAGAAACAGATCCTGGGGAGGTTGCTGGGGAATACTGCACCGGAAAAAGGAATGACGTTTTCTGTCCTTTGGGAAGTGTGGCAGCTTTGGGACTTTCATTTAACATGACTTCAGTCTGGCCTATCTTGCCTTGGTGGGAAATATATTACCATTCTGATTTGTCCTGATACAGTAGCCTCCATTCTTTTGTTATTAGATACTGAGCGTACTTTTCCAATGAATGCCAGCAGGCAAGAACCACAGCATGAAATCAGCATGTGGCAAGTTCAAAACAAGCAAAAGATAATACTTCATACAGTGAGTGCATGAGTACTGGAACTCCTTGCTACAGGATACTGCAAATGCTGAAATGCAGAGCAAATGAAAAAAGAATCACAAAAATTAATGCAAGGGGGAAAAAAAAAATCAGGGGCATTACCTTTACTACAGATCCTGATCTGAGAGCGGTTGGAGCCTGGGAGAACATCTCTATATTCTCGCCCCAGTGCTGTATTTCAGCATAAGCATCCTTTGTGAACTTCTGAGGAATAATTTGTGGAGGGACCTTTGATGACTTGTTAGGGCTTTTACATTTATTTTTAAAACCCTTAATTTTCAAAGCTGCCCAGAATTTGAAAAGTAAGCACAAATTTCAGGTGAGAGAATTTAATCTGTATTTTTCAAACAATAGTGTTTCATAAAACCATTTCACCAGATGTGTTCACTATTCCTTTTGTTTCCTTTCTGTGATCAACATTTGCTCTGTTTTCTTTCTCTGTCCATATCCTTTTATACTTTGATTTGTAATCAGTCTTTTCCTGAAAGTACTTATTACTCACACTGTAAATCTTTCATTGTTTGTACAAGCCCTGTGTGCAGGCAGGCCTTGAACCCTCTGATGTCCTGTAGGCACCTCAATTTGCATAGGAAATGATTGATGGTGACAAAATGTGATGTCATATTGGTTTTCTTTTTCAAACTGTGTTCATGCAACAGCTTTGAAGAAAAATGTTTCAATTTAAAAGAAACAAGAAAAAGAGTCATTTAATAACCATCCTAAAATAGTGCTTCGGCACTGTTATTTGGAGACAGAATGCCAGAATTTAGGGAGAGGCGTTGGTTTACAAAGAGAAGTGAGGTGTATTTTACCCTGTAAAGTCTTGCAACAGGAGAATCTATCTTGATATCTATAGGAAGGGCAGATAAGGTCTTACAGATACAAATCCTTACTCTAATGAAGAATTCAAAAACTGGAAACCCTGATGTTCTCTATGGTTGGGAACAGCTTCTCAGACAGATACATTTTTTATTAAAAATTGCAGCAATTTCTATAAAAGGGTTGTACATGATTTAAGCCTCAGGGATGAAGACAATTTTCCCCCAGTTTTATGAAACTGCAAACTTAAAATCATGATTACGAAAGTATTTTAAGAAATAAAAAAATACTAAAAAAAAAAAAAAGAAAGAGGAAAAGTCATGTTATGTCATTCTATAAATCTAAAGTGAATATGCTGAATACTGTATACAGGTCTGATTCTGTCCTCCATCTCAAAAAGATGGGAATTGTACATAGCAAAGTGAAAGAAACATCAAAGTCATTTCACATTACATACCATGGAGAAGGGGAAACCTTGAGGGCACCTCCCTGGGGACGGGCCGAGGCTGGGCAGAATGTCAGCCTACAGGTCACAGAATCACAGAATCACAGAATCCCAAGGGTTGGAAGGGACCTAAAAAGATCATCTAGTCCAACCCCCCTGCAAGAGCAGGGTAACCTACAGTACATCACACAGGAACTTGTCCAGGCGGGCCTTGAATATCTCCAGTGTAGGAGACTCCACAACCCCCCTGGGCAACCTGTTCCAGTGCTCTGTCACTCTTACAGTAAAGAAGTTCTTCCTGATGTTAACGTGGAACTTCCTATGCTCCAGTTTACACCCATTGCCCCTTGTCCTATCACTGGATATCACTGAAAAAAGCCTAGCTCCATCATCCTGACACCTACCCTTTACATATTTGTAAACATTGATGAGGTCACCCCTCAGTCTCCTCTTCTCCAAGCTAAAGAGACCCAGCTCCCTCAGCCTCTCCTCATAAGGGAGATGTTCCACTCCCTTAATCATCTTTGTGGCTCTGCGCTGGACTCCTTCAAGCAATTCCCTGTCCTTCTTGAATTGAGGGGCCCAGAACTGGACACAATATTCCAGATGCGGCCTCACCAAGGCTGAGTAGAGGGGGAGGAGAACCTCTCTTGACCTACTAACCACTCCCTTTCTAATGCACCCTAAGATGCCATTTGCCTTCTTGGCCACAAGAGCACATTGCTGGCTCATGGTCATCCTCCTATCCACCAGGACCCCCAGGTCCCTTTCCCCTTCACTACTTTCCAGCAGGTCAACCCCCAACCTGTACTGGTACATGGGGTTGTTCTTCCCCAGATGCAAGACTCTACACTTGCCCTTGTTAAATTTCATCAAGTTTCTCCCCGCCCAACTCTCCAGCCTGTCCAGGTCTCGCTGAATGGCAGCACAGTCCTCTGGTGTGTCAGCCACTCCTCCCAGTTTTGTGTCATCAGCAAACTTGCTGAGGGTGCACTCAGTTCCCTCATCCAGGTCATTGATGAAAATATTAAACAGCACCGGTCCCAGCACCGACCCCTGAGGAACTCCACTAGTCACAGACCTCCAGCTAGATTCTGCGCCATTGACCACAACTCTCTGCCTTCTTCCTTTCAACCAGTTCTCGATCCACCTCACTACTTGATCGTCAAGCCCACACTTCCTTAGCTTATCTATGAGGATGCTGTGGGAGACAGTATCAAATGCCTTACTGAAATCAAGAAAAACTACATCTACCGCTCTACCATCATCCCTCCACCTAGTCACTTCCTCATAGAAGGCTATAAGGTTGGTCATACATGACTTCCCCCTCATAAAACCATGTTGGCTGTTCTTAATGACCCCCTCATCCTTGATATGCCTAGTGATGGAGTCAAGAATAAGTTGTTCCATCACCTTTCCAGGGATGGAGGTAAGGCTGACCGGTCTATAATTACCCGGGTCCTCCTTCTTGCCCTTCTTATAGATTGGTGTGACCTTTGCCATCCGCCAATCCTCAGGCACCTCGCCCGTTTCCCACGACTTACCAAAGATGATGGAAAGTGGCCTAGCAATGACCTCCGCCAGCTCCCTCAGCACCCGTGGGTGCATTCCATCCGGACCCATCGATTTACAGATGTCCAGATTGCATAGCTGATCCCTAACCCAATCCTCATCTACCAAAGCAAACTCCTCCTTTGTCCTGACTCCTTCTGGGGCTATAGAAATCCGGGGCCCTCGGGGAGAGTCTGCAGGAGTAAAGACAGAGGCAAAGAAGGCATTCAGCACCTCTGCCTTCTTTATATCCTCTGTCTCCAGGGTACCCACTTCGTTCAGCAGTGGGCCTATATTGCCTCTTGTGTTAGTTTTATTTGCTATGTATTTGAAGAAGCCCTTTCTATTGTCTTTAACCCGACTAGCAAGATTGAGTTCCAAGGAGGCCTTAGCTGTCCTAATTGCCTCCCTACATCCTCTAACAACTGTCCTATATTCCTCCCAAGCAGCCAGCCCCTCCTTCCATAATCCATAGATTCTCCTTTTCCACTTGAGTTTGCCCAGCAGCTCCTTGTTTAACCACGCCGGTCTCCTAGATCCCTTACTTGACTTCCTACTTATTGGGACGCTCCGATCCTGAGCTTGGAAGAAGCGGTCCTTGAATGCTAACCAACTATCTTGAGCCCCTTTACCGCCTAGTACCCTTTCCCATGAGACTTCCCTTAGCAGTTGACTGAAGAGGCCAAAGTTGGCCCTTCGGAAATCCAGAACTGTGGCTTTGCTAGGTATTCTATTCCTCCCACACAGGATCCTAAACTCCACCATCTCATGGTCACTGCAGCCAAGGCTGCCATTGACCGTCACCACTTCAGGTCAGGATCAGACACAGTGACAGGAACCAGGCCTTCATCATCCTGGACTCAAAAAGGGCTTAAAGCACAGATTACTGGAGGTTGACAGAGTATTCTGGAGAAAAATCTCTGTAACCTCCTCCTGTTCATATACACTCACCAGTCAATATCTGCCACTAGTGAAGACAGGGGCAGCACAAGACAGCCATTCTTACATTATAGCCTTATCACGAAAAAAGAGAGGAAGGATGGAGGCTGAGAGCATGAACTGATTGGGAATGGCATCAGCTGGACTACCCATCAGACAGAGAAGCCAGAATAATTTAAACAAGGCTGGATGTTTTCCAGATGGAAAAGACTGCCTTTATCTGGCACCGGTGCAGTAAAACGTTAATTTTGCATACTTTTCAATGCTGAAGTAGTCAGTTGGTTTAACCAGGGTGAGGTGATTAACTAGAGTGTGAAAAGGTACAAGAAAGGGAAGAAGAGCTTCTTAAGTTGTATAATGAAGTTATCCATCACATTGCCACATAGGACAGCTCTTCTACACCTCAGTATAAAAATTGGCTGGCTCTAGAGGTATGATTTTATTTGAAGGTAAACAAATTAGTAGCTCACTGAGATGACTGTAAGTCCTTTTCACAGAACCACTTTTCTATGGAGAGAATTATTTACGATTAATTCAGTCTACCATAATCTCCTCCTCCTCCTTTCCAAAGTCCATCTGTAAACAACCACTGCTTATTCCTCACATTAGTTAAAAAAACAATTCCATGGTCTTGAGACAGGGACTACAAATGACTCTGAGATACCCAGATCTATCCAGAACAAGTTTACAACCACCTTCTTCAAACCAGAATGTCCAAACCCAACTATCTGGTCCAAGGAAGGAAAGGAGGCAGGAAAGAATGAAGAGTAGGAAACGGAAGGTAATGACAATGTGATGACTAGGCAAGTACCTCCTTTTTAAAAAATTTTTTACCTCAAAAACAAACATCAAAACAAATTAAAAAAAAAAATAAAACACAACCAGAAATCATTCACATTAAATGAATAAAGCCTGAATGAGCAAAACAGCCATATAGAAAACATATATCCACATTATGGAATTAGAAAATAAGTTATCTATATTATTCCAAACAGTTGCTTTAGTATGAAGCCACATTCTTCAAGTAGAATGAGGATGTGTATACATATTTTAGCAGCCACCTTTTAAAAGGCTTCACAGGAAGTTTCCATGGGAGAGAAAAGAGATTCCAAAAAAATGTTCTGAAGCAATCATGAAGAAATAAATCTTGTACTCCAGAACTGTTCCCAGAGAAAGTGAATCAAGGGCAATTTAATAACCTAAAAGGAAATATCCTTCACTGAAAAGAAGGGTGCACCCTGAATCCAACCTAATCCTGACACCTTCAGGTTAAGCAAACGCCTGTAATTTGAGCAAGTATGGGAACTTTCACATAGAAGGGAAACATCATCCTTTGTTATTGAGAGGTTGCTGGTCTACAGGGCATTGAAACTTTTATACATTCTGCTGCAGCGTAAAGTAGCCAAGGCAGAGGCATCACCTCTCTGCTTCCAAGACAATAATTACAGTGTCTCACCTGTCTAAAAATGCCAGTAACTCAAAATCTACTTCTTGCTTCTCAATAGAGGAGAAGGGACCATAGCACACGTTCAGCCAGGAAGCCCAAATGCTAGGAAAGTGTCTAGAGTAGTCTTTGGAATGACAGTAAGAACCTCAGAATTATTACTGAGCCTTCCAAGGAAAGGACACATACTGCTGCACCAGGAAAGGAGTGGTAAAAAAGAGAAGGTTAACTCAATGAGTTAGGATTGCAAGGAATCTACAGACCCTGACAAAAAGGAAGTCTTGACTGCAGAGTCTGGTTTGATTGTCAGAGGAAACAATCTACACTGACAAAATGCTCCTTAACTGCATGAAGTGGAATATACTCTTCATATGGAACGGTGGAGAAAGTAGGTTTGAACTGCTTATTTCATCCAATGAACAAGGAATTAGTGCCAAAAATTCTGTGGTTAGCTTATCAAAGTCTTATTGAACAACTTTCTGGTTTTGTTGGGCACAACTCTGGGCAAGATAGTAAGCCATATTGAAGTGGTGGAACTGAATGTGCTCTTGCCCGAAAAGGACCATGTATCTGGCCCAATCCTCGGCTACATTTTAGGAGCCAAACTTGGTGATGAAATGTTGTAAATATAGATGCCATCTGATTCTAGGTATCATTGATGAAAATTTCCAAAAAGAAATTATTTACATTTTAATGGATTTAAAGCTACTCAAAGGCTTTTCTTTTCTCTTGCAACTTTAAACTAAAGTACAATTTCGTTTTTTGCAAAAGCAGTTTAATGCAGCTATTAATAAAGATGAAATAGTATTGTGAAAACTACATACGCTGTAATGTAATACATAAACTTGGAACATTTTGGAGTATACAAGAAGGGAATTAAAGAAACAGATAGCTCTGGAAATAAGAATTTCTCTGTCTGAAGAAACTGGAATAGTATATCTGTGTCTAAAGAAATTAAGGTCTAATGGTCACAGACTACATAACCAAGTGATCCATAATAATGCCTGGTTAGTGGCTGAAAGTAAGCCTCTATACAAATCCTGGCTTGAAGAATATGAGTGCAGGTGAAAGCAGTCAGAAGTGTCCTTTACCTGGTCTATTTGCAGATTCATATAGATATATTCCAAGCTACTGCAACTTGTTAAACAAATAAACACAAACAAAACCAAACCAAACCAACCAACCAAAATAAAATGAGACAAACAACAACAAAGAAAACTTGCAGTAAGCAGGTTAAGAGATTTTCTTCCCTTCCCTTCTAGGAGTTCTCTGTTATATCTGAAGTGGGCAAATAGATCTTTGTCTGAAGTATTGGGTTCCAATTAACAACAAAGATTTAGAGGATTTAACTGTAGAAGTATCAAGTGTGAAAAGAGACAAGAATGCAATTTCTATCTTTTGGTCTTCTAGTTAGGTGCATAACATTAATTTAATTTGCTACACTCCCAGTTGCTACCAGTTAGTTGCAATTAGGTACTTAAAGGTGTAAAATAAGTTTTTGCTTGGGTTTCTTTTTTTTCTTCTGGCTACTTTCCAGGTATTCCTACTTTTTGAAGCATTTTCAGCTAAACAATGCCTGGTTTTAGTAACCAGGTTTGCTTGGTTTTTCCAGTTTAGGGCAGACCATATTTGCAAGGAAAGATTAAAAATTTTTTGTTAATTAATTTAAATTGGGTCTTACTCACAGAAGACTTGAGTTCAGATTCCTACCCTGCTCCTTTAAAGCTGAATCTGCTGATTTAAGTGCAGCAGGGAACACACTGCACAATTTTTTGTTTCTAAATCTGCTTTCTTAGTCACAAGATAAGACCAAACCTTACTTCAATTTTTTAACTGTTAAATCTCTAAACGAAATTTCCCTCCTAAACATGACTTACACATCCTTTTCTGCAAACTCTGGCACAAGGAAATGAGTTCCATCCTTTGAGGCATAGAAGAGTTAAGAACTTTCTCCAAAAATTCAAAGAGATGTATCAACTGCTGTTGAGCAGAGTGGAAGCTGGTGATGCTCAGAAACTCTGAAAAACTTATTTAGGTTCCTAAATACATATTTGGACTTCTGCTTTGGTTCAACAGCTAAAGAAAGAATTAATGCTGACAGATTCCAAGGAGATATTGCTGCCAGAAGAACAGTTTCCTCTAAACTGGTTAACAGAAGTCCGAATAAATCTGTCTTCAGTGAAAGTTTTAAAAACAAGACTGCATCCTTGATAATCTTGGCAGTCAAGAACGGAGAAAGAAAAACCAAATCTGGGAGAAATATGGGAATGGCAATTCTGAAATAGAACTACAGTCTATCCATCAAGTATCCTATTTCTAATATTGCCCAGTACCATCTGCTGCAAAGACTAAAACCGCTCTCTTAGAGCAACTCAAGTTCAGGAGTTGGTTTACCCCCTAGCACATAGTGGTTTATGCCTTTTAGAAATCCTAGGGGCAGATAAATTGAGAGGAAAGATTCTCAGCTTTTTATTCACCCATAAAATTACCCTTCTTTTCTGGAATTCTGCTAAAGTAAGCTCCTAAGTACTTAGGCGTATAAAAGCTCGACTACTACGTTTTTTGGGACAGGCAACCACATCATTTTACTCAATTCATCCATTCCAAACACTGTTTATGAAGTTAAATCCAGAAGAGGAAACAAAATCAAATTGGTTACATATGCAGAATCTGTACCACTTACACAGCTCTATATAGTACTAGCATAAACCTTTCCTTCCAAAGGAAAGAAAAATACTAGGCTTACACAGGATCTTTGGTGGGATTCAGCTGGGACATGGTTCTGCAATGCACATGTGAAAGTGGAAGAGAGAAGTGTTTGGAGTGAATGTCCTAGGCCTTCATCTGCCTGAAAATTGTTTTTCACCATGATTAATTTTTTAATCATCTTCTGGGAAACTCCTTCCAAGTTTTATTTCAGACAAACTTCTATATTAGGCTGCTTTAAGTTTAGTTCCCCTTAGCATTTACTCTGTACTGTGATTGCTACTCAGGAATGCCGTCATTTGCTTGAAGGTAAGTTCTTTGAACTTGATTTTGAAGATAAACAATATTCTTCTCATTCAGCTTTCAAGAGCATTTCTAAATAGCTTCCAGATCTGAAGTAATGAACAATTACTATCCTTAGTGGAATTCACTAATTGCATGATTCATAAGTAACATGAGATTCATTCTTTATTTGTATTGTTACAACTGACTTTATTTTTCCTAGTTCTATCTCTAAAATTTTCAATTGTAAATTCTACTATTGAACCAATTTACCTTGGCACATGCACTTCCATGGGAACAACAAAACTGCAGAAAGGAAAAGTGACATTCAAAACAGAAGAAGTTTTTATCATTACTCTGTTTCTCAGTGAGTTTCATGTGGACTTTTTAATGCATCCGAGGCAAGGCAAGAATAAACTCACATGGCTCAGAGAAAGAAAGAAACAGAATGAAGAGGGAATTGGGACTGGGCTCCTGAATTGCAGCTTTAATGACTGTATTTTTATAAATTCATAAAGGTCCCCCCTGCCTGTCTCTTTTGGTAATTCTGAAGTGCCTTCACAAAGCTGCTCTGGATGATTTTGAGTTCTCTAAACTGCAGGTGAGCAATGCTGGGGATTGTTTAGCTAGCAAGCCACAGTGCTTTGTAATTCCAGGGGAAAAAAAGACAGGTTAGAGAGCCTTACAAATTCATCGGTTATTGCAGAAACACAGGTTAAGCTAGGTTTCTTGGAAGTAAATATATTGCATTAAGTAGGAGAGGAAAAAAAACTTCGATTTTGTTTCTTCTCTCCCACAAAGGTCAACCATTACAGTCACATGACTCAAAATTTGCTCCAAAAAGGCTACTTAGAGTCACATATCTCAAGGGCCAGCATCACATGGACCAGAGGAGCAAGCTGCCCTCCCAGTCTTCCTGTGACCCTCTCTGCCGTCAGAAGTGACTGCGGTACCCCCACCTGCCTTTTACCAGAGGCATATTTCACATAAAATATTTCAAATAGGATAATTACAGATTCATAAGTCTTACTTACACTTACGGAGTCTTCTACATCTATCTACAGCTTTTTCTTTTCAGACCATCTCAGGTTTTACTCCACCATGCTTTCTGTTTCAAATCTTTACATTTCATGAAAGAGTAGTCAGCTGGGATCCCTGCTTCCAGCAAGACCGCCTCCCAAATGCTCAGAGAGACTAGAAAGCGCTGTCTGAGGCCCAGGAGCTGACAGAGTAAGGAGATTTTTCTTTACACATTAGTGTAAAGCTGCAAACTGCCTTTCGGTATGCAAACCTGACACAAAAATGCAAGCCAACAACAGTCCCAAAGGGAACCACAAAACAGATTTGGCAGCTCAATGTTTTAGTTATTGGTTAAAGCTAGAAGTGACAGTGGGCAAAAAGAAAGGGTCCAGCTGAGCTCCTGCTATCGAGTCTGGGCAAGCCATGGGGTTGCCTACATTTTGGTAATGCTGGAAAGGAGCAGATTTTCTCATGCTTGTTCCACTCAGACTTCTTCATTTGGCTGACCACACGCAGATGGCAGTTCACATGAACACCTGGCAAAACTTGCAATAGGCATCCTTTTGCAGCTTGAGCGGGAGCTGGAGTATCTGAACATGGCTGCAGTGCCACAGGCTGTCACTGACCTTCAGCTCCATCACGTCGCCTCAGCTGAAATCTCCTCTAGGTTATGCATGGTCAGCCTCAGTAACCAGCTTCCCCACTGGCTTGCTGCATCCCAAACCACTCTGGGTTTAAGCGCGGTACTGGCATTTTCTCATTTCCTGGATAAGTAGCTCATCCTGCTCTGCTCCTCTTCCACCTGAAAAATAGGCTGGCATGGGAATAGAGCATGTCTGGGAGCTTCATGTGAGGCTTGAGATGTCAAACAGGACACACTCTGTGGATACATGTGGCTGCAGGTGTCTGCTCTTCACCTCTTACCTCCCATGGTTGTCTGTGGATATGGGCAAAGACAAGAAACGGAGTCATCTTCCCAAGGAAGGCTCTTCCTTCAACATTAATAAGGATTTTGCAGAAATCCTTCAGCTCCCACTGTCTGTGTCCTTAGGACTGATAGCTCTACCTGCTATGAAATCAGCTGCTTGTGAGAGAGAGCAGGAGGAGGAGTGTTAACTGGAAAATACAGTGCAGATGAAACAGCACCTTATGACAAATGTGACTACATTTCATATCTTGACTGCGCTGACTTCTTGCAAACCTAAAAATTGGACACATGAGCACACTTTTTTCCTTTGTTACTCATATTTACCCTTGCCTGACAAGTGTGTTCAATTAAATGATTCCACTTTCCAGACAAGTTACCCCAGGTTTACCCAGCTTTAATCTAAAGCCAATATTCTGACTTGTTTTTACTTTAGCTTTTCTATATCACTGCAGTTCAACCATTTCACCACAGGTTTAAAAAAATAAAAGAGTTCAAGTATTTATTGATTTTCAAAACAGGCGGGAGAAGGGGGGAAAGGCAGGAATGTCTTACAGTTTCTTGGAAATTATGGAGATATTATATACTCATAAATCCATGTGTTCCTCTGTTAGACAAACAGCCCTTTTGAGATAAACAACCTAACTATTCTGGAAAAAGATCTTCTGACTGCAAAGTCTTCAGAAAATACAAGCTTTCAAATGCTTCTGAACAGTGGGTTGGAGTAATTGGTGGAACAAACATTTAATACAAAGTTCAGGCAATTTTAGCGTGGAATTGATTTGAACCAGGCTGCAGGTCACAGTTCTGATTTGGTAGAGATCAGTCTGTTGTGCATCTTTTGGGTATTTGCCCATCAAAATAAATGTATCAAACTGTCTTCAACAGTCTGCAGTCCCTGATTACAAGTCTCTCATGGCTAGACAATTACCCTTATTAAAGAGAGTTCGTTGACGAAACCTGAGTCTTACTGGTGGTTTTAGTCTTGTATTATATTTATTATATGCAATTTTAAAATTACTATTACATGTATTGTCAGGAACTGTATTTTTGCAACTGCAGCCTGCTGTGGATGTTTCCATTACTCAGTGACCCCCCCACTCACCTCGCACCTGAGGGGTGCAGAATTGCTGTTTTGAGCTAGATAAAATCCTTATATTTTCATGACATAACATCAATATTAAATGCTCAAAGATTCCTACAATGTTTATGATTTTGAATGACCAAGGAAAAGAAACAGAAGGGATGGATAAAGATTCATTTATCTCTGAAGCATTGTGGTCTTTTTCTTTACAGTCTCAATTTAACACATTTTAAACACAGAAAATGTTAATGCGCCACAAAGAAAATTATCAGTGAGTATTGAAAATAGGTACCCACTCGAAAATATTGTAATGAGCTTTAAGTAGAGTACTTTCAGTCTTCTCTTGGAATACAACCCTTTCATACAGACACTTCTCTGCATCCTTTCCCTCTGCATGTGTATGTGCATGTGAACACGCAGGTGTACAGACACGGATATGCATGAATGTACATGTGTGCATAATTCTGGTTCCACTATTTCTAAACTTTCTGCACTAAGGAATAATATACATACAATTTAATTATTTCTCATCAGTGAATATTTATGATAAGCAGCCATTTTGCAAATGTTAGAAGTTAACCCTTATCTCCATGGTATGATGACTGTGGGTCTACAATCTGCTTTTGTGGCCTGGGTACAATCAGGAGCATGGCTATACATTGAGATTACAGAGGGGAAGGAAGAGGTGCTTAGAATAGAAAACCTCTGCTAAAAGGAAACTTAACTGGAAACGATAGTTCAGTTTCTGCATATTTCTTAACACTTTCCTGCTGTTGAGTCATGCTGCATTATAAAATCACCTTGCAAATCAGAATATTGTAATGGCTTAAACACTTTCATTTTAAAACAACCTCATGTTGTTACGTTGCTCATAAACTACATGCCAAGTGTCAAGGTATTTATTCATAGAGTCATATCCTACTGAGCAGTAGCTGACATACTACCTTGGACTATCAGCTGCAAAACCTGAAGGCATGCTGTGGCTGTTTGAGGTGTTCAGTACCTTGCAAAGCCATGTGGGTGTTCAAGTCCTCATGGTTAGTCCAAAGAGAGAAAAAAGGAAAAAAAAATGAGGGTGGATTTAGCCCGTAATCAGATGGCTGGTCAGGAATACAGCTGTACACAATACAGATCGCAGGGTGATGTTCTGGTTCTATTGAATTCAGTAGAAAAATGCTTACTGCCTTTAACAAACACAGATTTAATCCCAGGACCTGAAATATCTCCACAATCCAGTTAAATTTCAGTATTAAAATGACTAAATGTATGTTTTATCAGGCCGCTTTTATGTTTTGCTGGCCCCTTTATCTTGTGTCAACCAAAAATTCATAATACCAATTTTACTGAAGGCTGGCTTTAATTACAATTTCTTTTACAGGTCTCAACTGCTTTTTGTATCCTGAGAAATGAGAGCAATTTTTTCTATCATATTCAGAAAGAAAATGAAAAGGTTGGTAAATGTATAAGTAATTTTAACTGATTCATTGATCTGAATACTTTTAAAGTAATACAGTAAGTATTTCTGTCACACTTTGAAGTTAAGCTTGGAGCTCAGTTACATCCCTTAGGGTTATTTTATAGCCATTAAGAATGTGTACCTTTTATCTGGTGCCTTCAATTAATTGAATTTCAAAAATATTCTCAAATGTTTTTAGAAAATCATTTAGTTCCTGGAGGACATTCCTGTGTGATTTATTGTTACAGTAATTAAAAGCAGTGAGTATTACACTGGTCACTGTTGGAACTCCTGTCTGCCTTTGGCTATATTTTGGTTTAAGTTAAAACATATAGTGCACTTGAGAGACTTGTGAAGGGAGGCAAGAAAAGAATTAATTCTTTTCAGATTGCTTCAGAATTTTGGCACACTTAGAAATAACCTCTTAAAGTGATCACAGTGATATTTACATGATAATTGTATGCAAGCACAATTAAACTTCTCTATTAAACAATTAAATAATGCTTTTCCTGCTATGGTGAATTATTCCTGACTACCCATATTAGTATTCTGTAGTTCTAATCAGTGCCATAAATAATTTTCTGTTTTACACATTCTGCTCTGAAGCAATTATTAAGAGCTCTCAGGAAGAGTTAAAACAGCTAATGAAAATAATTAGCAGGGGAAAAAAATGATAGTTCATCCTGCATTGAAAGATAACCCTAACTGAAAACTACAAATGCTGCTTTAATTGCACCTTTGTTTTTCTGAGGCACACACCATTCACTTCTATAATCCCTTTTATGCAAGAACTGGTGGAGTAGCATTTGACAGAACCACTCGCTCATAAAGGATTGGTGGGGTCAAACCCACAGTCCACTTCTCTTTAGTCATATAATATGGAGGTAAGAGCATGTTCCTGCCTTGCTTCCTTGGACCAAAAAGCTCTACCTCAGCAGCTTTGCTTACTGGGCAAGGTCTTACTCAGGCATAGCTGTGCTGCAGGAAGGAGAACCTGGTGCTACCTACTCTCTCGGTGTCTTCTGCCTTTTCAGGGTCTTCGAGGCAGGTTGAAATGGCTAAGCTTTTAAGCATTTTTAAATGATCCTCTTTTCCTACCAAAAAACAATTCTCTCCACCTGTCCACGTATTGAGTACGATAAGACCGCCCTAGCTATTTCTGTAACCACATCAACTTTTTTTCTCTACCACAAAATAAGTATCTTCTCCAAATCATGGGCTCATAAACGGAATAATGGTAACACTTCTCAGAAAATTATTGAAAACATGATTATGAGCCTGTATCTTTGTGAACTACAAGAGTCACAGATGGCCACAGACAACCACAGAGAATCTGCAGATAAATGTGGTTTACTAGGTTAGGCGTGTGTCTATGAAAAAAGCACAGTTGTACAGATTCTGATTGGTGCAGGTCAGTACCAGATAAACATTTCACATTTAAACGTACACACTGAAGTCATTGTTCAAAGTAATAACCCATCCTTTTAATAAACCATTCCTTTTACGCTGAAATGCCTAAAGGTTTTCTAATGTGTATCAGTCTTTTGAACATCACATAATGAATTGAATGTAAGAAAAGGAAAGGAAATGCACCTGTAAGGATGCCTTCACATTAAGACAAACCTCGCTGCTCCAAGGCTAGCACAAAACTTGGCACCCAAACAGATAAGGACAAAAATAGCTTCAGTGAAAATCTGATTCCTACTCATGTATTTACTACATTCTGAATTACATCGGCTTTCCCATGAAATTATTCTAGTTATGTAAATCTTCCCAGAGGTTTCATGATTAAGCTAATGTTCTTCTATGACCTCCATAGTGTGCATGACTTGAGAGACAAACATTAGTATATTATCGCTTGACTAAGTGTGGCTTAGTAACCTCTACAGGAAAATCAAGGCAAAAAAAGTAAGCTAGCATTTTCTCCCACCTGATCTCTTAGACTGTAGGTCTTCAAAGAACAGCCACAATGCTGCAGAAATTGACACTCAAAATTAAATGCTATTCCCTTTCTGAATGGAAATATGTGGTGCTATCACCAGGGCTGTTTGTCTAATGACATGGAAAATTAAGGGGTTTAACCACTTGATGTCTTTTAATAATGGCCTTTTCACAGCAGAGATGGCATTGATCTAGCTACAGAAATGGGAAAGAATGCCAAAGAATGCCAGGACAGACAGGACCAATCCCATTTCTACAGTGAAAAGAGCACCTTGTAATAGTTCAAATATTAAAAATGGTTGAAACCTTAACACTAATGGTCGTTTCCAGAAAGAGAGGGAAAAAGAAAATCTGTAACGTCACAAACATCAAGCAAACTCTACAAATGCCCTTCCAGCCATAGACTCTAGCCCATAATACTTTGGGAGTGTTCCCAAAAACCTCTCCTCTGGTTCCAAGCACTTTCCCAGATGTATTAGTTCCCCCTGTGCTTGTGTCCATCATGCCACTACACTTGTCCTGCCTGCATGTCTCCTGGGATTCCCACTAGACTCAGTCTGGCCACCCTCCTGACTGGTTAGGCCAGTCTTTGTTGGAAAGCCATCTTGTTTTCTGGTGTACGCAGGTCAAAGTGATGATGGGCAGCAATTCCCAAGGTGTGCTGGTCTCCACGAGCAAATGGGAAGAGGCAGACTCAAGGTTCTGCTCTTTTCCTTTCACCATCGCTGCAGTAGTGAAACGTGTTGATCCATGGAACTGAGGTTGTTACATTTCAAAAGGTACACATTCTCTTTTGATAGTAGTGGTAGCCATTAATATAAAAAAAATATTTCTGAAAGATGCCTCCTGCCCCTGAACATAGTAGCACATTTCGGGGGGGGGGGGGGGGGGGGCAGCTGCATCCAGCAGGGGTCCCGGACCCCTGAAGTTCATTTGGGCCAGGGGAGAGGTGTCACCTCCGGGGGGAGGATGGTGTCACCCCACGCTCTAAAACAGGAGTTCGGTCAGTGGGACGAGGCTCTGGGCTGAGGAGAGTTCTCTCTTTAGGCCAGGCGCTGCCCCGGGGACCGGTCCGCAGCCCCGCAGCGGGGCTGGGCTGGGAGGCCGGCCGGGCCGGAGCACGCGACAGCGCCAACGGGACTGGCCTCCAAGGGGAAGGAAGGGCAAGCCCAGATCCGAGGGGCCGGGCCGCGGGCAGCGCTCCCGGGTGGGAGCCCCGGGGGTATCGGGGAGCTAAGCGGTGCCCGCGTCCCAGCCAGTGGTCCCCCCCCACCCCCCGCCTGGCCAGGATCGGCGGACTCCAAGTCGCGACGGGGCTGTCATTCGGCTTTAAAATGCAAAGGCTCGCTGCATGATTGGCTTTCTGTTTACAAGTGCGGATCGGGAGAAGGCTCACGTTTTCTTTCTCCGTGCGGTCTCCCCGCCTTGGAAGCTGCAAGGGCAACCCGAGAAGGAAGAAAGGGGAAACAGAAGAGGATTTCCCAGTTTCAAGGTTCATCCTGCAATTACCCTGTCGTTGCAGTACAAGGTGCGGCGTGTATCGAACATTACGAGCACGGGTCCATGCAAATGACACGGGCATGAAAGAGCCCTGGCAAGAATAAATCTGTCGATGTACAGATGTTCCCCATTAACGTTACTGTTCAGCCTTGGTGGTTACAGTGGGAAGACACCGGATTAAAAATTCCCGTTGCCACCCCACCTCTCCTGAACCTCTCTCCCCACACCTCTTTGTCTTCGCTTAATTAGGTAGGATATAATATTCCCTTTTCTTCTCCTCTGCCTTACTGAGACGTCTGCCGAGGCTTACGCCTTCAAATAGGAATGATATTGATCCCTCCTCCCCCTTCTGTCAATCCCCATTTGTCCACTTTTCCTGCTGAGCGAACAATTAAGAAAAGTACGGGCTGCGAGGTAAAACTTCGCGCACGCCCGGCCCCCGCGGGTGCCTGAGGTGAGAAGACAGAGCTAGTGGGGAAGAGGCTGAAAGCGGACAGCACGGGGCTGCACACCGGGAAAGGCGTTCGGGACAGGGAGCTCGCTGCCAGCGAGCCCAGCTTCAGGCCCCAATAGCTTCCCCACAGGAGAGAGCGACGGCAGCCTGCCACTGACCCTGGACGGGACGGGCGGGCGAGCGGGAGGCGCAGGAGGACGGAGAGGGTAGCCGGTAGCAAGCGCTCCAGCACCGACCTGCCCGCTTGGAGGAAGCCCCGGTGCTGGACAGCCCAGGGCAGGCTGCGGGCTGCGGGCCGCGGGCCGGGCCCCGGGGCGCTATAGGGAGCGGGTCCCTGGTGCCGGTTGCCGCCGCACCGCCTCCCCTGACCCCCCTCGGCGGGGGGGGGGGGGGGGGGGGCTGGCCCACGCAGCCCCCGGGGCATCCCCGGAGCGGCCGGCTCTGCCGCGCTGCCTCGGGGCCCCGAGTACAGCTGCACCCGGTGGGTGGCCAGGTGAGGTGCCCATCTCCTGCGCGCAGGGCTGGCGCTGGCGTCCCAGCCCGCCTCCTCACCCGGGAGGGAAACAAAGGCGGCAGGAGCGGCGGGGAGAGTTGCTGCAAGTTTAGCTCCTCTCAGTCGTGACTCGCAGAGATAAATGGCAGTTCAGAGGTGCGCGCAGTTAATCAACGCTACGGCTGCCTTACAGAGTGTGCAACCCGCAGATCATTAGGTTAAATGGAGGACATTCGTGTCCTTCCAGAATCAATGCAATTATTGCTGGCAACAAGGACAACCATCGGCGTGGCAGCACTAATTTTACTAACCTGTTATTAATTACGGTGTCCCCCACGCCCCAGACGCGGTTTATAACCCGCGGAAGCAAGCGGGTGCTGGCTGCTTCTGGTTTAAAACGGGAAAAGTTGGAAGCGGAGTGCTTGGCCGCCTTGGAAAGTGTTAACCGGTGGGGCAGCGTGCGGCCGGCGGAGCTGCTCGCACGCACGTCACTCTGGTGCAGCGCAGGGGTAGCGAGGCGGCGGTGCCGGGGGACCGGCTGCTCCGCACCGCTCCGCACCGCTCCGCACCGCTCCGCACCGGTGCCGCGCACCCGGACATGCCCGCCGCGGCCCCCCGGAGCCCCCGCCACGGCACCCGGCGCGGGCGGGAGGAGAGGAGCTCTGCCATGGCACCGCCAGCCCGACGAGGCTTTAGCTGGAGCCTGGCGTGATCGCAGGTAAACATTTTATCCTTGTTTTGGTGGTGCTGCTTGTGTGTGTGTGTGTGTGTCTCTATGGAAGCGGGGGGTGGGTGGGAGCGGTGGGGTTTATGCCCCCCCCCTCCCTTCTTCAGAGCCTGCTTTAGCAGCTGAAAACGAACTGCTGGAGGGAAGAGAAACTACCTGTGATGAATCACTTGGCTTTGTGCAATCTTTACCTAGGACAGAGGGCAATGTGTTTTACCATATGTGTGTTATATCTTGGGAAAGGGGTGTGGATATGATATTCAGCGAGCGCTAAGGTAAGGCACCGAGTCAAACTTCTGGATTTTAGGGCAAACTTTCAAAGGCACAGAATGTGACCTTGCGAGTAGGAAAGTTTGATCTCCGCAGGGCAGCGTGTTCCAGCTGTCCGCTGCCAGAGAGCCCAAAGGCTTGAAGTGCCCGCGGCTCCGAGGCGCTGGGGGAGCCGCAGCTGGAACGGGAAGCCCTGGACGGGCTTTGCTTGGCTAGTAAGAGCGCTGTCGCGGTGCTGTGCAACGAGCAGGTAAAGGCGTTTGTAGGGTCCTCCGATCCGTGCGGTAGCTGCCCGGGGCGCAGCGATTGCTTCCATTGGGGAAAAGTTTTGTGTGTGTGAGAGAGGAAGAGCATGTGTTGGCTCTAGTTCTTAAGTGCGAAAGTTAATAAATACAAAGAACAGAATGAGCATGTGAGGCCTTTCTGCCTTAATCTAGATCGTTTGCCAAGGGGATTGGAGATTTACAAAATGAGAGCATTTAAAAGGGGTAGCTTCGAACGACTGTTTTTACGCGTGGCTGTAATCTAGGCAAATTAATTAGCGGCGCCTCCTTATGCAACTGTCCGGTTTGTCACCACAGCTCCGCCGGCCACCGCGGGGCTCCGCGGGTCGGCAGCAGGAGTTCGCTGTCCCTCCACACGGAGTGCGGGAGATGTGATTGCACCTCAGATGGGCTCAGGAAAAGAAAAAAACACACAATCGTATTTACTGTCGATAGCGACTTTGTGGGAGCTAATCTACTTCAAAATGTTGCAGGCTGCCTTCGGTTCCATGTCACATCCCAAATGGGCAACATGTAGAGCTTCACAGCGTTTGTCAGGCGGTGTCAAGATTGCTTTAAATCTGGAAGGTGAAAACAAAGCCAAGCAGACTGCATGAGCTCGCTAAAGTCTGTATAGCCCATAAGCAAATTCAGTCTCTGAAATATTTCCAGGAGTGGCAATAACTCCTCCAAAAGAGAAGGCAATGAAAACGCAGATAATAAAAGTGTAGCTGCATTAACTTCCTCTAGATCAGGTCCCTGAAGACGTCCATCAAAGCCTTAGTCCCGAAGAGGCTCTCGGGTTTACCTGCTGTGGCCTGCTCCAGCACCGCAGCGTTTCCTCCTCGTTCTATGCTTTTGTGATAGAACTTGTATGAACGTTGGCTTCAGGTGCTGGGAGAAGAGAAACCTAACACTCGAAGATAGGCTTGGTGGGCTTTAGCTGCAAAATACCTGCTTGCCAGGGCGTGCAGGCTGGCCCTTGCAGAATGGGAACTCTCCCTATTGATCGCGGTGGGTTTCCTCTCTGAAACTTTGGAGAAAGCAAATTGGTACAGGAAAGGGGCTTTGGCAAGGATCAATTTTTATTGCATAGCAAAGACTTGCATTTTCCAAATGCTTAAGGATATAGCCCACAGCATTAAGCGTCTTTGCGTGGATTTGAACAGGGGTACGTTGTTTATGTGTGGGAACCACAAGGGTTGTTTTGAATCATTGTGGGGCTTACTGTGTGTTTGTTCGGGCACTAAAAATTCAGTATGAAATATAGTTGTGTGGAATTTCTTAGCAACAAGGGGCCATTATTTGTAGATTGTACGTTAAACAGGACTTAAATGCAGGAGGAAGATGTAATGTCAGCTTTTAGCGTTTAAAGTTATGAAGTGTTTAAGGTTATTAAGCTTTCCTCTTGTTGTTTTGTTTTGATGGGCTTTTTTTTAATGACTGCTTTCTAGGGAATAGAGATTGGAACTGACACAAAGCTGACCGGGGGTAAAGTAAGAGAGCAGGCAGGCTGCAAAGAAAAATGACAAATAATTATCATGATTAATACAGGAAAGTTCGGTGCAAAAATGGGCACCGGAGTATTTGCATGGCACAGTGAAAGACAACTGGGCTATAAAAATAGACAAGGACTATAAATATTGAATTTCACCTTGTATTTTAAAGTTTAATAGACTCATCTAAATATCAAAACCTGGAGTGTTCTGTGGGCCACTGCGGAGTTGACATCTGCGGTATTATCAAAAGAGGGAAGGAAAAGAAGAGGGGGGTTGGGGGGTGGGGAACAAACCACACCACCAGGACATCTTCCAAACTGTAGCCTGGAAAACTGGGAGGACTTCTGCAGGCACTGCTCTAGCACTCCCAGCTAATTATAGTGCTTTACACCGAGCTGCTCTTGAGATAAGAGCAACTGTTCTCTCCCCTAGCACCGGTGAGTTATACTCTAGGGTTTAAATATCCCCCCCACTGCCTCTTACTTCCCCCTCCTCAGCGCACCCCGTGGGGGAGGTAGAGCAAGCAGCACCAGAGGCTTCGTGCAGACCTTTGTGCAAACACTGGGTGCCTTTTCTTCCAAAACAATACCACAGCCCCTCAGCACCTCGCAGAGGAGGAAGCCTGTCGTAGGGAGTAACTAAAAGTATCGTTGTATCCTGGCAGCATCGGGGGAGCAGGAGGAATAAAGGAGCGCTTCTGTCAAAGAAACCCAGTGGCTAAGTTAGTAATATTCCCAGGGAAAAAAAAAAAAAAAAAAAAAAAAAAAAGGATACTAGCATTTCAGGTGAGGAAAGAAAAAGCACTATCTTCCCCTGAAAAAAATCAATGCAGAATTCCAAACCGATTATTTATGTCACTTGATTCCCTTTTTCTATACGTTTCTCCCGGCTACAGATAGTGAGCTGTCAGGATAATTTGCATGTAGTGTGTCTGATATCTTTTATTTGCAAACACTCTAAAGCGCCATAAAACGCTGCTCGTTGTAGTCTAACTCAATCCGAGAACTAGTATTTTCATCTGTAAATTAAAGCAATTACGCAGCAGATATTATATTATGTGTACTGTGGTCTCCAGATAGTCATCAATCACCCTCAATCGAGCTGTCAGTGTGGGCAGATTCGTTTCTGGGAGGCAGTCTTCCAGCTGGGGAGAAGAAGAGAACATCATCATTAATTAGAGTGTGACCCTGGGGCTATTCACATGTCTGAACCCAGGAATCTCTCTGAGCAAGTCTGCACACCACGAGGCAGCATTCAACTGCACCAGCAGCCCGGCTTTAGCCTCGGAGCTGACTCCGGAGCTTCCTCCACCCGCCCGACTGCTGACTACTAGCCCTGGCCCGGAGGTAGCTGGCCGTCGGAGGGAGATTCTGGGGCTGCCGGACGGCGGAGGTGGCCGAAGCGTCTTCCTCCGACGGCCGCTACACGGAGCCTGCCCCGCCCCGGGTGGGATGCTGCCTGCCTGGGGAAGGGGCTTCCTCAACCCCCAAAGTATAGGAAGGCTGCTGTCAGCGGCAGTGTGTGTTGGGAAGGAGAAGGGAGTGATGAAGGTTAGACCCTTTTTCAGCCCTTCTTTCTCTCAGGGAATCCCGGGGAAGCACCGAAACACCAAGAAAAAGGTGGATGCTCGTGGGTGAGAGACAACACTTGGCACCTTTGAGGGGTACTCCCTTCTCCCTCCACTCTCCCCCTCCTCAGTCCAGCTGTGCGCACCTCTGAGCCTAGGCAGGCTGGCTAGGGCCCTCGCCCCGCCAAAGGTTGGCTTTTCTAGCATTGCTTTGCGATGGGATCAAAGCAGTTCTAACGTGAAAAGTCACGTCCTTTCAATCATTCCCCGGAATACGCTTGTAGGGTTTCCTACCTGTAATCACACGTCGGGAATAAAAGCCGAAAAGCAAAGCAAGGATTGCCATGTCATGTGCTTTATTGTCAGCGGTAGCGCTAATTTTAACTGTTGATTAAATCTTAAATGAAGACTCAGTCGTGTGTCCCTTCATATGTCTTGTTTGTAATTGAGACTAATTATTATTGTGGGGTGGGAAGAAGCAGCTGCTCATTAATTAATTTCTAATTAAAAGTGCTTACCAGCTCTTCAGTGACTAAGGAGGGTGGGGGAAATCTTAGCTAATACAACATTGATCCTTCAGATTAAACCCAGTCCTTCCCTTCCCCGCAGAAATCCATGGAGATGCTGAAGGCAGCCTGTGCCGGAGAGCTTTCCAAACTTTCGCTCCTGTTAGGGAAGGTTTCGCTCCTGTTAAGAGGGATGCCGAGACTCTCTTTTCCACGCCAGGGGAAAGGGTCCCAAAAATGAATGTTAAACTTCCAGGCAGGTTAATCTGAATAGCCTTTAAGTGACGTCAGAGGCTCGGCTCTTTTAAAACAACGTGCTTCTGAACTGATGTATTTTTATCGCTTTTGTCTACCCCCCTTGCCCCTTTTATTTTTCCGTGGGTACAAACTATGTATTTCTGCCGTCATGTTTACCAGCCTTAGAGCCCACGAGTAACAATAATTTTTGTTTCGTAGGTGTAGAGGGGAAGGTGCTAAAATCACTGTGCATCTTTTTTATTGTTAGTTTTTCCCCTCCGGTTATTAAAAAAAAAAAAAAAGAAAAAAAAAAGAAAGAAAGAAAGTTTAACATTTCATGTAAATAAATTAAATGTGGTTTTCTGCTTCGTCCTATAAGCATCTAGGGACCTGTGGTTACCAATCAATTGGTACAACAGAGCAGAGCCAGGCTGCAATAGCGTGCAGATCAGACGTCTCGCCTTGTTTCTAGATAACCGGGAGCCTCTGTACCATGTCATATCCTCAGTTTGGCTATCCTTACTCCTCTGCACCCCAGGTAAGAATGTTTTGCCTGCCAGCGGGAACTGATTGAATCTCAGCCCTTACTGATGACTTCCGCCGGGGCTGAGGGCGCAGCGGTCCTCCCCAGGGTTGCGGGAGCGGTACCCTGGCCGGGGAGGAACACGCGGGATTTCGGGTGTTAAGGGGTGATAATGACGAGGAGGGAGGGTTATAAAGGTGGGAATAGTGAGCAGAGAAGCTACAGATATCCCCCTCCCCCTGGACCCCAGCGCTTTTTTTCTGTTTCCCGATTAAATACACAGTTTACCAATTAAACACGCAAGTGCTGAGGTCCGGACCGTGGGAGCATAATGGAATATTCTAAACAAGCAGGTTAATAACAGATGCGTGCGTGGCTGCTACAAACTCGCAGTCAAAATAAATATGCATGAGTTATTTGGGGGGGGTGGGGGAAGGTTAAAAAACGCAGATGGGAAGCGTGCTGCAAGGGGAAAAAACTGGTGTGAACCCAGCCTTGTGAGAGCGCACCAGAAAAGTTGGGTGTTTTTCCAATGCAAAGGGCTGGAGCGACGTGGTACAGAGGATTAAACGCCCAGAGCCATGGGGAGGGGGGTGGTGGTTGTTGTTGGGGGTAGACTGGTAAAATACTTGCACCTCTGCAACCTCCAGTTTATGCTGATGGAAGTAAAACGCGGAAGGGGGGGGGGGGGGGGGAGAGGCAGGGGGGTTGACACCCCAAAGCCGCGACCTGATAAGAAATAACAAATATAAACCCGAACTCAGTTATTTTGGGCAGTCGTCCCCCGTCGTCACCCCCTTCCCCATCAACCCGCCCGCGCCCAGCGCCGCTCTCTTTCCCTCCAGTTCCTGATGAGCACCAACTCCCTGACGACGTGCTGCGAGTCCAGCGGCCGGACGCTGGCCGAAAGCGGGGCGGCGGCCCCCACCCAGGCGCCGGTGTACTGCCCGGTTTACGAGAGCCGCCTGCTCGCCACCGCCCGGCACGAACTCAGCTCCGCCGCCGCCTTGGGGGTCTACGGCGGCCCCTACGCCGGGCCCCAGGGATATGGAAACTACGTGACCTACGGCACCGAGGCTCCAGCCTTCTACTCCTTGGTAAGCCGCCCCGGCGGCACGGCCGACAGACCGTCCTCGCTTCCCCGGGAGCGGTGGCCGGTACCTCTCCGCGGTGGGGGCAGCCCCAGGCGCTTCTCCTCCTCCTTCTCTTCCTCCCCCTTCCTCGCGACATCCCGCTCCCGCCGGCCGGCACCGCCAACCCCCCTGTCATTAATTATTCAAGCCCTGCGCGGATCTCACGGTATCGCAATTAAAAGTCGCGCCTGGCGCGGGCGGTGGCGGCCGAGTGCGGAGGGACCGCCCGCGAGGGTAGTTTGGGGGGGTAGGGGTGGTCTCAGACCCCGGCTCGTCAAAAACTGATGCGCCCATCCCGGCCAGCCTTAGGGGGTTTTCCCCCTTTTTTCTTCCTAGCGCCTTAGCAGCGAGAGTTAATGTCTCTATTGATCTCGCTGCCCGCCGCGGCCGGAGGGCCTTCGGAAAAGTCCTTCCCCCACTCCCCCCCCTTCCCTATACCCTCCCCGTGACTCGGGGGGGGGCTCGGTCGGTCACCGCGGCAGGGGCTGAGGGCGGCGGCGCGGTGTCTCTTACAGAACAGTTTGGAGACGAAGGACGGGAGCGGGTCTGCGCATGCGGGCATCGCCCCGGCGGCTGCCTACTACCCCTACGATCACACCCTCAGCCAGTACCAGTACGACAGGTAAGCAGCCCATCCTCCCTCCGCCGCGGACCTGCCTCCCCGCAGCCCGGCATCCCCCTCCGCCCCTGCCGTGCCGCCTCCGAAGAGCCCCCTTTCGCGCAGGGCCGCAGGCGCGGGGTCACCGGTCTCCTCTCCCTTGGTAATTATCTTTCCCTGCGCGGAGGCAGGCTTAGGCGCCTGGGCATCCCCTGTGCGTGTGTTAGTTTTGAACCAGCACAAGCCCACTTACGCACCGTTTCAGGCTCGGAGGCCCATTGGGTGCCGATGACCTTTCCTGGAAGATGTGCATTAAATATTCAGTCGCAGCCCAGTGTCATCTGCGTTAGGTTCCTACAATTTCAGGAACAAAAGGGTAGGAGAGATTACCAATAAAAGGAGTAGGGGAAAATATATTTCTGTTAACAGTTACACCCTGGGGTCACCCAGATATATTCTGCTTGGGAAGGGGTGATCAGACCGCAGGAAAGTGGGATTTCTGTGTGTTTGTAAGCTGCCAGGATTTCCCTGCTGCCTCAAACGTTGTCACTGATTTCACCACCAATAAAGGCAAGGTGCTTTACCCCTCCTGCCACCACCACCACCACCACCATGGCACAGTGGGGATTAGCTGAGCCCTTCCTCGACCTGAGTTCTCGAGGCAAGTCGCCCTCTTAAAGCTGAGCTGCCGTTGCCCATTTCCCCGCTTTCTGGTCCAGCACCTCAGGGAATTCCATAGGCAAGCAGACAGTGCCGGGGCCCTGGGACCCTGCGTCGGGCATGGCCGGAGGGAAAGTGGGGGGTGAGGGCACCGTGTCATGCTGCGGGTTTGCCCCCTGTGTCCGCAGGTACGGCACGATGGACGGCGGGACGCGGCGGAAGAACGCCACCCGGGAGACAACCAGCACGCTGAAGGCCTGGCTGCAGGAGCACCGCAAGAACCCCTACCCCACCAAGGGCGAGAAGATCATGCTGGCCATCATCACGAAGATGACCCTCACCCAGGTCTCCACCTGGTTCGCCAACGCCCGCCGGCGGCTCAAGAAGGAGAACAAGATGACTTGGCCCCCGCGGAACAAGTGTTCGGACGAGAAGCGGCCTTACGAGGAAGAGGAGGAGGAGGAGGAAGAGGGCTCTCAGGAAGAGGCGATGAAGAGCGGGAAAGCCGAGGGTATCCTGCCCAAACCAGGCACTTAAGGCCTCGGCCGCCCGCTCGCCCCCGGGGCGGGCCTGGCCCCGCTGCTGGGGGCGGCCGCGGGCAGCGCGGCGCCGGCAGTGACCGTGTGTCTTGTTTTTGCTGTCCCTTCCCCTGCCCCCACCCCGCAGAGCCCACGGGCAAGGAGGAGAAGGAGCTGGAGCTCAGCGACCTGGAGGACCTGGACGCCGCCGAGTCGGAGAGCTCCGAGTGCGAGCTGAGGCGGCCCTTTCCGCACCCACTCCCGCACCCGCTCCCTAGCGGCAGCCACCCGCCGCGGGCCGCAGAGCCCCCCGCCAAGATGCCGCAGCCGCCGGCCGCCGCCGGGGAGGAAGAGGAGGAAGAAGAGGCGGCAGCGGGGCGGGCGCGCAGCTGCCTGAAGCCGGCGGCGGAAGAGTGCGGCCCCGACCCACTCGGCGCTAGGCAGCGCGGCTGCGAGTCCAAAATGTGCTTCCAGCAGGGGCAGCAGCTGCTGGAGGCGAAGCCCAGGATTTGGTCCCTGGCGCACACCGCCACCTCCCTCAACCAGGCCGAGTACCCCTCCTGCATGCTGAAGCGGCCCGGGGGTTCGGCCACCGCCGCCGCCGTCTCCGCCCCGGTCAGTGTCATCGATAGGCACCAGGATTCGCCGGTCACCAACCTCAGGAACTGGGTGGACGGGGTGTTTCACGACCCTCTGTTCAGGCACAGTACTTTGAACCAAGCCCTGAGCAACACGACAGTATCCTGGGCCACCACCAAAGGAGCCATCCTGGAAACAGGCGCCTTGGGACGCGCTGTGGGGAATGGCGCCAATGGGCTCAAGGGGCAGCTCTCAAACCTGGCCCACCATGACTCAAACAAAGAGTTTCTGGCCTTTCCCAAATCAGGAAGCAAAATGTTTTGTTCCTAACAAGCCCGCCGAGGGCCAGAGGACTTTGGAGCGCTTGAAGAGTCAGCTACACTGAAATGAGACTTGCGAGAGTTTAAATTTAAATATAAAACTTTTCTTCTTTATTTTTTTTTTTTTAACCGAGGATTTAAAGTTCAGTTTGCTCAGTTCAACGGACAGACTTCGGTCATTGCTGTTCTGAAGAATTTCTCCTGGCTGCGACTTTAAGGGATCAATGTCGTGAAAGTTATTTAATTCCATGTCCAAGAAGCACGTGCTATAGCGTAGACCTACTTTTAAAAGTTTACATCCGAAAGTTTACAAACGGGAAATTTTAATTCAGATTTAATTTAAGGCATGCCAACATTAGTTATAAAGACTTTCCGAGAGTTTTTCCTCCTGATTTCCTTGTTAGCATATAATTCACAAACAGCACTTCTACTAAGTTTACACCTACTGCACAAATTTATCTTGAGAAAAGAAAAAAAAATATGTTAAAAGGTATGTTCACTCCAATAAATTGTCTGTTTCCGAGGTAACACAAGTGGTGGTGTTTTGCATTGGGCAACAAAACATCTTTTAGGGATCAAAATTCCCCTTCGAAGCTGGGTCCGGTAATTCCAAGGACTGTCAACAGGCTGCAGGGAGAGGAGACTCAGCGTCGCGCTGTCGCTGTAGGAAGGATCCGCGGGAGGCATGCTTGGATGCTCCGCGCTTTACCGCGCAGTGCTGAGCCCCGGCAGCCACCCGGGCCGGTGGGGTGAGAGGGAGAGGCGGGGGGAGCAATTGCTTCACATGGAAAATTTGCTCTTTTAAAGAACCGTTTTAGCTTCCCGGCTCCTCCGCCCGTATGGAGAGTCCCTGATCCGCCATGAATATTTCAGCACTTCAGGACAGATGCTTTACCGTTTTGACATTAAATAGAGTGCAGCCAACAACGAGGGGGGCGGGGGATAGCGCTCTCAACGTGTGATTCAGGAGCATTCGCAGCCCATCCACCACACAGATACCGGGCGTATAAATTACATCCCTTCTTTCCCCGGAAACAGGACCAAACTTTGCTGATCCTTGGACTGGGAAAGGGGGAGAACTGCTGGAAAACAAACTGCGAGGCGCTAGCAGACCCCGGCTTAACTAGGCCGCTCTAACCCTCACAGAGCTGCTGCGCCCGGCGCCGCGGGGGAAAACAGAAAGAGCCCCAGTCACCTAGCTGACACTGGGCAAGCAGAAGAGACTTTCTTAACCCCAAGCCTCCTCGCCAAACCCACTCCTGTGCCTCCCCCCCCAATAAATAAATAAGAATACAATGCGGAATATATACGTGCAAAACCAAACGTAACCGAGACAGCACCCAGCCAAAATATAACCCACTCCAGCTCACAAAGTTTGTAGCGAGACCTGTTAGTGCAAAGACTGAATAAAGGAATCCGGGTGCGGAGATCAGATCAAGCCCTTCCCCTCTCTGGGAGCAGCAGTAATTGGATTGTATCCAGTCATATTCCCTGTCATTGTATTGACTTTCGCTCTCTTGGATGATATTATCGAGATCACTGAACCCCTCTGCTGATCTGGCTGTCAAAAGGCTCAGACAAGAGCCCCCGGCCTGGAAAACGTGCATCAGCCGAGATAATTTGAAGTGAAATTTTCATTTTGACAGTAAACCCCTCAATTTCTAAAGGCTCTGCACCCGGAGAGCTCGGTGGCAGGGGGAGGCTTTACAGAAAGCCCATGTCTTAAACTGAAAAGGGCAAAAGAACTCGAATTAGTTGTAATAGATAAAAGGGCAAAAATAAAGAGTCAAGGGTACTTGACAGTAATAGCGAAAGTGGAGTCTCCGGGGAGCTGCGATCTCAGCTAAAGGCTGGGCCGGCAGGAATTTTAATGCAGCCTGGGCGGCCGGCGAGCTTCGCCTCTGAAACCCTTTAGACAAAGCAAATTATTTCCTCAGCCAAACTGAGGAGGTGGGGATGAAGGAGGAGAGGAAGAGGGAAGGGAGGAAAGGCGAGTGTTCAGCCTGCCCTCATTGGCGGAGGCAGGCGGGATCGGGGAAAAAATCCCGCCGCCTTCTGCGATGGTGGTTTTAAGGCCGGGAGGTTTGCGTGTGCAAGCCTCCCTGCGTGTGCAAGGGCCCGGCGGGGACATTAGGTCTCCCTCTCGCTGGGCTTCGGCTTCCTTGCGATAGAGGCCATGGGGGTGGGAGAGGCTTCGTCCTCGCTGCCCCCAGTGCAACAGCCGAGTGTGTGTGAGTGTGCGAGGGCCTTAGACGTGTCCCGTGCTCCGCGGAGCGCCGCGTCCCCCCCGCCGTCACCACCCGTCATTGCGACGCGATGTGGTCAGCTCGTCATTTGGGAGGCAGCCCCCGCCCCTCTCCCCAGGGATTAAATGAAGGTGATAACACTGAGGGGAAAACACAGCCGCACTGAAATACCAGCAGCCGAAGGGACAGCGGGTTAAACATTTACCCTTTCATTTCCCCGTCACCGTCGTTATAAAGCAAGTTTGAGCAAGTCGATGCCCGTTGTACCACCGGAGCCTATCGATTCCCCCAGGGCTGAGGCCGCGGCCGCGCAGCACCGGGTCGGCGGCGGGTACGCGCCCGCAGCAACGCATCTCCGCTCCTGGGGTGGGACCGTGCTCATCAGGGGGAAGGGAAAATGGTTCTTGCTTTGGTACAGGAGCCTTATCTCTGGATCAGCCGTCAGATGCAGCGGCTTTTCAAAAAGGTTGCTTTTCTTTTTTTTTTTTTCTTTTTTTTTAAAGTGTGAACAAAAGAGTGTGAGAAATTAATTTTGCCGTTTGAGTCAATAGCACAAGTCAAAGATCAGGTTCAGCTGCTTTAGAGGAGGCTACGGGGCTGAAAGGGAAAGCCGGGCAGCTCCTATGGCTGTGCAAAGCAGAAATATAAAGGCAGGCTGAGAAGGAAAAGGGGGGAGTGGGGGGTGGGGGGGGAGGTGGAAATCATAGAGAAACGGCTTGAAACTGAGAGACTCTAAATCATTCAGCCATGGCAAATTCAAACACACAAAGGAGGGGATGCTAAATTAACAGTGCTTTTTACATAGAGCCCAAATAAAACTGTAATCAGCGACGCGTTACTTTTCATTAAGCGAGTTTGACAGGAGCATATTCAGCCTCGACAAGGGAACAGGAGCGAAGAAATATACGGCTCTCCCAGCCCGAGTCATAAGATAATTCCTTAAGCTCCATTAACAACCCTTAGCCGCAGGAAATGGGCTCCCTGAAAACATCTCCAAATCTAAAAGCTTTATCGACCTCTCAAACCTCTGCTGATGGTTCTATTTTTTTAAAAAAAAACTTAGAGGCGAGACGTCCAGCAAGGTAATAGACTTTGACACAACACCTTCTTAACTAGAGAGAGAGAGGCAGGCAAAACGAGACCTTAAATGATATTTAAAAGGCAGCCAATTAAGATTTAAAATGATTGTCTCCTGAGATTATGCATGCGATTTATGTCATCTACCTTTTTTCCTAGGCATGCATGCAAAATTGCAATGGGACATACTGCCTGTTCCTTAACTAATAATAATAATAATAATAATAATAATAATAAACAAATACTATAAGAAAAAATACTAGCAATTAATAATCTGTAACTATCTCACATAACTGTGCTATACTAGGAAATGGTTGATGTTTGGGTAACCTGACTGTAAACCACCTCGCAACAGTCAGCTTATTTATAAGTGCCCAATTAAAAGAGATAGGTGAAATGATACACATATTTCTTATTTATGTTTGGGAGCACATTTCTTTTGATCTCGAGTGCATGTTTGACTGTCGAAGTTGTATAATGGGTTCATAGTCACAGGACCCAGTGTAGTGGCTTCTTCTCATCAGCCACATGAAGAGAGGTGTCCAAGAAGACTTTGTACGGGCAAGACTGTGAACATTACATATTTTGAAGGTGTAATGGTTCAGAAGGAGACTCTGACTTAGTGCAGTCTTTATGATATACATTTGCCTTTTCCATTTAAATCTGACCTTCAAATAATATGAATGGTTGGGTGTGCAAAAATGGACCCAGTTAAATGCCAAGAAAAGAGTTAATGCTCATATTTTACCATTTCATGCAGAAATCCTAGAAAATGCAAGAAAATATTATAACTTGCTGATTTTGTGAGGGTTTGGAAGCTGTTTCAACAACTATGATTTGTCAATGAATGGAGAGGAAAAGGATCATTCAAACTCTACTCTGTTTTGGCCAAAGTGTTTAGGCACCCCCTTAGATGAAGTTAGTACTGTCTATAAAGTGATGAGTCCAAGCCCCACATCTTTCAGGTTTGTGTATGTAAATTTGTGCATAAAAAAGTGAAGAATTTAGGGATGTTAATGGTCAAATTGTATTTTTTTTATTCGTCCTGTAAAAAAAAAAAACCCTGTAATAATTGCGCTTAGCCTTAAAGAGAAAGCTATTTTTAATGGAACTGCTAATGGCCAGACCACAGACCCTAAAAGGGCGACATTTGGCATGTTTTAACTCACATTTACTGACAAAGAGGCTGTGAGGTGCTCAGGACTTGTTAGAAGGGTTCTCTTCATATTCCTTGTGAAATAGCATCACTGCAGAAAAACCAGATTCGTAGGCCTGCCAAAAAGCAGCTTTAATATACACACCAACTACACAGGTCTGGGGGCAGTTTAACACGCAAGCCATCACTCTCTCATACTGTATGACTATATAGCAAAACCTTCATTTGTCTGGGAACTTGAAGATACATTTAACATAACCTGAAGAACTGAGGGAAGAGGAAATGCTTGGGAGCAGTTCAAAAGCAAAAGATGGTAAGTGCTTCCCTGTGTCCTCCTGCCCCATTGCAATATAGATCTGAGTTCAAGGAGGAAAGAAAGAAGACTCCACACAACCTAGAGAGAGTGCATGTATGCAAGCTTCACTGATACCCTGCTTTCCACAGTGGGAAACATGGTCCGGGTATGAGAACTGCAACTGACCTACTTACAAGGCTCAAGAGCTACTTTTTGTCCATCCCAGTTTAAGGAGAGCATGAAAATGAAGGATGTAACTTGAAGGAAGCTGTTCACTTAATGCTCTTTTTCTTCCCTGACACAAATGCATGAAAAAATTATTTTTTCTCACTGAGTTAGCTAGACAAAATGAGGGCATAAAAATCTTTTTCTTCTCGGTTTTACCTCTATTTGCTTTCTCCAAATCAGCATGTCATTACTTATATTCTGAAATGGATGGATTTCAGTTGCAGTTGGTATTTTGTCAGTGGTTTCCATGGGATCATAAACAGGCCATTTTTCAAAGAATACCTCAGAAGTCCTTTCTGAAATACTGCCAAGGATGATGGTGGCGATGAGATGTAACTGAGGAAACATCTCTTTTCAACTTTATTTCTCTGATTTATGATATATTTATGAAATATCAAAAATCAAGCAATTAAAAACAAAGTACTTGAGATCTCATCAAATACTTTCCCCCATGTATTCTATTGTGAAAAAGGGTTAAAACACTTCCTAGAAAATGAACAAACCTGAATAACCAACAGCTTACCTATGTCCTTATGCTAAGAAATGCGCTATGTCAAAAGTTGATGCATCTTCTGAAGCTTTGTCCTCTATCATGGTATTTGTTGATACTGGGCTTGTAATGATCTGACAAGTTGTTCAGAGTAAGTTCTGTTGTCCTCAATCTGAAGGTGCTCAGCCAACTAACAGGTTCACTGTATTAGCGTTTTTGCCAGGGAGAAAATTATTGGAAAAGTAGGATAGTGCTTAGGGAGTGAGCTAAAGGGGAACACCGTCAGGGCAGGAGAAGTGGCCATAAAATGAGTGAAGAGAGGAGTGCTTGGGAATCCTTTTTGAGCATGGTTTCTTCCTCCTGCAAATGGGAAAAATGACCAGCCAGACCCTTACAGAAGGTATGTAAGACACAACGTAATGTTTTGGTTCTGGCCTGGTTAGGTTACAGCACACGAGCAAGAGTGCTGTATGTGACAGCGATGTCATGTAAGTCAGCCCTGATGATGTCAGTTGTTGGTAGCCATATGGATAGAAAGTTTTGGGGTCGGGGCTTCATGCCAATAGGTTGCCCTTTTTCTGAACATACAATCTGTCATTTTCTCACTGACCTTGTGACACAAATGGCTGATGGCATATTCAGGAGAGGAGGTAGAAGCTGGGAGCTGTTGCTGTCACTGCAAGTAAAGGTGATGGATAACTTTTGGAACAATATCGTATCTGTGATCAAGTAGAGATAACATTGGGGGTTTGAGTCTTATTTGCCACAGAGTCTGGTGTACACAGTTTAATTCTCTGGCTACAGCCTTCACAGAGAAACAAGTGACAACCTGCTAACTTAAAGGAGCAATCTCAATCTTACAGGTAAAACAGATCTGAAACCAGCCTGGACAGTTTTGTAGTTGATTTCCAGCAGGTTTGTCCCTCATTAGCTGAAATAAACAATAAAAAGGTAAGGTATCCATGTTGATTTTACTGGAGAAGTAAGATAGGAAAGTCCCACCATGACAAGATATTCACTAGAGGAAAAGGAGCAGGTGACAGAATGTTTCTGTAATAGGAATTGAAGCATTTTATTATGTCTATGCATCAATCTAGTAGAGATTTCTGCCTTTATTTACACCAGATTTAGTCGGCTATAACTCAGATTAACTTTGTTAGAGTTTCTCCATATTTACAATACCATATTGGACAGCAGGAAAGATACTTGTGCATGAAACTGACTTGGGTAAACCCCCTGCTGACACAGTTCCTGCATGTAAACCTGGGGGTTAAGAAGACTCACAATGTGAAGGAATGCTATGTAACTGGTTTAGATTAAGGATTTTAGGCATATAAATGGAATGCTTCACTGAAGCAAGCCAGTTCAAGTTATGTTACTTCTGTATTGAATTGAAGCAAATGGAAATGACAAATGTGGAGGCCAAAAGTCAGATTCCCAAACTTATTGCCAGTTTTACTTCAAATATTTATGCTAAGCCTCTCTTTTCTGACACAGGAGAGAGAAACATCAAGAGTTTCCTCTTCATGTTCATCCATCTGGATGAAGACAAAGCCTCTGTTGGGTGACAGACCTGTGAGGAAAAGAAGGAAATTTGCTCTTATCCCATCTGCTGCCACACCACCTAGCCAGTACGAAGTCTTCAGATGCAACATGAATCTGTGCTGCTGCTCTTCCTTCGTTTTTTTTCTTTCCTAGGAGGACTGATAAAAGAGAAAGAAAAATCTGGTAGAAAGAAATGTCCTTCACTTGAACCAGGAGTCAGAGATGCAAGCTCTTACCTATCACTGTGGAAGGGAGGCACTGCCAGTATTGGGTTGAATTCTGCAACCGTGAGCAACCATGAAATGCAAAGGTATTCCTGGAAACAGCCACAACACCTATTCTACACATTTAATGAAGTAAAACCTTGCCAAGATCCTAAAGTAAGACTTTTTAATTAAAAGGAAGGACCTAAAGCACTCAAACGATAATGCACTACAAAGAAAAGCAAGAGACAGTGCCAATTTTGCAAGTTGTCTGAGGAGTAAGGAACTTACCGTAAGAAAATGTGCAGATGATTCTGAGAAATTAACCTTGTTCCATGGTAAAAGCAAAACAAAACAACATGAAGACCAAATCCTGATCCCAATCTATGCATGAATAAGATGCACAAACCAAACCTGAATTTTCTCCTAATACCCAACGTCCCATCTTTTCCTGTTGTGAATCTCTGTTACGAAAACGAAAAGGTAAAAAGCAAGCAAACCAATGAAAAAGACAGAAACTGAGTTATACATACATCAAGAAAATAGAATTTCCTAGTTTCTGGAAGCGACAGAAGTCTGGGAGAATGGGATTGCACATGTACAGTATGGGTAGAATGAAAGCAAATGTGATAAATAATGCTGCATTCTCTTGAAATCATGCTCAGCAGTGCTTCCCACTAACACCAAATTCTTGCTTTTTGAAAGGCCTTAGTTAAGCATATACAATTCGCATACCATCTTTCTCCAATTAATAGCAACCAAACAAATAGGCTTGACATGGTATGTGCACAGTAGTACCATAGAACTAATTTATAGCTGCCCCTAATTCAAAGGTGTGGTTCCTCAATCCTGAGGAGCGTCAGTGGGCCAACTATACCACTGCAAGTGCCCAGATTTTAATCCAGAGAAACTGCATTACAGTATCAGTCTGGAAATGACTCACAATGCATGGGGAAATTTGTTTGTTTACTTTACCATCCTCTCTAATCAATCTCCCACCAGGAAGTTTTGGTTAGAGCCTGGTGCTCTACCCTTCAGAGTTGATCTCCCAGCTGATTATAGCTGAACAAATATCCCAACCCTTCACAAAGTAATACCCCAAGCTCTTCACAATTTAATTTAAGACCTGAACATTGAAGAAGATGCTTGTTACTCCTGAGTTTGAGGGACCCACGGGGAGGGCACAACATGGTGTGTCTCGAAGCCTTTTGAATGCCACTCTGCTTCCAGGGCTGCTTAGAGAAAGGATGCAGTCCACTCTTGATCAGCTGTGAGCAACTGCTGACGTCCTTCCCTCTCTCTAATCCCAGTGGTAAGGCAGATAGTGACAGAGCGGATCGAGGACATTTTATTTTGTGATGCATCATTTACAGGAGAGTAGTGAAATGCAATGTTCTCTTCAAGAAGAGCATGTTCCCAAATTTGATACAAAGTCAGCTGAGCACAGGAAGATATTCTCTAGACCAAGAAATAACAGCAGCTTGCTGTTTCCCAGTGAGCGGCTGCTATGTGAGGTTGTGTATATGAGAGAGTCACAGAGGTACAGATGAAGAAAGATTTTTACAAAGATAGCTGCAAAGACTCTCAGGCATACCTTGTTTCAGCTGGCATGCCCCTGGGGTTGTTATTTTTAAGCAGTTGAGACTCTAGATGACCAGGAGAATGTGACGGGAAGTATCATTACAGAACCTTGATTGCTGCTGTCACAGAGGTAGCTGACTGGTAGACAGATAGCTCTACAACTAGGACAATGTTAAGAAAAGGATGTAAGGAAGTGTTTTATTTTCGTTCCATTGCTTTTAACTGCTATAAATTCTTCAGACACTGAGTTGTAAGAAGACAAGGTTCTCAGCCTTCATCTTGACTCATCCTGATTAATGCTCTGCCAGAAGGAAGTAATATATTAATTGTTTGTGATCTGGAAAAGGATAAGACCCTGACTTTGCATATGTTACCAAAACTCAGTCAGATAATGCTGTCTTAAAGGCAGGCTTTGGCACAGCTCTCATCAGTGAGATTTCCTGGACTGAAGAAGGATGTGTGGCCATGATTATTGCATTCAACTTCAAATAAAGGACACCTCCTTCTTCAAAGCTAGAGTAAAGAGACTGAATACACACCACATGCAGATTCAAGTGCGGGATAAAACAGAAGATACTTTAGTGCAGCATACCGTGTTACCAGGTCTTTCTGTGGAAACAGTAAGCCCATTAGAGGCATAATTTAAGAAATAGAGAGAGGATATGCTCAGTGACTGCACTCTGCACAGAGACAATATATGCTGTTAATCAGTAACACATTTTCTAACAGCTTCAGCAATGACAGGCTGCCACATGTTTTGAGGGTTTGGATTAAAGGCTAGGCAATGCTCCGAGAAATGGAGTTAATCACTTTTGACCATTTGCTACCTTCACTTCAGAGCTGTATCTGCAGCACATTTCACTGTATGCTGCTGAGGCACTGTAAAGTGATTAAGCAGGTCCTTTATCCTTCCTACATCTGGGCCTTAGCACTTCCATAAATAACACTGTGGAAAAAACTTTGCTCAGACGAGATCAGGGCATCCCTTCTTTCCTTTGTTCCTCTGCAAGGTCCTGAAGCTTCTTATTCAAGAAATTGTCAATTATGAAAACTCTACCTGTATGAAATTTGCTTAAAAAACCCAGAAGTTCAGTATTTTGTTAATTTTGAATGTTGAGCTCTCCTATCTGTCATTCCTGCCAACCAGATCTTGATTCTTTTGAAGAGCATAGGAATAAGAATCACAGAAGCTGCTCTCTCTCAAACCATGACCCATCATATATGCAATTTGCTCTAAACAGCATGGGAACTGAACTTGCCTAACGTATACATATACAAATGCCAGTCATGATCGATATCATTTAGGGCAGTTTGCCAGTATTACGACTACAGGCAGATAAAGAGGTGCGATGATAGTAAGTCAGGGTGGGATTGTTGTGCACTAGGAAAGCTGCATGATAAATCCTGCACAGTACTTTATATAATCTTACCTAGTTTAAACGATACCAGTTTATTGTTTGCTACAATTATTTATATTGTTCATATGAAGAAAAAACAAACCAAACACTTGCGTAGTCTCAAATACTTGCATGTACATACATCTGTAAGCTGAAATAGAGGTGTTTCCACTGGGCATACTAAAGCTTCTGATTTTTTTTCTCATTCTTTTAATATGAGTATTTGAGTTTGGTCCCTAACATGTACATGTCAGCAAAAACGGAACGAATATCAATGAGTTGAGCTGCACATTTTAGCTATGATCAAATTCAGTTCTATTTTTAATAGATTTAAGTATGGTGTAAGATAAAAACTATCTGTATACTTTAATACATATGGATAGACACACTTATTTACAAAGGTTGCTTAAGTAGTCTTCTCATTTTCCTTCAAAGTAATTCCCCACAGGGTTCAAATGACATATGGTAAGAATTCTTTTAAGGTAATCATATAAGAAAAACCAAGCACACGTAAATACGTGGCTGTTGACCATAAGATCAAAGGTCCCCAGTGAGTCTGTTGTGAACACCCAGTCCATACTGAAATGGGGTTTTATTCTTTCTAATCTGTTTTTTCCATTTTGTACAAGATGTGTGCTTTCCATATCAAAGTAAATGTGCATGTTGAGTGAATTAAAGTATGTGTAAGTTGAGTGAAAGGATTTCTGGTTTTGAAAAGAGTTAGAGTAAAAATTCCTACTTCCAAATTTAGGATGAGGTATTTTAAAATACTAGTTATTTTTCTATCAGAAACTCCCAAAGTAATAACTAGAATACAATTTGTGGTCAGTGACAACAGTCCCACCTAAGGCAAAGACACCAGCTACTTCAGCTGAAAGTGGAGGCTCTCACTTCTCACCATTGACATGCTTGTTTTCTTTTTTAGATTTCTTTGAGGATATAAAACAGTAGGAAAGAAGGTGGGCTTTTATGCTGCCATTTCTAGTCATTTTTCATTCTTTACTGCTCATATTCTAATAATTATCACAATTCAGGTGCAGCAATGTTTTAATGCCTTTATGTAAGAGAATATTTACGCTAAAAATGTTTTAGATAATTTAATTATAATGAAAATAATCAAGAAAGCATTAAAAAGTCACATAATTTTCACACAAAACCAATTTCATTGTGAACCAGTAATACCAGCAGTTCTGCTATTATAATTTAAAGGTTGGATAATGCGACATTTTTTGACCAAAATTCTTGCAGATTATTTACTCCTTAGGCATTTTCACGTGTGTAAGAGATTCACAGTTAGCCTATTTGTCACGATAAGTTTGATTCTCAAAACTGGGCAGTCAGTTATTGCCTGGAGTTTTGCTAGCAGTTTTGCTGAGCCCTGGAACACAATCCCCCATGATGGTGCAGCCTGACCTTAGTCAGACTAACAATTTGATTCTACAGAACAATAATCCTCATGAAAAGATTTCTTCAAATCCTGGCCCATCTTTTTCCAAGTACAGCTTGATAAGCTGGAAGCAGCAGTTTGGGAATCTGAGGAACATGAATAGCCAGAGAAATTCACGCTTCATTGAAATTAGCTGGATCCTTATATATTGTTGACTTTCCATTACATATGGCGTTGGTATTTGACAGTTACACACTGTACATAATTAATTTAGTTCTTTTCCCCATAACGAACATGACCTGATTGTAATTTTCCCAAATTAGATCATTTTTCATAATTAATCATCATATCATTTATGTGAACAAATGTCAGGCTATGGTTTGTCTACAAATGTAGTGCTGTATCTTCTGTTATGTGTGACTGACCATGTAAATCAACTTCCCTGCCCCTTCTCTGGATACCCTTAGCTTTATAAATGTGAGCAAAGCCAAAAAATGTTTCTAAGGCTTTGAAATTTTAAGGGAAAGCAGAGAACACTTGAAGTAAAAAAAAAAAGGCAGCAGGCACAGGAAATTTAGGACAGCTTCTGCTTTTCCTGTCATTATTTGCAAAACTCACCTTTTTTTAAAAGGATTCTGTTTGACTATACTCATAGAAATTAGATTAAAAAGTAGCTTGGTTTCTTTTGGACACCTTGAAGTCAATCAAAGCACATGATTTTAAGCATTTAAAAAATGCTGAAAGGCTGCTTTGGAGTAACTGAAACAATAACGGAAGTGTCTTATCCTAAGCCAAAGGAAGTATGTGGCTAACTGCCTGATTTTAGATTCTTATTTTTAAAACTCAAGCTTTTTCGGTGTGCCCCACAGAGAATTTGTTCCTGAACAATGAAAAGAGTAGGAAACCCAGCAGCAGATGAGTGTGTTTCACCTAATAGGTTGAATCCATAGCCAGTGGGAAGAGGTGCTTCCTATGGCAGGTCCTCTGACCTCCAATACCCTTGATGGGTTAGACGAATCCCACTCAGGGTCTTGCTGTGAATTTAGGCAAGTACTTTCCAGGGTTTTCCTCTTCACTTGGTATTCCCTGGCGGTTATTTCATTCTAACATGTTGGTCATGGGTTCAGGCCTGACAGAATGTAGGTCTGTTTATTTGACTCTTTTTAATAACAACCTGAAGGAAGTCCCAGGAGCTGACTTGTACAGCATTGCTGACACTGAAGATTTGAGCTGAGGAACACACTTGTGCCTTCAACTCTCCCAGTCCCTGACTACCCACAACAGGGGATTGCTGCAACTGATATTGACTCCCTCCTTACTTGTTCAGTTTTCCTTCAAGTGCAGAGCAGGGTGTACAGAAGAAACAGTGATGACTGAGGATTTGTCTTAACGTTCAGGCAAAAGCACCTAATGCGGTACCCTAACCTGGAGAGCAGGACACAGCACCCAGGGGTATAACTCAACCTGGGGGGAGTTTCCTATCAGCAGTTCTAGAAGCACTGTCAAACTTCCCTTATCCTGCACACAGAGCTCTCAACACTCGTTCAGACAAAATGTCTAAGTATGAAATAATCTGGACACATGATGGCTTCTTCTCTGTCTCTCCTTAAACAGCACTCCCTGTTGAGCTGTTTTGTGTCTTTTGATATGGACTTTCCACAAAGCAATAGTTGAGAAGAAACAGTCTTCATAAATAAAGCTGGGAGCTAGATATCCTACACACCCGTTGAAATAAAGGAGACATAGCAAGCATACCTCTCCATCCTGCAAGGCTTGCTGTCAGCATCGTGCAAACTTAACTGGCATGCTGCTACTTCTTCCCTTTCCTATTAGCTTGCAATTGTGGTGGCCGCTGAGGCTGTGCCTTACAGTCTTTGCTTTGATATGGCACAAAAGGCTTCAAAGTGGAACGTGCCACAGACTAGAGAAGGGTGGATCGGTTTGCTTCCATGCTTCCTAATCTTCTCTTTCTTCTCTCCCCCTTCTCCATGTCTCTTGTCACTCATTCTAGTTCTTCACTGGCACTGTTCCCACCAGCCCTGCTGTTCTTTCTTCCCTTCTCAGTCTCTCACCGTTACTGTTCTGCATACTGTTATATCTAAAGAAACTTCTCTGCTTTAACCTCATTTCCAACTTCTCTTTTTTTCCCCCCACTCAAATTCCATTCTGTCATAACAGTAGTAGCCTTAAATAGCTCCCAAAAGCTCTAAGTGGCTTCTCAGACATGTCCATTTCCTTAAATGGCCCTGCAAAAAGGAAGAAAAAAAATGTATTTTATATATATTTACCCTGCTCACCACCTGAGAAAAAGGTGTTCTTTGGACGTGACATGAGGACAGATGAAGGCAAGCAGTGATAAGTGTGAAAATCTGCTATCGGCTTCTGTCTGGCCATGTTCTCTTGTGATAACTTCATACCTCCTTTTCCTTCAGTGTATGAACAGCCATCCGCTGCTGCTTACTGTCCACAGGCTGCATTTCCTCTGCACAGATCTGTGTACTGAGGCTTTAGGAGACTATCTAGAGTTTGTTGAGGGATCTCTGAATGTGAGGAGATCACTTCACTGGTCTCTAGGATCTACACTTGGTTCTTACGGTGCGTTGACTGCCTTGTATCTCCTTGATACATAGGGATTCTTTGACAGATCAGTTCAAACGGAACACAAGTTACCTGAATTCTGGATAGTAATGAACAAAAGCAGAGAGCTGGCAAAAGGCTGCACCAGGGCCAAGCAAGGATCACTAACAGGGATTTTTACTCTGCAAATCAGAATGGTGTAGGACCATCAGAGCGGAAACAGTGACAGGAAACTCCAACAACAAATCACCGTACAATGCCAAGACTTGCAAAGCTGGCAGACATATCTCGTGTCAGAGAAGCCTGAAGTTGCCTCACTGGCCACTGAGGAAAACAGCTCCATCAGCTCTTCAGGTGAAAGGGCACTGCACAGCAGGGCTGTGATGAATCTGTCCTAAGCTCCTCCTCTACTTGCTGCTATGGCTAGGTTTAAGAAGCAGTGTTGTCATTCTGAATGGCTGATGGCAGGAAGAGCTTAATTTCAAACACAGCAAAGGCTTTTATTCAAAACAAGGGCTGAGTCCATCACCATCTTTCAGGTACAACAGAAGGAGCAACCAAACCTTGGTTAGGCAGTAAATGACAAGAAGCAGGAAGCACACTGCCCTGGTCTCTTCTCCCACTTGTGCAGAGGGATAGAAGTGTGTTATTCTAACTTGGCTGTTTCTTAGGTCAAAATGCAGAGGCAAAGAGTGCTCCAAAAAGTGACAATTTAGTCCACAAAACCAGCAGAAAAGGAACTTATGGGTTAAAAAAAAAAAAAAAAAAGTGGGTTTTGGTTTTTTGTTTGTTTTTGTTGCTATTATAATAAGCTGATGTGAATCAGCCAAGAAACCACGAAGTGCAAGAGCAGGCAGAGGTCTGCATCTGGGAACGGAGACAGGGAGGAAGGAGAAGGGGAAGAAGCAGGGATGGAGCATATTAATTTCCTCCTTTTGTCTGCAATAAGACATTATGGACTTGACTGCTTGTGAAACAGAAGGCTTGGGGTGAAGTTATACACACATTTAAAGCTGACAGAATTGTTCACTGCTGCCATGAAAAGGAAGTCCTCCCAGATCCAAGGCTCTGCCAGCTTTGCAGGATCCCGTCACACAGTTGCTTGTAATCCATCTCTCCACTTCTCCTTTCTTGCAGGTTTTCTTGAGGAAGAGTCAATTTAGAAATCAGATCAGAATTGACTTCGTAATGGACATGTTCAGAAAAGTGTTTTTGTGGAGGGGGTAACCTTGTGCACCCAGGGTTTGCTTTGCAAGGAACAGACGCACTGGCAGAAGATGACCAGTACGGGAATGTGTAGGGGAGTCAGAAGAAAACAGGAAGCTATCACTGATAAAAGCAGAAGACGGTTTTTGTAATTCAAATAAGGCAGAGACCTCCACAATGATGATACAAGGTTGAAATAATACAAACATCATCAAGCTCCTTAGGACATCTTTTTTCTTGTCTTTAAATCTGCATCTTGTTTTTGCAATTTGGGTATCTGTCTGCACTTCACTGCTTTGCTAAAGTCTTTGTGGTGCAGGTCTGAAAGGTGAAGAAGCATTAGTAACATGTGTCCTGCTCCTGTAAGATGCAGTCCATGGCTGTGCGCTTGTCCCTGGTCCTGGGCCAGACTCCCTGATGCCACCAAGTTCCCAGGGCAGTCAGGGAGCTGGTTACAGTTTCCTGGTTATCTGAGTCAGCTGCCGCAATGTATATATACCAGATGACAATCATCCCACAAGGGACTTTTCCCCTAGCTAAGAATAGCTGGGGCAGTAAAAAGAGAGGACTATAAGGGAAGAAAGCTGTCCCAGGGTCTGTGCTGAATGGACCAGGTTGCAGCTTGTACTGCTTTATCGTAATTAATAACAGAAGTGATAGGGCCGACAGGCTTGTAATCTTGGCAGCCCTTCAGCATCTGATCAGCCTCATTCTGTATCTTTAAGTAACTCAGATCTAAAGCACTAGAGCAATCAGGCTCCTGTCAGAGGTGAAAGAGGGTGTTTCTGAGTCTGATCAGAATAAAAAGTTTGTCTCTTTGGAATAACATCAAGCAAACCCACCAATGTCCGAGTGCAAAGAGCCCCACACACCCTCAGGGATGAGCTCAAAATAAAGGCTTGCACTGTATCGCTGAAACTCTCAAAAAATTACTGCCTTCCCAAGACACAGGGGACACAGCTTAGGGACTTCTGCATACACAGGAGCTATCCTGCTCACAACTCTCACCAGCACTGGCAATACCCCCTCCTTTGCCAGCTGAGTGGCACAGTGCTAAGCCAGCACAGGCTACCCCATGGCACTGGGAGATCACTACTCCTCCTGCCACCACATCTGCTTCTTTTGTTTTTTTCTGTTTCAGTGTCAGGAACAGCTGTTAAAAGGCTTTAGCTCTGTTTCATTTAAATACCTGAAACAAACACACATTTACATACAAGAAACTTTTTGATAAGAATCTCCTCCTTCTTACTGATCTCTTTTCCCATGCAGTTTAGCTCTGTAGAACAATATGCACCATATTCAACTCTTTGGGTCACACAAGTAAATACTTTCATGCCTGATATAGAGAGTATAAATGGTAACAGTCTCCAGTGATAATTGTCATTTGTGTATCTGGGCAAAACAGAGCAACCAAAATGTCAAAAGGCTGCTAACTAAGAATGGCAAACTTGCACCTTCTGATTTTGCATTCACTAAAACAGGTTTTCCTGGTGAAAGTCTACTTTGAGCCCTAGTTTCATTATATAATTGTTGTGTGACATGTAAAGCTCACTTTCTTCTTTACCATTCCCAAGTTATCAGATGATGTACCAATACTTAACAGGAGTATGGCAAGGTCATCTCTGCCGCTCTTCTTTCCCAGCTAACAAAGCCATTGACTTTCATTCTGAGACTCAGCTGAAGTACAACTATTGCAGGCTTTCTAATCCGCAGTCAACCTTGAATTTATTGTGTTACACAAGTAGCATTAGGTATAGACTAATTTTTTTGTATGGCTAGGTATATTCTAAATTGTCTAAACTTACAATGCCTATTCTGAAGAAATTTATGCCTTTTTACAGTGTATTCTTACAGAATTACTTCTGAAAGACGCAGTGTGGCTCTTTAATACTTGGGGAACAAAATAAGCATTTCAAAACACACACTCTCACTGCAGAGGAGCAGTTCTCCACAAAAGGCACAAGAAAGAAGTCTGAAAAGACTGGTGAATGAGAAAACCAGGTAAAATCTCCTTTGGAGGATGAAAATCATTAGCTCTGAGTCTAGATTCAGGCCTGTAGCCATTTGTAAGCCATTAGAGGTTTGAGGTAGGAGTTATGGCCTGGGTTATGAAGCGAGTCATCCCAGAAACCTGAACTGGCCTTCTGGCATAAAAGTCTGAAAATGAAAGTCAAAATAGATCCTTGTATATGCGTTTGAAGTTGGAAATCTGTTTTTATCCACATGTCCTGAAATGACTCATTTCTATCCAAAAGTAGCAGTAACAAATAATCCAGGCTTCAGTTTTATGGCAGCATTATGACTCACATCTTTGTAAATTTATGCTATATGTGTATTATATTAAATATTTTCAGTAATTTACGCATGAAACAATATACTTTCTGTTCCTTTGAAATAGCAGTGATTCTGCGTATTTTTCAATCCTGTTCTGATTTGAAGGCAAAAAGGTCTTGTTTTTCTCTTGTTAGCAATCAGCCAGACTTCAATTTGTATCCACTTGCCAAAGTTAATATTTGTGCTTAACATAATCATTGGACTATTGTATAAATAGACCATCACAGCCATTCCCCAGGAAAGCGCGAAGGCTATGGGGAGCATCTGCCAACTTAACTGCTCCTTCTGAAAGTGGAATTGTTGATTAGTCACAGAATCACAGAATCACAGAATCCCAAGGGTTGGAAGGGACCTCAAAAGATCATCTGGTCCAACCCCCCCGCAAGAGCAGGGTAACCTACAGTACATCACACAGGAACTTGTCCAGGCGGGCCTTGAATATCTCCAGTGTAGGAGACTCCACAACCCCCCTGGGCAACCTGTTCCAGTGCTCTGTCACTCTTACAGTAAAGAAGTTCTTCCTGATGTTAACGTGGAACTTCCTATGCTCCAGTTTACACCCATTGCCCCTTGTCCTATCACTGGATATCACTGAAAAAAGCCTAGCTCCATCATCCTGACACCTACCCTTTACATATTTGTAAACATTGATGAGGTCACCCCTCAGTCTCCTCTTCTCCAAGCTAAAGAGACCCAGCTCCCTCAGCCTCTCCTCATAAGGGAGATGTTCCACTCCCTTAATCATCTTTGTGGCTCTGCGCTGGACTCCTTCAAGCAATTCCCTGTCCTTCTTGAATTGAGGGGCCCAGAACTGGACACAATATTCCAGATGCGGCCTCACCAAGGCTGAGTAGAGGGGGAGGAGAACCTCTCTTGACCTACTAACCACTCCCTTTCTAATGCACCCTAAGATGCCATTTGCCTTCTTGGCCACAAGAGCACATTGCTGGCTCATGGTCATCCTCCTATCCACCAGGACCCCCAGGTCCCTTTCCCGTTATACATAGGAACTAAAAGCCCTGGCATGTGTGTTTAAGATCATTTTACTTGACTACAGTCCTAGCTCAGACTCCCTTATTCTTTTCAGTAGTTAATTATACTTCATTTCCACATTTTTTTATTTTCATGTTTTGTTCTACTTTTCCCAGGTTTCCAATTTTCTCATGTTCCAAGTGAAAAGTATAAGGACTTCTTTGTCCTGCCTTGGAATTGCTCAGATGACTCATTAAGATGAGAGCGCATTCGTTTTCCAAGAAAAAAGACTACCACATGTTAGTTTTGATGTTTCCAGCACAAAAATCACAACGTGTCATTAACGGTTCTTCCAAGCTCACAAGCAGGAACTATTAACAAAATTTTGACATTTTTGCATTTTCTTTTTGACAATTTCCCAGTTAATTGATCATTAAGGCAGAGATCACACTCATGTTCTGTCCTTGTCCCTCACAGACACACATCTCTCTATGGCACCAGCCCCACCAAGACACACGCACATACACGTACACAGAATCTCTTCGGGGCTTCTTGGTCCCTACAAGGACCCATGCTGGCTGAACCACTCACCCTGGGGCAGATGCCCTGCCCTCCACATGGGAGCTGTTGCATTTGACACAGGAGAGATGGACCTGGAAAGATCCATTTGGGTGCTGCCCCAGGAAGCCAAGTTGGATGCAATGCTACAGGGGACAGTAAAAAGCGCTTACAAAAAGCACTGGAGCACATGCTTGAGCCATTCCCTGTCCCAGTATCAGTCAAGGAGCCAATGCTGTGGCTTGGGAGAGTGCTTCTGCTGACAGTGACCATCTGAACCCCCCCAGACAATGAAAGGGAGGCAATCTGTTTCTTACACCTGAGTGTGGGTTTGCAGTACCAGCCTATCACAGAACCAAATCATTAGCTTTTGGGGTTCTTTTGCAGGTTACAATATTTTCTTCCAGGTGAAGGTCCCAGTGCCTTTGTGTATCCAGGCTATAACTTCCAGAATATCCTCCTTGAGGACAGGTGAGATTGTTACTGTGCTGTCACCCATCTAAAGGAAAAGCTCAAGGATTAACAACACAAAATGAGCTCTCTACATTTTTCATTTGCATTGCAGTATAGTCACGATTTAAAGTTCACAGTCATATAGAGAGCCATGACAACTGTCATGTCTGAGCGTGGCTGCAGTGCGGTTGTCAGCTAAGCTAGTTTGCAATGGTTAGGATATGGCCCTATGTTTTGCATGCATTTGTGTTATTTTTCACATGAATGCTTCCTTTCATAATTTCTCACAGGCTCACACAATATGCATATGAACATGGTTACACACACAAGAGCCAACATGCACACATGCATGTATGTAAACCCTGCAAATACCTGAAAAAATTGTTTCTTTTAAGCACACCATCATCACTACACAGGAACAGTATTTTCTGCCCAGTCAATGCATATAAAATATCAGGTTAATCTGCTGTGTGCTTTATCCATTACCATGGATTTGGCAAATAGGGTATTCCTGCAGTTTTTGTTAAAACAACACAAACCTAATTTCTTTGAAGTCTGTATTTTTTACGTTTGGGATTAAGTATCCCTTAAAAACAGTCACCTTTTGCAATGATCTTATATCTTCTTACTACTCATTGGGATTGCTGCTCATGCAGCAGACAGCGTTTAGCTTTATGTTTCCATATCCAGCGATGTGGCCAGGTTTCATAATGCTGTGAATACCAAACCATAAAACTGCTTTTCAAAAGCAAATTCATAAATGCACTCATGCATACCTTTTTGAGTTATGAGGTGGCTGCAGATTTGGCAGTGCTGACTTGGTGCAGTTTTGACAGGTTAGGTTAAAGGATTAAGTCTAGTCTGTCTTCACTTTGCCCTGGCTCTGACACACTCTAAAAAAAGTTGTAGGCTGGCTCTGTGCCTAGTATGACCTCTACATCTCCTCAGAGTGACAACACTTCCCTTTAAGGCTCTTCAAAGGTCAAGGCAGATAACTTGTTGAGTCTTCCAGATACTTTCTTATCTGTGGCTCTTCCTCCTAACCTCACACAGTGGAAGAAATATGCAAAACCTTGGAGAAGAATAAATCGGGCTTCATAAGGAATAACTTGCATTGGATCAAAGTCTATCAACCTTTTCTTTAATCCTCATTTAAAACAAACATCCAGGATCACAGGTGACTAAAAACAGGTATGTGTTCCATATGGAGATTTCACCGCCCTTTTTGCCCTGGCTAATTTGCAATCGAAAGCAACTTTCAAGTACTTAAAATGAGAGAGCTGGGGAAATAATGATATGATGATAGAGGAGTTCGATGTTAAAAATAAAGCCTGTAATATTTGTTTAACAGCTATTCACCTTTGAGGAAAAAAAAGTGAACAAATAATAATGATAAGCACAGCCTTTTATTCCAGCTTTATGCCAAAGACTTTTAAAGAGAAGTGTTTGTGTATGCAAGATTCATAGAGGTTAATAGATTTTTAAGACCAGAATATCATCTAGTTTTCTGTATGATTTAGCCATTTAATTTCATCTAGTACCGAGATTAAGAACTTGTGACTGATTGCAAAATGTCCTTTAGGAAAAAGAAAAAAACCCCAAACATTCAGTTTTGATGTAAAAGTTCAAAAAAAATTATCTTTCAGTACACAGTGTTATCCCTTTATATTCTGATTGCTGGAGCTGGTGCTTTTGTCTTCTGAGGTCAAGTGCCCTATTAAAAGGAAACACTTTAAGTCGTTAGAGAACTATATGCAGGGCACATAAATCTCCTGGAGTAGGATTCTCTAAGATATGTTAAAAACTTTAAGCTTTCTGTAGGTTTGATCTTAAGGTGGAATTTCCTGTCTGTAAACTCATTCCTATTGCTCTTCTCTGAACACTCTCCAAGCTTTTATTATCTTTTTTGAAGAACAGATATCAGACTGCATTTTGGCAATGGTGACAGTAAGTTTCTGGACAGAGATAATACAGCTCTCCCTGCTATTCCATGATTCCTTCTTTATAAACCCGCAGACCTACGCTAATTTTTTTGGCTGTAGCATCAGATGAGAAAATATTTCAAGTGAAAAAGTAATACTGCCTTTTCAGGCTCAGTGCTTCTTTAAGTATTTTCTCCCTAATGTTAAATCTTGTACTTTTTATCCCTAGGACTTTGGCCTTGCATTTGGTTATATTAAAATGTGTGTTATTTCTTCTCAGCTTACTAAATGATGCAGAGGATCCTGTACAAACGACCTGTCGTCATGAGTTTTTTACCATTCCATCTGTTTTTGTGGCACCTGCAAACCTTATCAACAATTATTTTATATTTTCTTATGTGCTTTTGTCAATGATTTATGGCTGCACTGGGGAAAGAACTGGTCTGTGTGAGACCTCAGTGGAAACGCACTTGATTATAATTCTGTAATAATTAATCTGTTGGATATTCATCATTTGTACACCACATATCGTATTGTGTTATGATAGTGAGAAATTTGCATGGTAATGTTTGGAAAATTGTACACACATTCAGCCTGATCAGGCTAATAAAGGTACCTTTAATCAGCCCGTCATCTCTTAAGAAAGGAAATGAGGCCAGCAAGGACTATTTTATATAAAAAATTATAAAAAATTTCATCTGAAATTAATGATGTTCTCGTATTTTATTTTTCATATCTGTTATCATATTATTTTGGTAGGCTCGGTGTCATCTTTGCAGGTTTATTCTAATGATTGCTTTAAAATACAAGTTTACTTGCCATCCTTTAGAACTTCCCTGCAACTCTGAAGTTTTAAAATGTTACCAGGAACAACCTGCACAATTATTTCAAGACTCTTGGACTCAAGTGACCAGGACCCTACATCTTTTTTTAAAAGGCCTTGTTATAGTTGTCTAGCTTGTTTCTGAAGCTGGTTTAGTTCTAAGTGTGCAAATGACTTCGTGACAACTTTTTTCTGTTAAACAGCACCTGAAGTAAGAAGTTACAAACCCAGTTACCAGCTTAAAATGTAGCTATAAACTAGATTAGTAACCTATCAAATTCCCAACATAGTTCTTTGAAGCTACAAACGAGTGACCTCACTCTCAGGCGAGTTCGGGTCTGGTTTTCAACCAAGACATGCAAGCAGGAGGGAGCAAACAAAAAAATCCCATGAAGTCCACCGCCTAAGGTTTTGCTTGCTTTTTCTTTGCAGGATATGGGAGAAGAAGACCTCTGCCTACCTGCAGCCCAGGGACATTCACGTGCCCTGTTCACAGAAAGTCTTGGAGCCATGCTGCCACAGCTGCTGTTTGGCAAGGGGTATAGTCCAAAAAGCCCGTCTTCAAATTCACCTTCTTGCCCTTTCTGTATGTTTATCTGTGCATATCTAATTAAATTATTTTGTTTTACCTCCATATATAAAAAACAGTCCCTTATTCCTTTTTGGTGCCAAAACATATGGTTTGTCATCTTTGACAGCACATAAGAAGATTTTTTGCCTAAAGGCAAACCAAGGCACTACAGTGGCTTTGCCACAGCACTCTTCCTTGTGTGAGTGTATGTAACAAGCATAGTACCATAGCCGTCATGGTCTGAAGTGCTTCCTTGGGTACATTTGAGTACATTTTATACTCACTAACTGCAGTTACACGAACATTTAGTAAAGTACTGAAGTTCAACACCATATTTTCTGCTCTTCATTCTACACCTAAAAAGATTAAGAGCATGAGATTTAAATTTTCTTTTTAAAGAGTTTACACATCCTTAAAGCTAATTTTCCTATGGACCTGAAAAACAATTTGATAAACTTAAGTACCCATTGCTTGTGATTCTAGAGTAGTTTTAAGCGGGCCAATTCCAACATGCATTGCTGAGTGTAAAGAGGACAATGGTTCAACAAGGAGTAAAAATGAATTTCATGTTTTAACATTAGAGAGAGTAAAGAAGATCATGTATTAATTAAATAAAAGACTAAACAGGACAAACCTTTGGAACAACAGACATAACATTTAAGAATAAAATCAACATGTCAGGGTAAAGGTCGGAGAAGATCAAGAAAGACGCTAATAGTTGTGCTTTTTCCATTTTCTTATCGATCAATATTATGTTTTTCCCAGTGAAAATGCAACAGCAGAGTTATTGCTGACCTTTTCCTCACCCTTCCATTGTGTATAAAATCACAGCAAAATAACAAACAACTTCATAAGCTGCAGAGTTTTTCAAGCCAAAAAGCATATGTCCAGAAAATAATTGTTTAAAACATGCAGGGAAAAAACATTCTTTCAATGGTAAGAAGTAATCTACTCCTCTCCTAATTGCACATGTGAAGAACTTTGTGTCAGTGTAAAAGTCAATAGTTACACATCTCTTTTTTTAAATTAAGCAATAAACTTTGTTAGCATTTTCAATAATTGATAGGTCGAATACACTCTCAATGACAAGAATAGGACTCAAGTGCGTATCTCAATAAGGACTAAAAGTGGACATGTACATTTCAGTTATTATAATATTTTGTGATTGTTCTAGTTTCTTACTTTTCAGTTTAATGCATCATGGATCAAAATTTTATTTATTAGTAATTATTACCCACATTGTCATTTGAAAAACCAAAAAATGGCTTTTGTAAGAACTTTACAAAATTATTTACTAATAAGGACATGGATGGCCGCAGTGAGCAATTCAATGAGAAAAGTGTGTTTTCTGTTCCAGTAAAATGACACTTCCCATTTTCTGCCACTGCCACCAGGAAGAACGGCACAGAAGCTGAGGCAAAAAGGAATTAATAATAATAATAAAAAAGAAATAAACAAATAATTTACAGTCATTTCACTGATTCCAAAACAAACAATGTTTTTGTTTTGATTAGTTAAAGTTAGGAACAGGCTAACATTTTACACATGGAAAGTTGAACTTTGAATGATTCATCATTGTGAGTGTCAGCATAAACCACAGAGATATTATGACATACCATAAAGAAACACCACTTTCAAGTGAAGGAAGAAATGTTTATGTTTCTCTAATGTAAATAGTATTTGCAGATCCATGTAGTAGAGGTAATAAAAAATAGCTACCTCAGTTATTGAAAAATATTCACAGTTGTCCTTTCAAAAATATATACTGAAAACAGAAGTTAACAGCTGCCTAGTGAGAAGTTTATTGCCATTTCAAATGTGCATGTAGTGAAGATATAATTGTTTTACATACAAATTAGGTAGTCACAGGTTTACCTGCATAAAAGTTTAGCTTGATAAACTGTATGGTCTGATGCTCAGTGATATAGTAAGGATATGTTTTCTTGCAGAATGTTATATGCTCACTAGATGTCTCTTTATATGACATACAGGGTGTGGTGACTTCTGTAGACAAAGGAAGCTTCTTTGTCTTCATGAAAGTTATAGCTGTTCTCCTTATTAAAAGCCACCGAAGAATAGATACATACATGGTAACTTAGGCAGCCATGAAAATCTCAGTATTACATCTCAGATTTCTAAACCTGAACTTTGGTTACAAAATATTTAGGATGCAAACACATAACAAATGCTTTGCAGGAGATTAGAAACCTTGACAGGTCCCACAGCTTTCACTGGAGCAGTGATATAGTTGACCTACAAAGATACGTGATTGTTGGGGAATCTCTGCCTTCGTTTAGAAAACCAGGTAGCAGCCAACCTGGATGCATGAAGATACTTGAAAACGGGACCTCTCTGTATTCCAGGAGTATTCTCAAAATGCAGATGGCAAATGTGGAGCCCCCAGATGCATTATGTATTATCAAGGCTCATAATTCATTTAATGATGTAATTGTTTTACAAGCCTGAGTCATCATTTGTATCTAAGTGTAGTGACATAGAAACAAACCTAATAAAATGTCACTGTTGTGCTCTACTGCGCTACAGCAATTACTGTAGGCAGTACGCAGCTCTCGCTCTCCTCCTGTTCACTGTCTTTACTTTCTGCACTAAACTGAAACTATCGCCGCTTGAAGTTACAGAAGACAATCTCCAACAAGAGAGAGGATGTTTTCTTTTCTATTAGCCCAGCAGTTATAATATTCCCTTGAAACACTGGAAATATGCTGGAAAATCACCAAAATTGTGGAACTCCAGACTGGTTCCAGTAAGTTCTGTGCAAAAAAGATATCTGAATACAATAAAACACTCTGATGGAGACATGAGAAAATGCAGAACCTTCCATACTCCTTTTCTGCTATTTCTTGGTGTAGAATTACTGTTTCAACCCCATTTTTCCAAGGTTTTAACCATCACTAGTACCCCATGACAATTCAATGCTGAAATGAAAAGCATGCCAGTATCCTCTACCTGGTGCGATGCTGGCTTTGTGGAGGATATTACTGCTTGGATTCTCAAATTCCCAAGGTAAATATTTCCCATTGGTAGGCTTCATGGTGGTTCCAAAATGGCATTTTTCCCCTCACAAAAGTTGCTGCTTAGGGACACTTCTCCTGGGGTGTTACGGCTTTGGCATAAGCACATTTCTCTTTCTGTTGACCAAGATGCACAAAAAGGTATTTCTATAGGAAGGAGCTTCAATATTTCTGTTGCAGTAGAAGGCTTTTGGGTGCCAAAGGACTGCATGGCTTGCAGCACTCTGCTTCTTCCCTGCATTTTGTCACAGCTTTTGAAAGGATTTTATCTTCCATTCCTTTTCCTCTTCCTTCCCAATATCTCACAGGGGTCCCCTCCCTGTTCCTATGCTCTTCCCATTCTGCTTGATTGACTCTCAAGCTGTCATTTGCTTCATCCATCCACTATTTTTTCTTTATCTTGCCATAACTTTCTTACAGATGTGGTGATACACAGCTGATTTTAAAAGTCTCTGTGCCTTGTGGGTCACACATTTTCCCTTATTCAAATAGCTTGCTATCTCCCATAATTTTCTGTGGAAGTCACACTGAAGAAGGTGTTTGTGGCAGTGGCTGCATTTTCCCTACACATTTTGGTAACAATGCAGATCTCAGCTGCCTAACTAAAGATGGCTTGGAGCTGCTTTTGTTTCTGCTTGGAAGGAGTCTTGGAAAAACAATTGCATTTGCGGACTGTGTGTAAGAAGCTGAACAGGTAGTACAAATGATAAAATGTCTGGGTTTTTTCTAAATAGAAGGATAACGTGGGAGAAAGAAAACTATGTCTCAAGATATTTGGGAAATACAATGGGGGGAAAAAAAGGAAAAATATACACTGGATATTTTGGTTTTTTCTCTATATTTTTTCAAAGATGTGACAACTGGACTGTATATCCAAAAGTCTTTACAGGACATGGACAGTAATCATGGAATTCATCTTTGGTGACTGGGCAGGGCAAGGGCATGCAGAGCATCACTTGAGCCTGTAAAGCTGGCCCAGGTTACTGCAGATCAGACTGAACCCAGCTGGGAGGGGTCAGCTTACTTACAATATTCATTTTTCTCTCAACAGATTAATTAATTCTGTGAATACACTAGAAGGGAATATGACGACTGTGCTGTTAAAAAGAGTCTTGGCCCTAATCAAGCTGTGAATTTGCTAAGTGGCCCTGCAATAGCTTTCCATATTTGCCTTTTTTATTTTTTCTTCATTTTTCTCTGTTATTTTTGTGTAATTTTATAGCTATTTGTCTTTTTTTTTCTCCAAGAGATGTATTTGATTTTACATTTTCACAGAATTCCCACTACTTGACAGAGAAACGCCTGCCTGTGAAGATCACTAGGAGGTTCGAATTCCCCAAATTCTGAAGCGAAAAGGGCTTTACTGTGACCTGAACCAAGCATTTTATTTAGAAAAAGATCCTTTGAAATAATTGACAACTCCAGCTCTTATGACTGCTGGTGGTTTCTGCCAGAAGGGCTAATGTTTGGGAGAGGAAAGTTACAAGAGGTGTCTTGTATTTAAACCTTAAGAATAAAGAATAAAAGCTCACATCCTGGGAAGGAGAAGCAAAAAGAAAAAGCATTTTGCAAGAATAAAGAAATGCAATGCAGCTATTTGCGGGCGAGAAATCTAGCACAGTTGCTGTGTGCCCATCAATCAGAGGCTGAGATGAAACCATTTGTAAAAGTTAATAGAGCAAAGTATAATGAAAGACAAATTGGTGTTATTAGTCTAAAGTTTATGGTTCAATTAAACTAATAATATGCAGTAAAGCAAAAAGAATAATTAGGAATTATGATAAATATACATGGGTTTGTGGAAATATGACAAAACTTTACATATTTTGTTCTTTTTGAATATACTATCTTTTTGATAGCTTTATACACAGCTGCCTGGGGGCATACAAGAAAACTGCAACAGTAAAATTTAAAACAGATAATTACTTGACACCAAATAGTATTAAATATGCAACATAAAATTTACAGTGGGAATTATCCTGAGAGCTGAACCAATTTGAGATTTTAAAAATAAAAGGACATTTTAAATTGGTTTTATGGAATTACTTGTTTATCAGCTTCATAAATAGATAAATTATAAATATTTTATAGTCAAGGCTTATTTCATTCTTTGAACCCTTTAATATTTACAAAATACATACAATAAACTGATCTATCTACTGTGAACTAAACCTTTTATGTCCTCAATGCTTCTCTTTCTGGAAATATGTAAAGGAAAAAGAGTCCTTGTCACTTGACTAGCACTCGGCATTGTCCCTCCCCTCCTTGCAGCATGACATCAGGAAGACCAAGGAAACATGTACCCTTTTTCGCCCAGAAAAATAAGTAGAGAGGTAGGAAGCCAGGCCAGGAGACTTGCTAGTGTTTCAACTGGCTTCTTCCCTAAGCCCTTTCAGAAGTGTTCAGAGAACTGACATGATCCTGCCAAACCTTTCAGTTCAGGCTTTCCAAGAAGGCATGACTCGCTCTGTCAGCAGGTACCCAGTTAGCCTGGGGAAGCAGTGCTTGGTTCTGAAAAACTACAGTCTCCTCAGCTCAGGTAACTGCTTATTACACATTCCTATCCTTGACAAGTGGGCACGTCCGGTGCTATAGCCATGAGCACAGACTGCGCAGACATGGCTGGAATCAGATGGAGCAGCTGAAGTTGTGACTTAGATTGAGAGGGCGAAACTGTATGAACATCAGCCTGATTAATGTCACACTTAGCCTCTCAGCCTTCAAGTTTACAATACAATCATTTATTTATTTTTAAGGTTATTGGGATGCAGCAATGTATTTTGCTCATTGAAAGATGGATGGGGAATTTGCATGAAGAGAATCACAAAGAATCACAGAGTTGTTAAGTGTTGGAAGGGACCTCTGGAGATCATCTTGTCCAACTCCTTACCAAGGCAGGCCCACCTACAGCAGGTCACACAGAAACATGTCTGGGTGGGTTTTGAATAACTGCGTAGAGGCAGACTCCACAGCCCCACTTGGCAGCCAGTTCCAGTGCTCTGCCACCCCCAACATAAAGAAGTTCTTCCTCAAAATCAAACACACATCCCACAGTAATAACATAATTTTTTTAATTCACATTTAAGCTTCACCTGACTCAATCTGCCGTTGGTGGAACATCAGGATTTCTTTGGTTTCAATGGGGAAACACAACATTGGAAAGCTGCAGCAGAAAGGAAAGCGAAAAGAAAAACAGTAAAAATTTCAGATTCATAAGAGGACAGAGGTCAGTTTTGAAATGTGGTTTGAATACTCCTGTGGAATTTTGTTAAACAGACAGAAACTAGAGAGAACTTAGCAACAGAAAAGTAAATAAACCAAGTTAAAAAATAGCAAGAACAAACTATTAATTCAGCATTTTCTGGAGGAAAAAAAAAATAAAATTCCAAAACCAAAACAAAATAAAAATCCCCAAAACTCCAAGCAAGCCCAAAAAGATCAAAAAGATATTTTGATGTCATTTATGGACTTAGAGCACAGAAAGGACTATCGTCTCTTCTTCTTGGGGAAGCTAAATTTCATACATCCTTAATCAATTAAATACCTTTCCTCAAACCCTGGGACTGTGACATTTCACTCAGTCAAAGACAGAGGACAGCAGAGACCAAGAGACTTCCAGGATGGGAACCTGGTTAGATGTATACTCAACAAATGCTCATTACCCTCACAGCAAAGAAACAGTATTGTATTTAAAGAAATGATGCCTCGCTTCAGTAGGATTTCTGGGTGCTTTTGTAATCCCCTACTGTCAGAGCTTTTTTCGCTATGAAATTCCTGTTGCCAGTGACTGAGTTAAATCTTGATCTTCTTTTCAAATAAGCTGAGCAAGATAAGCATTGAAAGCCTCACACCGCAGGGCTTGAATATTTTGATCTCACAGGGCCAAATATGTTTTAAAAGAACATCCCAGAAAAAAAGCTTCACATTTTTCCCCCCAAAATCCCTATATATGAAAAACTTCCATGAAAATTCCTTTAGACCAGGGTACTTTAAACCACAATTTTGTTTAGAAAGAGGCAAAATGTTGAGACACTCTTACTACTTTAATTCAGCATTTCCATTTTCTTGCCTTTGAGTTGGGTAAATTAATGGCAACAACTCGATCCCTACTTATATTCAGAAACTATGCCTTTATCTTTTATGTTTGTAATTTGAATTTTTATAACATATTGCTTAGGCAAAGTTATTTCAAGCTATATGGTAACACTTTCTTACTGCAATAATCCATTCAAATATTGTCTCACTCAAATGTCTAATTTCCACCTATGATTGATTACTTAAATACAAGAAAATATTTGGGTATTTTTCCCCTTCCTATTAGTTGAAAGACTCTCAAATTTGCAAAGAATGTCCTGTAATAATTTCAATTAGAACTGAGCAAATAGTCTCCATCTAACAATTCAGGAAATGCTTTATTATCTTCCTTCTTGCTAACTGTCTGTGGAAAGATCCTCAAATAAAACTTATGTGTTGCTTGCAGGAGTTGTTCTTCCCCTTCTCCCCATCCAGATTACCTGCAGTTCCCTGGAATACTTCACATGCAAAATCCAAATTCTTTTGAATGTCCTTACTAATTTTCACAACTGTATTATTATTATTATGCTAAATTAGTTGAACACAATAGCCAGTAAGGCTTGCACAACCAAAAACCTCGTGGCTGGCAAACCTTGACCAGTTTTTCCCTCTATTTGCTGCATTTGCATGGCAGCAGAGCTTGAGGAGCACGTATCTGAGATGACACTTGGCATTCTCTCTAATACAAGGCAAAACAGTTTTCATGCTAGCCTTTGTCTTAAGGGACAGCAGTCACTTCAGACACCAGAGTGAGAAAGAAAAGGAAGGGAAGAAGTTAAATCAATTTCTTTGTCTGCTTAGGCCTTCTGCCCTGTCCTTTCCCAGCTAAAAAAATGAACCCTCTCCCCAGACTGTCATTCCATTTCTGCCCTCAGTCATATTCCTTTACTATATCCTCAGTGTTCCCACTTAGTCAAGCTAGAGAGGATCATCTTTGTGGGAGAAACACTTAACATAGTGCAGAGGTAAGGATAATGTGAGCAATAGAGATGTGTGAAGGGGAAAATTGAGCCTGGAGAGAGGAAGTGTCCCTGAAACAGTTTTTCCTGCAGGAAGCACCAGCTGTGGTCTCCCTCTGAATTAATTCATTTTAATGAGGTTATGATTCTGCCTTGGAAGTTCTCTTCCACTTGCCAAACTTCCTCTTGTAGAATCCAAGCTTAGGCCTGGGGTGCCTTTGTTGGAATAACTTAGATAGTAGGAAATTAAATGGAAGGGAGAAGAGTTTAATTTTCCCATTGTCAACCATTAATGCATTCTTCAAAATGTTTGCAGAGAGTACTTCTGGAGGATGTCTGAGAGGCATGAAGCTGCTTCATGCTCTGTGTTCACCCACCAAATTTGTGCAGGGCCAGGTCTACCTTCTGTTTGCACAGCAGGGAGAGTGCTCAGTGGTGGCAGAGCTCAGGAATGGCTTTCTCTCAGCTACCAGGAAGCTTTCTAAACACCAGGTCTGTAGAAGGGGCCAAATTGAATTTTGGTACTGTTAAATCTGAATTAAGGCACAGAGAAGTTGGTGTGAGTGTGATAGTGTAACCTCCTAGCCAGAACACTTGGTCAGCAGAAAAGAACTTCTGGAGTATATTTAATGGCTGTTGGCTTATTTAAAATGTTTATTCAAGCAGATGCATATCTCCCCTCTACTTGCCGAGTGCCCCAGCTCACAGACTCAGGAATACGCCTTCACACACCTTTTCCATGTGATCCAGCAAACTTCCTTTTTGCACAGTCCAATATGGAAAGATATGAGCTGTGCAACCCTCTGCTCAAGGGAGCCCCCAGTCTCCTGCTGAGGGCTCTCAGGTGCCAACTTCGATTTGCTACAGGCAGAGGAAGGGCTTCACGCCAGGTGCCCTAAAGACTCGGTCCCCAGTCATGCCAGAAACTGTCAGAAACTCCTAGCTTGAACTAGATGAAAAGGAGTGTTTGATGGGCAAAGAAAATCACAGTATATTTGCACAGCCTTTTGTGGTGGATACCCCTGGTCTCTGCTCCATGCTCTGCCTGCTCAGAGTCTCTTCCTACAGCGCATACCCTTCCTGTTGGTTGTCCAGGAGGCTCAGGGACCTGCCTAATGTATTAGTTTCAAACTATAGCTGTGGCATATGATTGCTCAGGACTGCATTGTACCACTAAATGTTCAGCCAACACTGAAATGCTTTCCAGCCTTGGAAAGTCAGTTGCTGCTTTCCAAACCAGCAAGTATCCTGATCTGTGGAAGCCTGCATAAACACCATGACCTGGTGTTTCTGAAGCAATCGGGAATCTAAATCAGCTGAGGGAAATCGTGGGTGTGCTTTGAAGCTAGGCTTAAAACCGTATTTTGTAAGAGCTAATCTTCACGTTGTCCTGCACTTCATTCCCTGTTCCTTTTCTGCATTTCAGCCAGAACCCAAGTCCGTATGTCTTTTCAAACAAACCACAAATAATTTTCCCTCTTGAATTTGTTTGCCATTGTAGAGACACTATTTTACCACGCACAAAGAATTTCCTGAGTCTTTTTAATACTATAACAACACCTCAGTTTTAATTACTTGAACAAAAAGGTTTCAAGTCCATCAGAGTGCCTTTCAAGGTCTGCAAAGATATTAACTGATTCCATAACCAATTACCTACATTTTCCTTTACTTATTGCAAATGTGACCTTTTGTTAGAATTTGATTGCAAGTTTCCTGCTGTGAGTATATAACTATCTGTGTGTCTGAGAACGGCTACCCTCCACTCATGTGATGACTGCTGTTAATTTTAATACACTTTGATGGCTGGAGAACAAATAAGTGTCTGTGACACAGAGCAGAGACATTTGAAGGTGGATAAACTACCACTTTAATGAGTAGAAATCAGCAAGTAAAGGGGCCTTCCAGTGACAAACCAGAAGACCTTCAACCTAAGCAAAGCAAAGTATTTTTCAGTCTGGAGGGGATTTAAGAAAAAAGAAGAATCCTACCTTCTGTATAGAGGTAGAATAACAAAACACCCCATAAAAAATGATGTAAATGCTAAAGAAGAGGAATACATAAATAAATGCTCTCAAGAGATATCTATTTCTCTTACAAATGAAACTATGTGAGAGAAAAATATTTCAGAGACACTATTGCAGTGGTATGCTTTTATTACCTGTTGCTAGTAATTCTCTGAGATACAGAAAAAATTGGTTTGTAGACCTGTTTTCTCCATATTGGCACTGTATTATTGTAGTTTTGTTTTTGTTTTTCCTTGACTCCAAAGACAATCCTCAGGCTAGAATCCTACCTCTGGAGAAAAATATGCTTCCAGATTTGTTGGGCTCCCGAGGAGAGCAAGAATGAAAATTTAGAACTGAAAGGATTTGCTTACAAGACAAGATTAAAAACTGTTACTTACCCTGACTAAGTAATAATAAAGGTGAAACATATTCATTCTTTATAAATATTTAAATAATATGAATCCCTACAAGTGAGAGGAATTAATTAACAGTAGCTAAAGAAGTACCGAGATATTGGAAATGTTGCAAATTGTGTAATAATACGTAGGCTGGATTATTCATTGTACAGAAAAAAAAAAAAGATACAAATTCTTCCAATAAAATTAAGAAAAACTATTGCCTGCTTATGTAAAATGATACTGGACTAAAGTCTGGCTCTTGAAACTGCATTCTTTACTGTTATTTCCATTAAAAATGCACAATTGCACAAACAGGTTCCATTGTGCAAAACCAGGAGACAAACAGAAAAGCCTTGCATCTGGGCCCTTTTCTTCTTCTTCTTCTTCTTCTTCTTCTTCTTCTTCTTCTTCTTCTTCTTCTTCTAGTTTTCCTCCACAGTTTGCAGGTGTATTCTGAAACTTAAATACTGACTTGTTATCACCAGTGGAAGAGTTTACAGAGCACAGCAACATCTCTGGTTACATGTGAAAAAGGAGGACCAAGCAGAAAAGATTCTCTGTATTTATTCTTTCCTAGTCAGTCACTATTGATTGGTTCCCCAAACTGATGAAATGATCAGTTATTAGGCTACAGAATTATTTTCCTTATGTTCCTGATCGGTGTTCAGAGTCTCATTTCTTTTTTGAAAAAAACACAGTTTTTAGCTTGTTGCCCCTAGACAGAAATCCCATCTTTGAGCTGACTCCACTTGCCTGGACCCTTACCCCCTTACTAAACAGGCTATGCAATAAGGAGAAAAGTTCCAGAGATCTGTATGAGGACCTAGAGCCCTCTACAGCATTTTAATTTCACAGCCTGTGGCTGACTTGTTTTCTGTTATCACTGTCAATTAAGCAAGCAGGGGAGGGGCATTGCCTTTCTTTAAGATGCAAACCCTTCCCATTATAAAAGTCTTTTTCAGTAATAATATTTTCTGCCGGTCTCTTAACATTATGGTCTGAAATTGCCATGTGGAGTCAGACTATTTTATCCTAATTGCTGAAAGAGAGAATTTCAGAGAATTTCAGCAAAGATAAAACAGCTGATTCCAAGAGTTAGATGAGAAAAGAAACCCTAAACCTAAAATAAAAAAGTCAGGAAAGAGCTCTCAGTCTGACCCCAGTCATCACTATTTCATCCTTGCTAAGGTAAATTTTAATGGCCACTTTGTTGTCACTACCACGAAGTGGTACCACAGTTTGCTAGGACTTGCACTGTTGGCAGAGGCCAACATCTACAAAGTCATCCAAAACTCAGGGTGCTGCTCTCCTTTTTTTTGGTTTCTATCTAGGTCACTGAGAGAAGGTTGTCTTTGTCCCATTACTTGAGTACATGGTGACAGTACATAGCCAAGTACCTCAGCTACATTACCTGAGTAGCTCCATGGCTAGTAGGTAGCTGACCTCAACCAAAATCGCCCTTCTACTCTCCTAATGTCAAAAACCTGTCACGATACGTCTACAAGCTTACATCACCACCTTTTATTCTACTGGCCCCAGGAGTTACCAGCATTCATCCTTAATCCACCACTGTTATCTTGCCAACCAGTCAATGAGCTTTCTAAGCCTCCTGCCTTGTCCATAGGTTCTCCACTAGCAGTAAAGTTCTGTATCAGAAAGAAATGCTTCCAGACATCAATAAATATTCTCTTTCCTTTAGTGCACCAGACTGGAGTCCTGTAGATACCTGGTGCTCACATGGCTGTTTGGAAAAGAAAGGCAGTTCACAAAGCAGTACAGAAATGGCAAGAGCATGAGGGCAGGCAAAGCTCAAGCTGTCAGAGCTATACGGATCACAGGACAGCACCTGAGTGTAAACTCATTGCCAGCTTGTATCCAGGCTTGGCCTTCTACAGTGCAACTAGCTGGCATAATGCGCAGAGTTTTGGATTACAAATTGACACACAAGGGTTGAAAATGATCCTGAGAAAGATGAGCGAGGTTTGTGCTCAGCAGTAGCCTCAGACTGGAACTAGCTCATCAGCCAACAGACACAGTCAAAAGAGATCTGGCACACAACTCCCAAGGCTTGGGTGGCATTTCCAAGAGGAATGACTGGTAACAAGTAGTTCCAAACAACTTCTTAAAAAAATCAATCTTGAATCCGTGTTCACACTGAATAGAAACTATCTGTAGAACAGAGCACTTAGTAGAACATTGTTCACAAAAAGGTTCAGTCACTCTTGCCTTTTTGTATCAGTGTGATCTGTGATATTTTGTTTCTGGTTCCCAGTATTACTAAGGCAAGCAGGAGGGAGGAAGTGCTTGTATTACAATGGATTTGGGTTTTTTTAGTAAAATGTAATTCATAGCCAGATGTATGTCATGCACGTCATGAATCCCAGATTGTGAAATCCAGTGAAATAGCAAATTTTACCAAATCTGCTTATATTAAGGACAAAGAGTATTTCAAATCGAAGAAAATCAAGATGAATTAGAAATCAGAATGATACAAGATGCAAAGCTACATGCTTTTGAGAGCTGAAACTCCTTCCTGTTGGAACATATTGCATTTACACAACATCCTGCAGAACATCCCTGATCTGTATCTTTTCCCATTATCCTTTTACTTGTCTTGTTCTTGTCTCATTCTTTTCCAGTGTGAAGTTACTTACGCATTTCAGTCTTTTTTGATCTCTTAGAACTGAATTTGTCTTTTTTTTCTTTTTTTTTTTTTTTTTTTTTTTTTTTACTACATCATAACCTTCTAAAATTAAGTACAAAAATATTGATAAAACCAGTAAGGAAAATAGTAATAGCAAAGAAAGTTATGTATTTCCAATACACACCTATTAAAATGCAGTCAGTCTTTACAAACCACATCTTAAAAGTTGTACTGTAGACTGTTAGATTTCTTTATGAGCAATAAAAAGGACAGTGTAATGCTTTGTATCAGGGAAAGTGTTACAGGACCAGCTATACAGTGACAGGGGTTTTCAAAGTGATTTGGTTTTTGCTCCTTCCTCTGCAGTAGCAGAACAATTTTAACCACTGTGTAGATTGAGACAGATGGCCACATTAGTAGCCACTGGTCTTGCTGTTGAAGCAGAATGACAAGAGGAATTGCACTGCCTTCAGAGGGTAGAGGTATCGAATGTGCAAGACAGACAGGATGAGTGAGATTCAGCTGCCTAAGCATTGTCACCTCATGCTATCTGAGATGCCCTGGGGCAGCCACAACATCTGCATGGGGCTGGCAGGTCTGAGGTAGGACTTCAGGGAGATCCACTCCCTCACAAACAGGAGGTGGAGGCCAGGCAGGCTTAAAATGTCAGAGCCAATACCAAAAGTGATACTTGACACTCCTGTTTAGGCAATTGAAATTTTCCCCTCCTCCCTGAGTATTCATTAGCTTGACCTTGGAGTGCCTGGGGCTGTAGCTCACCTCTCACTTCATTCCTACTAGAAATGGAATTTCTCCAGAGATGTCATTGAAGCCAAACTTTGCACCCCAACGTTTTGATTCCCCAGCTATAGGAAAGGATTGAAAAGGTTTTGTGTCTGTTTCTTTCCTTTTTCTTTAGGAATTCACAGAAATTACGGGATGCACTAGCTGGGCCCTCACACCCCACTTCTGGCCGCCATGGCAGGGGAAACCCTCCTGGAGGTGTTATGGTTTACTAAAAATTTTCAATCTCTTTTTGAATTAAATGCCAAAGACTCCTGACCTCTCACAAAATAAATAAAAGCTACTGAAATCCTTGCAATCTTATAACATTGCTCATTGGAGAGTGCTCTCAGAAGGTGAAAGATCTGCTCTGAAATACTTATTAATTTGGAAACAAGGGACTCAATCCACTTCTCCTACCAGCCAAGAGACTGCCTGCAGCAGAAAACCATTGAAGAATTGCAGGTGCAGCCTTCCCAGGCTTGACAGAGCTGTTCCATCTCATGTTAATAATTAAATATTCATTGGAGCATGGACCAGAACCTGACTCTCCCACTTCCCAGGTGATAGCCCTAATTACATGCCTATGTCATCAATCTCTGTCTCTCCTGTAATGAATTGTCATTATTTGTATATACTGGAAGAGTTTTAACAGAAGACAGCTCCCCACCCTCTTCCCCTCCCCTCTGAATATCTGACAGCCAAGAGTTTGCAGCACTCTCTGGCGCAGATGAAGAGCTGGGCTCAAGTCTTTCCTCTGAATTACATGGAGTAATGAATGTAAGAAGAGGTACATGGAGAATAACCATGGTCACTGCAAGGTAGCCCTTGAAGACTCTTCCTTTGCTAAGCTGAGGGGGACTGAGCCTAGTGGGAATTCAAGTGAGGTCATTATGAAGAAGGGTCCTGATCAGGCTGGCTGTGGGTATGCATTTGTGCATGCACATTAGCCCCTGAGCTGGGGCTTTAACAATCTTGCTAGCTCCTTAAAACTAGAGTTATGCACAGAAAGGAACACATGGATGCTTAAGTCTCTTTGCACATCTAGCCTTGTCATCTACAGGATAACCTACAGAGGTACACATTGCTTCAAATAGTTTTCTAATGAAAGACAGTATCAGTAATTGATATACTGGCTATATGCCCCAGATTATCCCTTCAGGTGTCATTGCACAGCCTTTGCCACTGACTTGAACAACATAAAGATTTCACATTAAGACTCACAGAAAGGATCCTTCAGACTCTATAATCACATATTGCCTCTCCAGGGCATTTTCTACAGTGCAATACCATATTTTCATATCCACTACTCACATGCGCTGTAATACTTTCAGCACTAACACTCTTGGAATTACTTGTGCAGCCTTTAAATAGGCTGGTTTTACTACACTAAGTAGGTGTTTCCCCAGAGTTTTCCATAGTTAGATGCTTCCTGAAATATGGCACAAGATAAATCATTCATCACAAGTAAAGAGTCTGTTAATGCTTACCTGTTCTTTAGGAAAACAAAACTAGAATTGGTAAACTTAGCACTATTTATAATAGACTCACTAGCTCTGTGCATCCTCTGTGTGTGCAGAATTACACTACAGTGTAGGAAAGCTTTTTCTATTACACTCTGGTCAAAAGAGAGCATGGATTATTTTTTTACATGACATCTTCACACATTAACCTCTTTAATATTGTAGCCTCTCTCATCGGTGTCCGAGTGCTTTGCCAAGTCAAGCTGCAGCAGGGGCTAATGCAGTCCCCACGTGACTGGGAGAGGCGAGGGACAGAAGATGAGCTTTACCCCTTGCACACCTGATCACATACTGGGGCATGATCCTTCTTGTCCCACCATACACTACCCAGGACAAGGCTCCCACTTGCCAGCTGCTGCATGGTGTCACAGATCCCCTTCAGCGATCTGCATCTGTGACCAAGATGCCAAGAAGAAACCGCAGTGCTGTGCTGTGGATACCCAGGCTCCCAGCGAGCCACAAGGAGACGGAGAGGGGGATTACTGTGCCCTTATCTGCTTATGTAAATCTACTCCTGCAGATATTGAATGAATTCTAGCACAGATAATATGTGCATAGCCAATCCATGCCTATATTATCTATCTTTGGTCCTTCCTTCTTGCATTTACCATGTTTTTTTTTTTAAAGCAATTACAATGTAAGGCAGCAATAATTAAAACTATGCTTTATAAAATCCATTTAAAACTGTAATTTTGAAAATGGTTCTATGTAGATCTTTTGCGCTCTAATTCTGCTTTTCCTAACAGCAGTTACAAGAGTGTCACCCCCATGAGTTATTTGGAATTATTCTTGATTTCACCCTAACAGAGGTGACAGGAGAATCAGGCTTTAACATGCTCAGAGGGAGAAGAACACTGAACGTAAAACTGAATTTTTGCTTTGTTAGTGCCAGCATTCAAATATCATGCCCTCATCTCAACATGGTCTTTGTGAAGCCAGAGAGAGATGAGCAGCAGGACAGCATATATTGATTCACAAGTTCTTATGGGACCAAGAGGAAAGTTTCACCTGCAGTTGGGTATGAGGGAAGGAATGGCACACTGCTAGGGCTTGGATCATAGAGTTTCTACAGCAGGAATGACAGAAAAAGCAGTGAGAACATCTATTAGAACTCAAGTGTGCTTTCTGAAATACAGCTACAAGCACTATTGATTTACTCTCCTTTCATCCATACAGGAGAAAGACAAATTTTACCTCTGCTTATCACTGTTTTATTAATAAGAAACTAAAAGCCTAGCCATAATTTCCCATATATAAATAGGAAAAAATGATTAAAAACATGAAAAAGGGAAAGGAACAATGGTGGCTGGGCAGTTGACTTCACTGCTGTACAGAACATACTAGTACATCTACCTTATCACATTATTGTGATGGCTTGCCATGCCATCTAGCAGGGACTCGGGGTACTACCAGTTCTGGGAAAGAGGCAAAAAGGCAACACCACAAAAGCAAGACAAGGAAAAAGTTCTGTAAATATGAGTATATATATATATATATATAAATAAGAGCAAATACAAGCATTTGCATTTCTTCAGATAAAGACATTCCTGAATGAAGAGTAGCTTCTAAAAAATATCATTTACCTTTAATTCTGTACTTCAGACTGAGCACTTTCACAAGTTTACTATATATTGTGTATGAAAATATTCTTCTTCTACTTTTAAATCTCATATTTGTTCATTTTTTTCTAATATTAACAAAGGAAACCTGCAGCAGTTGGCTTTCTATACATCATGCAGCATTTCTATTTCACCTCTGTTGTGTTCATTTCCTTAAACCCTTCTCTGAAAGTTTTTCTGGCTCTTCTTTGTGTTGAACCTGTCATGCCTCTAGGCCAATGCTGAGACTGCACTCACAGTGGTTTGTAAAATCACCGTTTCTACAGTGTGTCCAGACACACCAACATCTGTCTTATGTAGTTGCATTTTACTCCTTATTGGCATGCAAAATTACTTAGTTACTTTTTTAAAAAGGAGCAATATGCCATTTTTCAGGTTAAAGTCATTTCCCATCCAAGAAATTACTAATTCCCACCATATATACCAAATCAAAACAGTACATTAGGCAAACTTCATCACTTGAGCTTCCTACGTGAAGACTGTATTTTATATTGCATGGACAAAACCATACTTCTGTTCTCTTTTTAAGCACTTTATGAAGCAGGAAAGTTGGATGAAAAACATTTTACTTGTTCTTAATATAAAGCTACAGCCATTCTCTCACTTGGTCACACAGGCAAAACCTTTCCCAACTGGTACATATACCAGTACTATGTTTGCCCCAAGCAGCTCTTAAAAGGACACAAGAATGCCCTTACTGCTGCCCCTCTACCTCTCACTATCATCACAAGCCTCTGGCATTCTATAGACAAAGTTAACTTTGACATTTCTCCTTCATTGTCCCTCCCTCTTCCTCAATTTTTACTGTATCTGTCTTCCCTCTCTAGCATGAATGCCTTGCACTTCACATCTTTATCATATATGCCTTTTCTCCTCACTTTAGCAGTTTTCTTTTGCTTTCTTACCTGCAACATGTAGCAGATCAATAACCAAAATGTGGTTGACTTCTCCAGCAAGCAGAAGCATTTTGGCTGCATTCTGCCCTATGCAGCTATCAGGATCACCAAGACCACAACAGCCAGCTCACAGTAACACTATGTACAAGCAGGGATGTGCTGTTGACTCGATCACTGTGCTTCCTATCAGTCCCCTCATCCGGCAGAATGGGCTGATGGGGAAAACAAGGACATTTTGTGTTTGCTGGCTACATTTAGCGCTGGCTAAAAGACCAAACACAAGACTCCAGCCTCGCCCAGCACTGCTGTTGGCAGTGGACCTATTTCTTCCAAGTTACTGATGAATGCATGAGAGACAATCCTCTCATTAGTCATAGCAAGCGCGGGTTCACAAGGGTAGTGTCCTGCTTAACTAGATTTCCTTGTATGACAATGTCACCCACGTAGCTGACCAAGAGAAGCCAGGAGATGAAGTGCTTTTGCTACTGGGGCTCCATTTTAGGGACACTTCTCTTTTAAAGAGCACAGTCTTTATAAACAATCTGGATGTAGGAGTGGAATGTACAGGCACTCTGCACTCTTGCCCCCTCTAGAGGACTCCGTGCAAGAATTGGCACCCCTCCACTCCAGGAGCAGGGCCAGGGAAAGAGAACGTAGGGCTCACACCATGCTTGGCAATAAACAACTCTATTATGGAATGCTAGCAGACCTCGTGCAGGCTGGCTGGGCCTCCCTTTTCCCACAGGGAAGGGCAAGCACGGGAGGGGGAAAAACATCCCCCCCTTGTGCCATGTGAGTAATGATGTGCTCACACGACTGACATTGTCCAGCACACAGCTGTGGCCATACAAGAGAAAAAGCATGGGTCCCTGGCGTATCTATCTGCTGAGACACGGTGTGAGGCCCAGGCATGACAGCACGGAGCCCATCACAAGAGGAATCATTGACGGCAGTGGGTCCACCTTCCACAGGGGTCAGCTGGCAGTATCCCAGCCATCCAGGCTCCTTTGCCTGAGATGGTGACAACAGCATTCCAGGAGCACCTCACCCAGGAGTACCTGTCAATACTGTCTTTGTTTCAACCTAGGAGTTTTCTCACTTTTGCCCTTCCAATTGCCTCTGCCGTTCCGCTCAGGCAGGTGTGAACAAACATCTGTGTTGTGCTTCGTTGCCAGCTAGGGTCAAGCCATGAAAATTACATTGTGCGATTTATACACTTGAAGGAAAGGATGCAGTCCAGGAGGGTCTAGGCAAGGCTGAGGAGTAGGCCAATGTGAGCAATTAGTATTCTTCTAATATAAATTACTACTACTCATTGGAGTTACTTCTATGAAACAGACAGAAGAAGGGAAATCACTGTCGGTTTTGGGTGGGTTTTTTTAAGCTGTGCAAAATGCTCAGTGTGATCAGGTTCACCTGACAATAGAATTCCTGAGTCTTCATCCAGGAACAACAAAAAATCCCATTTGGAAACAAAAGATAGTTCCAGTAACTATTGAAAGAACCTGGGTTGACATTCAAAAGTGGCCACACTGCTAGAGAGGAATTAAGGGTCTTTGAACAGCCATGAATTTTTACACCTGACACTGAAATTCTTTATTAAGTTGGATACAACTTCTAACCAAGCTGTTTGTTAATGGTAGCAGAATTACTTTTTAGCAAATTTCCAGCCAGCCTTTCTGTTCAAGCTTTCACTATTAAAAGAAATCAGTTGATATGCTTAAAACAAATAGCAGAAGGTTAGGAACATATAGGCTTTAAGACTACCAGCTTCAAAGCAAATTCACTGTGTTTTGATATTTTTTCTTTTAAATGAAAACAGGATGCTTCCTTTAGTATTGTGTGAGGATAGTTAGTGTCTTAAGGGAGAGGAGTACAAGAGAGGAACAGCAGTTTTACAGTCAGGCTTTGGGTCAGATTTGAGAAAAACCACAGTACCTCCTGCTCTGCCTCCAGCAGCTGCCTGGTACCTCTCCCATTCACTGATCTTAACAGGTAGACCACAAAATACTAATAATAGGTTTCATTTTGTTTGACTAATTAAACCCAAAAGCTAGAAAACAATTACAGATGTTTGCTATTCATCACCTGACAGGCTGAGAAAATTGGGGCTTGTTCAGACTGGGGAAGAGAAGGCTGCGTGAAGACCTCATAGCAGCCTTCCAGTATCCTATGAGGATGCTGGGGAGGGGCTCTTCACTGGGGACTATAGTGATAGGACAAGGAGTAATGGGTTAAAACTTAAACAGGGGAAGTTTAGATTGGATATAAGGAAGAAATTCTTTACCGTGAAGCATTGGAACAGGCTGCCCAAAGAAGCTGTGAATGCTCCATCCCTGGAAGTGTTCAAGGCCAGACTGGATGGGGCTTTGAGCAACCTGGTCTAGTGGGAGTGCCCCTGCCCATGGCAGGAGAGTTGGAACTAGGTGATCTTAAGGTCCTTTCCAATCTGAACCGTTCTGTGATTCTATGATTATGTATGTTTTGCTTGTCTTCCTTTTGTCAGGCTTGTATTTAATCTGTTTTGGTTTACATAGTTATACCAGAGTCTTACAGAGAGGGGCTATTAACTTTTATCTCCTTGATTACAGCCCAGGACATCAATATCTTTGAATCTGCCACTTTTTCTATAGCTACACATAACTGCAATTTACCTAAAAATGAATTTTTGTTTGGGCAAATTCTCTTTACATATAATGTTCATTTTGAGTGTTCATTAATCTTTTCTGATTATTTAATTTAAAATATGCATGGAGAATAAGTACAATTATTCTTCTAGACAGTTCTGAGGCATTTTTTAATAGTTTTCAAGGTCTTCTATTTGTGTCAGGTATTAAAAGTTTTCTGAAACTTCCTCCATATAACTTGCATAGGTATTTTCTGTATTACAGGGGCAGAGAGGGGAATTCAGACAAAAATGTAGAGCAAAGTTTGCTGCTGCTTTCCCCCAAATACTCACTAGCTTTTTCACTACTTCTTGCTCTATCCAGTACATTTCACTGCCTTTAATTCTCTTTTGTTTCTACTTTTATGTCACTTATGAATGGTTTATGTCAAGACTTAAGTGCTTTTAAAATGGGGCAGACTATAATGAGGTACAGATTACATGATTTAAAATACATTTTCTTTGTCACCATTGTAAAAAGCCACAGAAGTATACGGAAGATATACAGGAACCATAGATGTACACAGAAGATGTATATACCTCTAAATCTTTCCAATACCCCAACGTACACACACATTTTTCTTGGCATTTGCATTCAAAAGTAATAAAGTCGGACAGAAAATATTTCACAGGTGACCTGCTGCCAAGAAGAATTTGAATTATTTTTGGTCATTTTGAGTTATGAGGTCTCAAGATAAAAGAAAGGAACATTAAGAATAAGCCATTAAGTCACTTAAGCAAACAGTCCTAAAGGAGTTTACTGCTAAAGTGAACCACATTTCACTGTCCCTCTACCTGCTGTAATGAATGATACATGAAGCACTTCAGATAGTACCATGGGGTTCAGAGCGATGAGCTGACAATGTGACTTCCCTTGGCTTCACTGGCAAGCCACCAAAAAAAGTATTCAACCTTTGTGGGTTTGTTTCCCCCCTCAACTTTTTCCAACTGCCTAATACACATATATATTTTGACTTGAATGGCTTAAGGCTCTTTTCTCCCACCCTTCATAATGAAGAAAATACTGCGGCATGTTTGCTTTGTAACTAGTTAAGATTTACCACCATGGAATGCTACCCATATATTTGTAAAAATATTTTACAAATATCCATATAGTGCAATCCTCATACAATGAGCACAACTCAATGAAGACAGTACAGAAAGTAAAAAGCAGAAATAAAAAGAAAACATTTAAATCTTATTCTCTCTTACCGACCAGTTTGGTTCTGTTGCATACACTCCAACTTTTAAATATTAAATAGTTGTAAAGGAAAGGAAGAAAGGAAGTTTATTCTGTACTTTTTCAACATAAGACCTTATTTGGAAACTTAGGATACAGAGAACATGGCAATTACAGAATTACAGCACATAAAAATCACATGCCCAAACCCAAGACCAGAAATCTTAGTGCTATTATTTCCTGTATAGCAAAAGATGCAGAAGATGAACACATCAGCTTACAGACTTGGCCTGACAACAGCCAGTGAGCTGAAGACAGAAAGAAAGAGAAGAGGCAGGGAGGAAGGGGGCGTTTGTGCTTGTATTCAGAGTCCAAAACACAGCTTGTGTTTCTACCTCAGTTATCGTTACCCTAGCTGTATAATAGGCACGTTCTTCAAACATTTACAAAGGAACTGAAGCTCTGATGTCTGTTCACATTACTTGAATATTTGCACTATATTTAGCCCTTGTGTTACTAAGCATACCTTACACAACAAAGTACTCTTACTGTAAGAAAGCAGCCCTATCCAACCTTCTGCTAACATTTGCCACCACCCAAGTACTCAGAATTTGAGAACTCCAAAACAATCAGTCACAAGCTGGAAAATGAAGGGTTTCACCTGTTATGAACTAATAAATAAATCCTGGTTTTGGTCTTACTGCCCCCACCACAAACACACACATCCGAATATTTGCAAAGAAATCAATCACCGAAAAAAAAAATCCGAAATTGTCAGCGGTTTTAGTCAATTAAGAACACTGGATGAAAGCCTGCTTTAAAAGGGGGTAGCAGTTCATGTTCACGAATAACTACATAAACTATCGATGCATATGATCATAACAAAACAACTGAAATAAAAGATAAAAACAGGGAATGAAATAAAAGATAAAAACAGGGAACAGAGAAAATGTTTTACATAAATTAATCAAAATTTGGAGCACAGAGGACACAAGGAAAAATCCATAATGTAAAAGATGTAAAGCCAGTAAATGCTCTGACTACATTAGGAAAAGTTTTAGCCTGTTGTTGTATTTCTATGATTAGATGAAATTAGAAATAGCTAGATGGCAGATTTCAAAAAGCTGTTCCAAATGAGGAAATCCTTGTCAAACAAGAATGTTTCTCATTAGGCAAGGCCTGACACCAAACAAAACAGTTATCCAGAATTAGAAAGAAATACAAAACCATGTCTTATTATGCAAATATTTGCAGAGGAGTGAAAAAAAAGACAGAGACAGAGCTGCTTACAAAGTGATTTGAACCACTCAGCTGAGCGCATCTAAGCTCAATGAAATTTCATGCAATCAAGTGCAAGGTCACACAGTCAGGAACAGAACTAGCATACAGAATAAATATACTGCATAGGAACTGCAATGAACGAAGGTCTAGAGGGCACAGTGGACAAGCAAGTCTGCATAAGCTTCCAGTACTAAGCTATCCAAGAAGGTGAATCTGTTCCCTTAAATACAATGGGGATTCCCTCCCCGCTATTTTATTTCTGCATGCAGCAGCAATGTGCTTAATGCTATGTTATTATATTCACTGTAGCTAATCATATTTTAAGGTGTTGAAAAATTGCTGAGTGTTGAGTCACAAAAAAATAAACCCTCATTTTGTGCATCTTAGCAAAAGAAAACAAAGGTTATAGGATGCAGCATATAAAAACCTTCACGGGGGTAAAATAACAGATGCTAATCATTTTCTTTTAGTGGAGCAGGAAACAGTAAGAATGACCAGCAAGATGCTGCCATCAACTGCAACCTTAAATATCACCATATTAGCTTTCTCAAAATTTTCTGAAGGCTTACCTGTGTTCCAAGAAGTTAGACCTGTCAATACCAATGACATTGAAAGCTCTTCAGCCAATTGTTTTCAATGTTATCCAGTCCTGCAAGTCTAAAGGTCTTTACTGGGAGTATATGCCTAACATCCTTTCCATTTACCACTGGAATAGAACATGCTTCATCAGTATATATAAAAATATCAGCTGGTTTCCAATCACAGGATATTTTTTGTTAAATATTTTCTTTCTGTTGAATAATTCTGGTATTTTTCTCTCTTTAAACCCTCTATGAGGGATTATTGTTTGCTTTTTGTTTTGGTTTGTTTGTTTTAAAATATACTTTAAAAATCTCTCCAACAGCTTTTAGCATTAATATAGATGTTTCACCAGTATGTACAGGTTCCCCTAATATTGTCTTGGGCTCCCCCCATATGTCTCAGTGTGATGATTTCTAATTTATGCTAATTGACACCAACATCAGACATTTCATGATTAAACAATAAACACTTTATTCCAGGGCTGTTCTTGAGGAAAATGCTATTATCCAACACAGGAGATGCTGAATGCTTGCTACTTCATAAAAGCCATGGAAAACCTGAGAAGCCAGTGTAATCCAGAGTGGCATTTAAGAGGGTAAGCAAAGCTTACACAAGCACAAGCCCCTTCATTCCAGAATCTGGTATAGTATCAAGATCACCACAAAAGCAATACTGACAAAAACAAAATTACCATCACTTTTGGAAGCTGGGACTTAAGTTTGAATAGGAACAATCTTTTTTCATTTTCATCTCAAAAAGTAGTGCAGATTTTACCTATGTTCTCTCAAGTGAGAACAGACATGAAGTCCTCTAACTAACCGTATCCTAAAGTGTTGACTTCCTTTTACTTTAGTTTGTCTGGCTTTGTTAGACATTCAGCAGATGAGGACAATTCCTCATCAGGATAAACATCAGGATTCGAGGTTTGGTCTTTTCCCACACAGCTATAAGCAACAGATTCTTTTGCAACAGCAGAATTCAAGTCCCCATCGTTCAGACTACTAGAGTATTTTCCTAGGAAAACAAAGCTCAAGTCCTTCCTGTGCCTTACTCAGAACAAGGTCTGGAAGATATTTTTAACAGCATCACTGTTCAATGGAACCAGTGTCTCTGGCCTGATGCATATTTCATTTCCATGACTGAGAATGGACCACTGCCTTTGTAACACAGGCCATAAGTAATGGCTTCCAGATTTCAACCTTGTTTCAATTAATACACATTTTCACAAATATCAACCTTAAAAATAAGAGTCGAGAGTGATGCTGAATCATAGAATCATAGAATAGTTAGGGTTGGAAAGGACCTTAAGATCATCTAGTTCCAACCCCCCTGCCATGGACAGGGACACCTCATACGAAACCATCCCACCCAAGGCTTCATCCAACCTGGCCTTGAACACTGCCAGGGATGGAGCACTCACAACCTCCCTGGACAACCCATTCCATTGCCTCACCACCCGAACAGGAAAGAACTTCCTCTTTATATCCAATCTGAACTTCCCCTGTTTAAGTTTTAACCCATTACCCCTTGTCCTGTCACTACAGTCACTGACAAAGAGTCCCTCCCCAGCATCCCTATAGGCCCCCTTCAGGTACTGGAAGGCTGCTATGAGGTCTCCATGCAACCTTCTCTTCTCCAGGCTGAACAGCCCCAACTTCCTCAGCCTGTCTTCATACGGGAGGTGCTCCAGTCCCCTGATCATCCTCGTGGCCCTCCCCTGGACTTGTTCCAGCAGTTCCATGTCCTTTTTAGGTTGAGGACACCAGAACTGCACACAATACTCCAGGTGAGGTCTCACAAGAGCAGAGTAGAGGGGCAGGATCACCTCCTTGGACCTGCTGGTCACGCTCCTTTTGATGCAGCCCAGGATACGGTTGGCTTTCTGGGCTGCGAGCGCACACTGAAGCCGGCTCATGTTCATTTTCTCACCAACCAACACCCTCAAGTCCTTCTCTGCAGGGCCGCTCTGAATCTCTTCTCTGCCCAGTTTGTAGCTGTGCCTGGGATTGCTCAGACCCAGGTGTAGGACCTTGCACTTGTCATGGTTGAACTTCATCAGATTGGCATCAGCCCACCTCACAAGCATGTCGAGGTCCCTCTGGATGGCAAATCTACTGCAGTCCTTGGTAAATCACTGTGAAGCTTCCTTCCCCCTTGTCTGAATCTGCTTACCTATAGCTTCCAGCCACTAGATCTTATCTTTTTTAGCCAAACTTAAGAGCCATTATCAAGGTTTTTGTTCCCTGCATTTGTACTGGTAGACCCCCATCAAGTCATCTCTTAACCTCATTTACAAAGAAGTGCAAAGATGAAGCTTGTTAGATCTTTCATTACACAACACATTTCCTACTCTTGTAATTAGTGCCATAGCTTTCTCTGAACTTTCCCTAATTTAGCCATATTAATTAATGAACCACAGACCTCAAACTGGACACAGTATTCAAGTAACAAATGCACTCACATCAAATTCAGAGAGATATGCCTACTCAGAACATCTCTATTTATCCCTCCAAAGTTCATAAAAGTTATTTGTGACACAGAATTGAACTGGAAACTCAGACTGATTTGATGATCAACAAACTCCCCCAGTCATATATCACAGTCATTGTTTCCTGCTACCTGGAGTTATTAAGGCTGCTACTCACACAGGATAAATCGCGACTGAGGCTGTTACGGGTATCACTTAACAGAAGTACATTTTTACAATAAACATGGACAGCATTTTATTTTTCCTGTAAGGGTCATTGCATTGAAGCACATTCAGCTTTGTGCCAACTTTGACTGGGTAAGGGGCAGCAAATAGTATCACTGCTGAATCCTCTTCCTTACTTAACAAGTCTTCAACCTTTCAATCCTTGGCAAACTATCAGTAGCTATTATGTGGTTTTTCAGGACATTGATAAGAAGCTAAGTGCCATAGGGTTGAGAAAGGATGCCATCAAGAGTGCAAGAGGAATACGGCCTTTCAGCAATGAGTTTCATTTTACATTGACATTTTCACACCCAGGAATTAACTATCCTTTAATACATGTAAAACATGTGAAGTGCTGCTGCTTGATTATGCTAGACTTCCATTTCTGAATCAAAATATGGACTACTAAGTCTAATCCTCACAGAAATCAGCGGATATTACATTAACACTTTCAGCTTTATCAACCACTACTTCTAATTTAATCAAAAATACATCATGCTAGCTTGACGTGGTCTGGTTTTCCTATAACTCATGTTGATTGGCACTAATTATACAACACTTCTTTAATTCATTATTAATTAGGTCCCTTATTATTTTGCCCAGAAGTGATGTCAAGCTGACAGACATGTAATTATCCAGGTCATGCCTTTTACCCTCTTTGAATGTTGGCATGTTAGCTGGTTTTGTGCTGTTTCTCCAGTATTTCATAGCTTATCAAAAATCAACATTAATGATTCAGGAAGTTCATTGGGCAGTCCTGTTGAAACTAATTATCTGGCCATGCCAATTTAACAATGTCTAAATTTAGCCACTACTAAAGAACAATCCCTTGATTGCCTATTACTGGAAATTACAATTACATGATACAGCACATACATATTTTAATTTTCTTACCTTTTTACATCACCTGTTTCACCACATCCCTCTCACATTAGACCAAAGTATTAAACCTTTTGCTGATTCTAAAGTAATTCTGTGCTTCTTATCGGCCTTAGCTATGCTCATTATTGGTCTTGCTGGCCTTCTCTTTTGTTCATTTTCCTTTAGTCTTTTACACTGTATGTATTGCTGGCCTAGTAGCTGTCCTCTGAACATGGGATAGTTTTTAATCCATGTGTCCTGCTTTAGAACCAGCTCTAAGCCAGCAAGTTGGGCAAAATGATCATGAAATGATTGAATATTCAGTCTTTGGAGAAGTTGAGAAGAAGGTCAGCAAAACCTCCACCTTAGACTTCTGAAGGGCTGACTTTGGCCTGTTTAGGATGTGGATTGGCAAAATTCCTTGGGAAACATTACTGAAGGACCGCAGCATCCTGGCCTGTATCAGAAACAGTGGGGCCAGCAGGGCCAGGGAAGGCATCATCCACTTGTACTTGACACTGGTGAGGCTGAACTTCAAATCCTGTGTTCAGTTCTGGGCCCCTCACTACAAGAGAGACATTGAGGTGCTGGAGCAGGGCCAGAGAAGGGCAACAAAGCTGCTGAAGGGTCTGAAGCACAAGTCTGATGAGGAACGGCTGAAGGAGCTGGGGTTGTTTAGTCTGGAGAAGAGAAGGCTCAGAGGGGACCTTACTGTTCCCTACAACTGCCTGAAAGTGAGATGAGGGTTATCTCTTTTCCCAAGTAACAAGCACTAGGACAGGAGGAAATGGCCTCAAGCTGCACCAGGGAAGGTTTAGAGTGGATATTAGGAAAAACTTCTGTTCTGAACACTGAGAAGCTGTTCAGGCATTGGAACAGGCCGCCCAGGGAAATGGTGAAATCAGTGTTCCTGTAAGTGTTCAGAAATAATGTAGATGAGGCCCTCAGTGACACGGTTTAGTGGTGGTCTTGGCAGTGCTAAGGTAGTAGTTGGACTTGATGATCTTACAGGTCATTTCCAACCAAGCTGATTCTATGAGTCTAAGTAAAATTTCCATGTAGCATGCCCAACTTTGTTTTTAAAAAAGCACAACTTTTCTTTTTAACCTGACTAAATACTCCCAAAAGAATCAGCTCATCATTATTTTTTTGGCTTTTACAAATAATCATGACTTGGTCTTTCCAAAAGTCAATCCAACTTTTCCCTACCATTGAGTTTTTGTAGATCTGTATCATAACTCTAGACTAAGAGTCACAGAGTACTCAGCCTGTCCTCTCCCCTACAGAAACCTTTTTCTTATTTGCCCTTCTCTAAGCTTTTTCCCCATTCTAATATACCTTTTTTTTTTTGTTTGTTTTTAATAGGAGGGCCAGGACTGTAGAGCAAATACAGTTTAGGCAGCAGCGTAACTGTTTTCTGTTCACACTATTCTCTCCAAAATAATTCCTAATATATACTTTTCTCCTGACCCAACACTTCTCCTGTGCTTTGCTTACAGGAAGGTCATTAAGGAGCACAAGCCAAGCAAAATACTCCCATGCATGTGTTCTGGCTTGACATCCAGTGTTCATAACTGGAGACGACTGTGGACTACATTGCAACATTCATGTGTACAGAAATGGTCAGTAATCCTTTTGCCAAGGGCTGCTAGGAATAACACCCAGCCAGCTCAAGCATCTCACCTTTCCTTCCCAAAAATCTAAGCAACCCATCCTCCCCAAACATAAACAGAGCCAACTTGAACTCCCATCCAGAAATCTGGGGAACTCAGTTACCAGATCTGAAAACACCAGATTTCACCACATCCAGTTCGTAGGCACCAAGACGAAATATTTTAAACCTCCAGAAACCTATGTGAGAGCCTCTCAGAGCAACTTAGACCAATAGCAGAAACGAGCGTCCAAATAAACTTGAGGTAAGTTTATAAAACAGTAAACAAATCAACAATATTAGGTAAGAAGCTTCTCCCATGCGTAGACAAGCAATAGCCTTGCTCTTGATCCTCATGGTTATGAATGACTAGTTGACAGTACGTTCAAGCATTAGCCCCTGCATCCTGCCTCTGCACATCACTCAGCTTGTTTTTAAGAAAATCACCATAACATTCTGTCCCAAGTAAATACACTAAATCAGGCTTCTAAGATTGAAATTTGTTTTCTCCACTGGAGATATAAGGGGGGAAAATTAGCATAGAAGCCTGATAATGTTTTCATTTCACGACTGGATTCACACTGCTTAGAGATAAGAACTTTTTCGTTGAAAACTAGCACTCACTAAAATGACACATCCACTAGAAAATGCTGTAGATAGCATTTGTCCTGGCACACAGTTGCCAGGGCATCAATAAAAATGCATGCACAGCAGGCTAATGCAAGGAATTCCCAAAGCAGGATGTTGTATCAGCATAAGATATATGGATAACTGCAGTTATGCATATTCTCACATCATTTGGTCACACTGAGGGAAACTAACAGCCTCTTAAAAAAAACAAGAGGAGCTTGAAGACAATGTTCCCAGTACTCCATCACATCATTTCCATACTGCACAGGTTACTACCCTGGTCCCTCTGTTGCACTTCTATGATCTGTTCTTCCAGTTTTTGTCAGCTCAACTTCTGACACCCAAATACTGACGATTTTGGATGGAGATGAATGGCAATGCAAACCTGGAATAACTGGTAATGACTGTATAACTTTCAGATGCAGAAAAATGTTCCTGTAACTGTCAGTTAAATTCACCATATCTCAAACACACCTGAGCTCCATGAGCTGCTCTGCACATGGAAAAATTGATAATCACGTTCCACTTGTAACCTCCCACTGCAGTCAGTCAGCAGAAAATAGTTTTGAGTCTGGAAAGCCTGGAATGAAAGCTGTCACAAGGTGGACACGCAAAGTCTTCAAGGCACATCTTGTTGCATGCGCTGCTAACACTGAACAATGCTTGACAAAAATACAACCATGTGAACTCATTCACAGAGTGACATTCACAGCAATGAAACCTATCACATTTTTAATTCTTTTTTTTGTCTACTATATCACCTCAGATTATGAAAACCAAAACTGCCATTCTTCCCTAGTTATACAAGTCCAATGGACCTCTGGAGAGGGAGCCACATCATAATTTGCACCATGAAGTCTACGACAACGTGAATTCAGGGCCATTTTTTTCCTGATCACTTATTCCATTGGCAAGACTGAATTGTCAGATGTGCTCCTCAGGGATCCCTAGCTTTAAATTTAGGTGGCATGCTTGGAGACCACCCCAGAAAGATTGAATTGCCTCTCAAATCAATGTAGACCAATAGCAGGAACACACCAAAGAAAGCCAACAATGTGGATATTACAGAACCAAATATTTCTGTAGCTATTACAGTATGCTGTATTTTCTCTGGTACTTGCAATAGCATTAAATTAAAAGTGCAATTATTACTGGCAGGTGGGAGTAAAGAGTATAGGGATACTACCTGCTGATTTAGAGAAGCTTGTAACAAGAGCAACTTGAGAGTACAATGAGATGCCATGGGACTGAAAGAAGTTTTTAAAAAGGTGAGCTTGCATATTATGCTGCAGCCATAGTAGTGCTTTTTGCTTTTGTTGAACAAACAGGACTCACCTTGTAAATTCATTTTAGTTTTTAATTAGAGAACTAACAGCTACCAAGTAATATGGGGAAGGGTGGATAGTCCTTACTTTTTTTCAAAGTTTAAACACGTGATTTTCACCAACAAAAGCTTCACGTGTGGCAGTAAAGGGAAAAAAAGCCTATGTGGTTCTAATAGGTAAAGGCAACATACAGCTTTTAAGACAAGCTACACATCAATGTATAATACTTCATATTTCCACAGCAACAAAGTATAAACTATGGTTTGTACTCTGGTTATTGGAGAGTAAGAGACTACAGTTCCATCTTGGATAAATTATCTACAAGGAACAAAACAGTGATTTAAGTCTGAAAGTTTTATTTCTTGTTGCTTTCTAGTCTGAATTTGTTGCCTGAAAATTGTAATGCTGATGTGGTGTACATGTGCTTTAGTCTGTCCTCACTTTGATACTGATGTGCTTTTGTCTGTCCTCAGATCCACTTTCACATGTATCTGCTTGTGAACACAGTAAAAGTTTTTGCTTTCCATCACTTTTTTCCTGCGCATCAAGGTTGATCTTTCCACAGGTATGTGGATGGTGTGGCTCAAAGTGCAAAGCTTCACACAACCAACCATTCCCAACTGGATACATAAACTTGGCACACAGGAAATTCTAAGCAGCAAGGTCTCAAGTTTTCTTATGAAGATCAGCAGATTGAAGTAGACCTTCTCTGTTTCACTGTTGTCAAAAGCTTCGCATATCACGAGTACTTTAGGGAGAATATCCAAGAACAGCATTCCATAGTTGAAACCAACAGGATGGGATTTGTCTGGGTCCTCAGCAGATGCTGTGCCAATTTAAACATTGTTAATTTATTATGAGCAGCAGTGATCCAAGGAGATATATTATTCATAAGAAAATCAAAGGCCCAAGGAAGAGGACCACATATGATTACTTGTTCCAAGTCTTTTTGCAGAGATGATTACACCATGAGAGAACTGTGCCAGCCAAAACGCTCTACAAACTGGTAGAGAGCCAAACTAAAATGCAACCAGATTTATACTTGAAGACAGACACTGGAAGTTCAAGTGATTATTTTATATTTAGAGCATGATACAGACTTACCAAAAGACCATTCATAATGTCTCATATATGCTCAGTTGACAGATCATTTGAATGAAAGGATCCTTCGCCATCTTTGTACATACTTCAGGCGCTACTCTAAACACAAGACACATTAAGTCTTCTTGAATTTGGCCACTACAGTAACATTACAAAACTACAACCCCTGTATCAGCCATCTACCCTCCGTCAGACCCTGAGCTTACAGAAAAGTCAGTGCTCAGTAACTGGTACTGAATTTACAATGCTTAGCTCTAGTATTACTTCTTAAGCAATTCCTAAGTCATGACAAAGAATGAAGACCAGTTGGATGATCACTGAAACCAGCAGCCATGGACAGGAGAGAAAGAGAGGAAAGGAGGAAGAGAGAGAAGAAACAGAAAGGGAGGTTATGCTTTTACAAGTGGAATGAATGTGTACATGCATGCGAGTATAGCCTCTAAACATACAACTTACACAGACAGAATAGTTCAGACCTTGCTGTAAGACTGACTGTGTTGGTTCAACTTCACCCATAAATTGACACAAGCAAGTTAAGCAGATGTAGGCCCACATAATTTGGTTCAACTTGATACCACCACATCAATTTAACTATAGTGATATAAACAGCAGGTTTAAAATCACTCCCCATTAAAACTTCAGCCAAGCAGAAATTACTACCTGGGATCATGTTCCACCACCAGCATTTTAAAAAGTCAGTTACTGACAAATTAAAATGATCTCCGGAGCAAAGACCAAAGCTCTGACGCTCGCTCTCCAGATACACACCCTGTTTGAGGGTCACTCTTACATAATGCAATGCTACGTAACTGAAATTAAGCAAGAAGGTAGATGATGTCTGACAACCAGCCTCATACAGCCTAGATGGTTACACAGAGATGGATGGATGCTCTCTTTGTCAGATTATTTGTATTAAAGAAGCAGAAGCTTTTCCCCATAATAGAGCAATTCCTGCTTTGAGTCTGAGAAAACCTAGCTCCTAAAGAGGTTTCAAGGGTGTGAAGCCCAAACAGAATCAGATATTTATACTCTATCCTCTCAACTGGAGGACAAATGCTTATGTCCTCACCTTTCATGTCTGCCAATTAGGTAGTTCTCCAGCTCATACTGATTATCATTCTAAGGCACTGTCTGTTTATTTTAATCAAGTAGTAAGTGTAGCTACTTAATTCAGGGATGACAGTTTTGCTTCCAGGAGTAAGCGTTGTAATGCTGAGTATTGTAATATCTCTGTGCTTCCAT